>NW_012138969.1:4071817-4075932 GCF_000956105.1 Propithecus coquereli | reverse complement strand
TGGTGGTTAAAGTGTAAACTCCTGGCACCATCCTGACTGAAAGTCAAGATTACCGCTCGAATTCTCTTTAGAATTAGAAGCTATTTAACTGTTGAGAAAAATGAAAATTATTCTGTAGTTCCTAGAGTAAATTTTAGCAAATTCTATGAATTAAAGTTATCTCTGGAGAAATCCCTGGTGCTCGGTACACCAGACGCATCACAGTTCAGATGAATGAAACACAGGAAAGGAAAACTCCAAACCACACATCTGTCTTCTTTGTTGTCAGGGCTCCCACAAACCAAACCTGCTCTCAAAACTTAAGGTGATCCATTGGCAGGACAAGCCATACAAGTGCCAATGTGGTATGGCCTTCATCCAGCTGGTCAGGTTAAAAAGACACCAACAAACACACTCTGGAGAGTGGCCTTTCTACTGAGATGAGTGTGGGGGGACCTTTGCTCGGTTGGCTTCCCTGCTCCACCATCGGCGATTCATTCTGGAAACTCTCCCCCTGTGCTTACAGTGGTCGTTCTTTCTCAGTCAGGCGCTCCGAGGGGCATGAGTAGACGCATGAACTGGAGGAATCCTAGTGGCTGGGCTGCTAATTTCATCTTCACCTTTTGTTTTTATCTCTGTTAAAGATCTATTCATTCAAACAAGTTTTCTAATGTAGTCACTAACTTATTCAATCCAGGTTTTTTTCCCCCACCTTGCCTCCTCATGGATGGCTTGAAATAAATCTAAGAATGTGGGTTTTTCCTCCCTTAGAAATGCTATGGTTATTTCCAGCAGGAGTGAAATAGTTATTTAGAGGTGCAGACATCACTGTATTAATGACTGAGAATTAAATAAATGTTTACAGTTGGCAGACTCCTTAACAAGAAGTCTAACGATTTTCATCATTTGGTGCTCTGCTTGGTTCTTTAAGGACTAGTCTTTATTGGAGTTTTCCACAATGGCGACCTGTGTGTGGTTTGCGTGCAGTTCTGGATGTAAATGTAGCCTCTTCCCTAAAATGCATTTGTAATTTGGCTTCTCTTTGTTATTAATTGTTGCCCTTTTCAAAATATTTATTTTTCTTAAATGATGTGGCAATACTTATTTGGATGGTTTTTCAAACTACATATACTATTTCATATGTTCTAAGGTAATTGTTACCTTTTTAAGAGAGAACATGGCTAATTTCCTATGTCAGTAATAAATTCATTTCAGTGTTTGAAGAAACCTGTTCACCCCTTTGGAGTATGAACTGTCTTTGTCATCTTCTGGTTTTCTTTTTTTAAAAATCCAAAAGATAGTCTTTGATGGGTCTTACTTTGTAAATCTGTTGTATCCATTTTGCTATTATAACTGACTTAAGTTTCTGGGTTTTGGAGCTGGACACATGTGGAAGTGGAACCTAAAAGAGAATCTTAATTTCAGCCCAGTCAATGGGCTTCAGGAAGTCTGTGAACTCCCTGAAATCATTAACACAAAACATCAGTGATGTGAGGTTTTCGATAGTAACCATAGCCTTCGTTGGGTTCTTGAGGAGCCTGTGATTTAAGGAAAGGTTCAGAACCATTTTCACGAATGAAGGTTTTTTTTTGTTTTTGTTTTTTTTTGCTGGCCCAGGCAGGATTTAATCATACATAAAGATTTAAGAAACAGTTGCAGATCTAGTTGGTTATACCATTTTGGAAATTCTGGAGTGACTTCTAGACTCATTCACTCTAATTTCATCCTTATCCTTAATTCTTTACTGCTTCTCTCAGGACTAGTATATCATTACAAAAGAACCATCTTTAGTATAGTCCTAATAAATGCTTTCTTTCACGTTTGTAATTATATTGGCAGTAATCTCTTCTGCATGGTGTCTCCTTATCTGAAAAATGGAGATAATAATACTTCCCTCAAAGGGTTGTGTTCTAGGCCATGGAGAATTAGGGATTTTTCCCCTTTCTAGGGAAGACCGTGCATTGATTCACTCGTCTCTGTGAATTAGGAATTGTAACATACCAAAAAAGAGAGTGGCAAAAAGGGATTCATTCCTATCATTCCCTATCCGATATGATCCTAGTGTCCAGATATTACCCACAGTATTTCTGCCCTCTTCTCAAAGGGCCCCTTTTCCTGGGCCCCAGAGTTTAGTACGGCTCATTTGGCAGTGGGACAGATGACAGAAAGTACCTATAAACAACTGGGCCTCCGCCAGCCTTAGCAGGTGACCATTGGAGGGGACTGTGGTGACAGGAAGCAGAGATGTGTTTTCCCTTGACAACGCCTCCATCAGTCTCCTTAGGGCAGAAATCAAGGTTCCTGGGGACATCGAGTGACTAGTCTCTTTCTCATTAGGAGCAAGTTGTTCTTTATATTATTGTCTGTTATCTATTGTTGCATTACAAATTACTAACCAATATTTAACAGCTTAAAACAACAAGCATTTATTATTTCATACAGTTTCCAAGGATTAGGATTTTGGGAGCCACGCAGCTGGATAGTTTGGGCCTTGGGTCTCTCCTAAGGTTTCGGTTTAGCAGCTGGCCAGGTGTGCAGTCATCTGAAGTCTTGACTGGGGCTAGAGGATCCGCTTGCAAGCTCACTGATGCAGCTGTCTGTGGGGGCCTTTCTGTAAGGCTGCTCAAGCCAAAGTAGCTGGCTCCCTCCAGAGCAAGTGATCAGCAGAGGAAGGGAAAGCGAGAGAGAGAACAAGTGCTCTACGGAAGCTACGGTACCTTTTACGACCTAGCCTTGAAAGTTGCACAACACTCCTGCTTTATTCTGCTCATTAGAACGGAGTCACTAAGTCCAGCTCACACCCAAAAGGGAAAAAAAATTAAGCTCTACTTCTCGAAGGGAAGCGTGTCAGGAATTTGGGAACATATTTTCTAAACACCACAATGATTATGGAAAATAAAATTGTAAGCAAGCATGACTTCTAAACCAAAAGGCAGGGGATTTGCTGCATGTTCTCCTTGTTGCAGATAAGGCCACCAATTTCCCAGATGGGACACATAGACCTAGTGACCTTTGCTTAACAAAAATAGACAATTACCATGACCTATTAATCTTGTCTGCTTTCCTGGAAAGGAAAATGGTTGCAGACCTCATGTGGGAATATTTTTCAAGAGTTTCCCTTAGCAGATTGTTGTAAGGATTAACTGAGATAATGAATGGAGTGTCTGACCCCTAAAAAGTGTTCGCTAAATGGTAGCTGTCATCCTTTCACCAAGACTTACTGACTCTGCCTCTGACATCTCTGCATCTCCTCATCTTGCCTCCTTTCCCACCTGTCCTTGACTTCATCTGCACGACCGCAATGGAATCCATTTCCCTCGTTTTCAGCCTCCCTGACATCTTCTTTGCTTTATGCATGTTTTTCTTTAAATCTTAGTTATAACCTATGTTTTATAGAAGCTCCATTCATTTACTGAACCAATCTACTAAGCTCCTGACACTCCTGAGACAGTGAAACTCTGAACCAATTTGACTGTTTGTGTGGTGGGAGACAGTTAAGGGGAAAACAAGGATGAGAGAGAGATAAAAATGTCATCCAGCCACAGTGGAAAAATTGTACTGGCATGGTTTCATGCAGAATGGAGAGAGGGGAATTGATGTTAAAAATGAGCTTCCCTGTCAACTTAAACAGACACCTTATTCTGGTTTGATGAAACATTGAATCATCCCATCTTTGGCAATATTTTCATAGGTCATTGAGTCTGTAGTTCATATTCTAGTTCTGAGTCTAGCATTGACATCTGCTTGAGTATTTTAGCAATTAAGCTAGTGCTCTACACAAAATTTCCTTCCAAGAAAGATTTTTGAAGTCTAGTTAGAACTCCTGGGTGATCTATTGTGTTCATATCAGGGTAACATAGCTCTTCGATGTACATGCATTGGGTTATAAAATGCTGTGTAAATGTCGAGTGCCAAGATTCATTGCTAGTATATTTTTCTGTGCATGACACAGGCACAGAAAGTTTTTTAGTCAGTGAGGTGAAACAATGGTGGGCCTTCAAGGGATCATCACTCTTTTAATTCCAATCCTTTCCCACTAGCCAGCTTATGGATAGATTTTCTAAGGAATTAATGATTAATAGCTGCCAACCCAGGATCTCCCAGACTCATTTTTTTTTTTTTTTTTTTTTTTTTTT
>NW_012138969.1:4047105-4070242 GCF_000956105.1 Propithecus coquereli | reverse complement strand
CCAAACCAAATTTTTTAATTAGTAAAAACTATACTAATGACCATCTTCAAAAAAGAATATAATGAAAAGGAATAATCCTTCAGTCTTCATATATTTCACTGATCAGTCAGAAAAATATATATATACTCGCTTTTGCTCTGTTCATGGTCATAAATTCATTCTTATACCGTTTCTACCAATGTAATGCTCTTGCATTCAGCCAAAGTTCCTGTCATACGGTAGGATGACTCCAACCTTTCTTACCTGTTATTCTCATTCCCATTTTGCCAATGCAGATGCAGATGCAGAAGCTGAAGCCCAAAGTCCCATCACTGGTAAATGATGGGAATGGATTCTTTTGCTCTGGTCACCTTGATCACACAAGGCCTGACTTTATATATTATTTCTCTCTGGGCCCCTAGGTATCCCAAGAATGCTATTGAGCAGTAACACCCTGGGTCCAAATCAGGTGGAATACAAGAGAAATTCAGATTCGGCGCCCTTTAGTGGCAACACTACGAATATACTAAAGATACTCTCAAAGGGGAAGGCACTGTACCTTCCCATGGAATATCTTATTTAACTTTGGTACAATTAGAAGTGCCGTTTGACTGTGTGCACCAAGGACCTCTGTGAAGTTGTAGATTCCCCACAGTTGAGGTCCAAAGCTAAGAACTACTGACTTTATAAAAATCAATATACATATCAATACACTTTGAAGAGTGGCTATTACTAATGCAAATTTTGAATAACCTCATTAGAAGATAACCGTGAATCACACAGACTTCACACCTGGTTTTAATGACTTTGAAACACAGATAAGCCAGTTGGCACTTGGGCAAAGGATGTTTTATTTTATTTACTTCGAATCAAAGCTAATGACCCAGGCAAATTTAAATGAACCCAAAAAGTTTTATTAACCATGGTCAGGCTTGTCTGGAGAAATTCTGTATGTCTCTCTGTAAATGGGCCAATTCCTCTGTAAATGTTACATGTGACTTAAGCTCCCAGGGTGCAAATAAGAAAAGAGGCAGCCAGAGAGGAGATACGCATGGATTTTGTGGGTGAAACTCTCCGGTTAGATTCAATTTCTAAGTTCTCCTGTAAAGAGGAATGGGCTTCTTTTTCAGATACGAAGGCTGCTCTGAACTTGTAGAATAACTGGTTCCTAACACAGAACATAAACTTCCCTCTAAGATAAAGTCTCCTCCACTTAAAGCCAAGACTTAAAAAGACCTTCCCAAGGGTAAAGTAATTTCAGCAGGTACTGAAATGATGGGATATCTGTCTGGGTTTGAGTTACCCCCAGGTGAGCTTTGTTGCTGGGGGGAGAGTCCATCCTAAGGACCACTCCTGGGGATTCCTTTTGTAAAAACCAAAAAGCCCCTTTCTCTAGGGAAGACCAGCCCAGATGCTTTCTCAGTATTTGCATATGGCTCTGAGGGCAAGACAGGACAGGTGTTTTTCCTCACCGTATCCCTGGAGCCCTGCACAGTGTCCAGCATATAATTATACAAATAATTTCTGATTGATGGCCATCCCCCAACCCAAGGAACTCAACTCTTGACCAGCTCCCGCTACTTTGTCTTACGCTTTTCCATTGCTTGTGACCTCCGAGACTCAGAAGAAAAACGGACACGAAACCACACGCCTGGGCGCTACCCCTGCATTTACTTCCTATACCAGAGATCGAACACACATGCTGACCAGAGAGGCTGGCGGGCAATACCACGTGAGCGGGTCCACGGGGGAGGGTTCCAAGCAGCGAGGTCCGGTGTCTCCGCCCCTCTGCGAGCCGCTGGAGCCCTCACTCGTCAGAAGCAGAGGGGATGGGCTCCTTCTTGCAGGTGCCATGCTTGGCTCGGTGGCGCTGGAGGTGATTGGACCGGGTGAAGGCCTGGCCGCAGTCCTCGCACTGGTACGGCCTCTCCCCGTTGTGCATCCGGATGTGCTGGGCCAACTCCGAGGCAATGCGGAAGGCCTTGCCGCACTCCGCACAGAGGAAGCCCTTCTCCCCGGAGTGGATCTGTTGGTGCCGCTTCAGGGTGGAGGAGCGGGCAAAGGCCTGGCCACACTCGGTGCAAGGGAAGGGCCTCTCGCCGGTGTGGATGCGCTGGTGGCGCACGAGGCGCGAGGGCTGCGCGAAGGCCACCCCGCAGTCGGCGCACTTGAAGGGCCTCTGGCCGGTGTGCAGCGTCTGGTGCTCGTACAGGTTGGAGGATTTGGTGAAGCACTTGCCGCAGGTAAGGCAGGGGAAGGGCCGCTCGCCCGAGTGCACGCGCTGGTGCTCCACCATTCGGCTGGCCACGGCGAACTCCCGGTCGCAGGCGGGGCAGCGGAAGGGCTTCGCGCCCAGGTGCGTGCGCTGGTGGCGCAGCAGCGACAGCGGCTTGTTGAAAGTCAGGCCGCACTCGGCGCACGGGAAGGGCTTGTTGTTGCTGTGCATGTTGCGCTGGTGTTTGCGCAGGTCCGAGGAGCGCACGAAGGCCTTTCCGCAGTCCGGGCACGGGTAGGGTTTCTCGCCTGTGTGGGTGCGGATATGCTTGCGGTGGTCGGAGGACCAGGTGTAGGCCTTGTCGCAGAAGGGGCACCGGTAGGGCCGCTCGCCCGTGTGCAGGCGCCGGTGCTGCTGGAGCGTGCCCCGGTGGGAGTAGGCCTTGCCGCACAGCTCGCACGCGTGAGGCTTGGCGCCACCGCGCGTCTCGGCGGGGCTCGGCGGTTTGCTGGGCTTCTGGAAGGCCTGGCCGCCTCGCAGGCACCTGTAGGGACGCGCCTCCGCCTGCCCGCCCTCGCGCGCGCCCGCTTGGTTCTGGCCCTTCCTGCTAATACGCGCTTTTGCCAGTACCGCGGCTGCCAGGCTGGCTGGGACGGCCGACCCCTGGGCAGGTGTGTGCGTCTCCCGCGTGGGGAGGTCCCAGTTGCGCCCTGGCCTGGGGAAACACGCTGGGGAAGAGATGTCTGGGGACGCTTCTACATCTTTCTGCGCACAAGAATACTTTCCAGTGCCCGGTAAGCTGGATGGGACATCCAAAGCCGCATCCTGGTTTGCACTCCTGTATCCATCGTCGCCCGCAGGTAGTGAGTCTCTAGGAGGTTGCATCTGACCTAACAACTTATGAGAGAGGCCGCTGGGAAGGGTACCCAGGGTCTGGGTGATCTTTGACACCTCTCTTCCCCAACTGGCCTTCCCAGGCATCTCCATCGGTTTCTGCCCCACGCCCTTACCGCTGAAGTAGTCAGAGAATTTCTCTTCCTCTTTCCCAGCTGGATGCTTGGAGGCTGGGTTGTTGTGACTTCCTGGGGAGCTGCCCCTTGGACAGGCCGCCAGGTCACCAGTGCCCTCTTTATCTCCTGTCTCCCCACCATCTTCCTCCTCACTCTCTAAGTTCAGGCTTAGCATCTGGCCATCATGAGCCTCCTGAGTCAAGCTGCCGAGAGGGGACACTTCGCCCCACCTGTCCTGGGAGTCCACTTTTGCCATGATGTTCAGGCACTTCTGTTGCCCACTCCTCCTAGGAAGAGCCTTTACTTGGTTCAGGATACCTGAAAAAAGGGGCGTGTGAAGAGGAAATCACAAAGAGTGTACTTAATTACATTCCTGACGAGAGAACTGAGGTTCTCACTATAGCGGTTTCCCATTGGTCTCCGTGCCAGGCATAGTGTTGAGCCTTCCTGGGGAAGGAGGAGCTGGCCCTACTGAAAATTCCACAGTCATCCTTAGTCCCTTTGGTGATCCCACTTGCTAGGATTAGGGTTAGGGTTAGGGTTTAGATAGATACTATCATTATTATATTATTATTTCCATTTTATAGACCAGGAAACTGAGGCTTAACAAGGACACTTACCTGCCCAAGGCGACAGAGCTCATAGACAGCAGCCCTGGTGTTAGGCCCTGAGCCATACTGCCTCCCAGCTGTGGCCTCCAGACTGAGGCCTGCCCTGGGGCTGGGCCCTGCCCAAGAGCAGCCACAGCATGCTGGCTGGGAGAGCTGCTGCTTTCTGCAGGCATCAAAGCCCCTTGTGTTTTCTGAGCCAAGGAACCTTGGCTATGAGGCCTCACCGCTGGGCTCCTCCCTGCTCTCGTTGACCCAGATTGCCCCCGCAGAAGGGAGAGGCCAGTGGCCAGCTGTCGGAGCCAGGACCCATGCTGCAGAGGCCACTGCCTGGGGTGGTCGACAGTATTAGTCATCGAGTATTTACCTTCCGAAAGCGTCCTCTCTGCCTCTGCCCACCTTCCACTGCCTTCTCACAAGGCATAAGGGGAGTGATCTTTGTACTTGGTGAGTCCTGTTACCCTATCCCCATCTCATCAACCTGTCCTTCCCCAGCCCCTGCCTGATCGCAAGCCCAGTCGTAGTGTATGGATGGGGTGGGAAGCGGTGGGGAGGAATCCGCACTTTCTGTTCTGGATACAGAAGCCGTAGATGGAGGGAGAGCACATTGCAGTCATGACAGGCATTCAGCGTCTCATGTCCCTTTGTGCCCTCAAGCCCAGGGGCCACTCCTCTTCCCTTGCTGCTCTGTCCCTGTCACATATCAGAGGGTTGCTGCCATGCCTTTTGACAGAAACCCAGGTTTGACATATTTTCAGCAGAGTGGATCTTAGAAATTGAATGTATGTGTGTGTGTGTGTGTGTGTGTGTGTGTGTGTGTAGTTATTAATAATACAGAAGACACATCACTAGCCAACTTCATATGACTTAGACCGGCCAGCCTGATCAGAGGCTGTGGTCCCCCAGCAGGGACAGGAAAGGATGCTGGATTTGTGTGGAACTGATTTCTTAGGTCTCATTCTCTCTCTGCAACAACATGCTGTGTGTGTTCCTGTGGCGCTGTTCACAGATCACTTACTTCACCCACTCCCCAGCCCACCTCCAGTGCACACACTCCATTCTCCGCAGCCTGTGTCTCTTCCCTCCCTCTGGGCCAACAGGCGAGCCTCCTCCAGCAGGCAGCCCTCCACTAGCTAACCAACCCCTTCTCAGGAGCTTGAGGGGAGACTGCCTTTGCAGATGAGGAACCCCTCCTCTGTCTGAAGCCATATCCCCAGGGCATATGTCCTGCTTTCCTCCTTCTGTAGCTGCCAACCCCTCTCTGTCAACCACCAGGAAAACCTGGAGGAAGGCAGGGGCCCGGGGTGGGATTTTCTGGCAACGTCCGCACCAATATACCTGGTCTGGAAGAGGAACACCGATGTCGTGGTGTGGCTGGCCCCTCTGCTCTCCAGATGCGCTGGCCCCCAGAAGCTGTCAGAGCACAGCCTTTTCCTGGAACTTTGTCTGCACTCACCAAGTGCAGCCTGCAGCTCCTCCACCTCACACGTGGGCACTTTGCAGAAGTCTAGACTAAGGGCTTGTTCCAGCTCTGGCCCCTGCCCCTCTTCCTCGGTTCTTCCAGAATGTACCAAGTCCATCCCAGGGCAGCCACCTTCACGTTCTCCTCTGCCCACCACTTCAGGCCTTGCTCTCCACCTCTGGCTCAGACACAGACAGTTGCTTACCTGGGAAATGCAGACAGCAGCGTGGGGCTCCTGCCCTGGCTTCTGTGACACGTGGCCTCTCAGCAACAGGAATCAGAGTTGGGTACAAATCAGCAGAGATGGTGTCTCTGTCTCTTATGCTTTTGTGTCCAGTCCAGCAGCTGCAGAGAGAGCCTCAGGAGGTGGGGCCAGTGTAATACACTCAACCTTCCTGCCTGCATCCAGAGAGCAGCCTGGGAAATGGAGTGGGGCTGCCCTCTCTCACTGCCTGAACCGATCCTCCGCTCCCTCTGCTCCCGCCTCCCCTCCCTGCCAGAGCCAGCCTCCCTCCCTCCCTCAGTCCTCCTGCAGGTGGCCCTGTGCCTCCAGTTCACTCTCACTCCTTCCTCCCACAGAGCAAGCAGTCCATCCTTCACTTCAGCCCTCGTATACCCATGGGCCACTTGTCACATGTGAGCCTCCTGAGCAGCTTTTTCTCTCCCTGGGAGGCAGAACAAAGTACTCGGCCTATACTTCCACTTCCCCTATTCTGGTACCCACCTTTTGCAGAACTGTGGATTGAGCAGGGGTGAGGGTTCCCAGAATTCTTTGCAGCAGCCCAGTCATTGGTTCAAAGATGCCCACAGCCATTTAACTGGTGGTGGGGGTACAGGGAAATCGTTTTCTGCCTTGTTCGTACAGATGCCTGGTATGTCTGGGTCCTTTCTTCATCTTTCAGCACTGCTTCCCAGGCAGGTTCATTCTGAAGGGAAGGGTTGGCTCAGGATAGAAGACTCCCTATGTTCAGAATTTATACCCACTCAAGTCTAATGAGCAATTTATTAGGATGACCCTTCAGGACATTAAAATAGGAGATGGAAGTATGGTGCCTATGATGTCACTAGTGGCCAAAAATTATACTGGTTGACAGCAGGGCCTGGGTCTGTGTTTGAATCTTACCACTCACCAGCCGTGTGGCCTTGGGCAAGTTACTTAACCTCTGTGTGCCTTAAATTGCTCATCTGCAAATGGGGCTCAGGGTAGTATCGCCATCATGGAGGTCTTGGGAGGATTCAATGAGATAAAGAGCTTGTAAAGAGCTTAGCACAGTGTGTGGAACACAGCAAATGCCCAGAAAAGTTAGCTGCCATCATTGTTATTATTGATGTCTTTGCTATATCTAGGGAAGACAGGATTCCTGGGGCTCCTTTTATATCCCCATAGCCCTGTTAGAGCTGAAAGTCTGATAGGAATACTGGCACCCAATACACTTTTCTGAACAGCAGTTTTCAGAGTGTGATCCAGAGAAGCAGGTTCCTCTGCCCCTGGTTTTTTGGTGGGCATGGCTTCAGAGGGACAAGGCAGGCAGCAGGGACATGCCTGAAGGTCTGTGAGTCTGAACATCTGGAACAGGGTTCAAATCCTGATGAACATAGAGCCCCCAAATAAAGTGCAAAATGTAGCAGATACATGGACATGCACTCTTCTAGCAAGAGGATCTTAGCAGTCCTCTGTTTCTCGAAGGGCGATGATCCAGGAAAGCTTGAGAACCACTGGTACTGAGTGGTTTTTGAGGCCAGTAATGTTCCCAGAACTGGAATATCATAAACGTGGGCCCTGCATGGTGTGCTACACTCGGCACATATGGCAATGAATGACAGGATGGAAGGTTTGTGCTCTGGACAGGATGACAGGACATGGCCATGATGACACACGTCAGTACTTCTTGGCACCCCCTGCAGCACAGTGCCAGGTAGAGGGCCTTCTCTTCACTAACTCGATGCCACCGGCCCCAGGGAAGGTGCACAGCGTAGCGACCTAGCATGCAGGCTTCTGGAGTCGTGAAACTTGGGTAACTCCAATTTCTACCACTTGCTGCATGAGTGGGCAAGTTACTTAAACTTCCTGTGCCTTGGTTTCTTTATCTGTAAATTATGACTAATAATAGTATCTACTTCACAGAGTGGTTGTGGGGATTAAATGAGATGATGTACTTTGCAGAGAACGAGGGACGGGCAAACACCCAGTCAATACTAGCTAATGATAATATAATTTGGGGTGAGGGACTCACCTGTACTTCTAGTGCAAATAGCAGAGCACCCCCTCTGGTCTCCACCATCTCCTTGAGTTGTCTTAAGGCTTTACCCTATGGGGGAGCTGTAACCTGGTCCCACTGGGGCAGTGATCACTAGATCCCCTTGGGTGAGCTCCAAGAAGACCAGCCCTCTGCAAGCTCCTCCAGACCCACATTGTTCTATGTGGCCCTCCCAGGTGACCACCCTGGCTTATTCTGCAGGAGGATGAATGGCAGGCGGCAGGATAGGCATCTTTGGAGTTCATGGAGCCCTCTGGGTACAAGAGGTAGAAGATTCACATTCTCTATTGGCATAGCAGCACATTTCCTTGGCCCAGGGAATAACAAACCTTTCCAGGCCACAGAGACTTGAGGCCTCTCCTCCTCCACATTCCACCTCAACCTTGAGACCTTGTAGAAGTCAAAGAAAGAATACCACAAATGAGACTCCTGGGAACCTCCTATGCTTCAGCATACTGTCTATCTTTGCGGGTGCTTCTTGGATCAGAGACAGGAGATCTGGGGAGGTTAGAAGGGAAGACACTGCAAATGTTGAATTAATGAACAAATTGCAACAGAACCCTCTGATCTCTTGTATCAGTGAGAATCCTTTAACTGAGGATTATGAGAGCCCTGGGGCATTGTGAAACTGTTGGAAATTGAAAAAAAGAAAAAGAAAGGCATCAATTTCAGAATTTTAAATGAAGAGATCTTGAAAATTATCTAATGCAGAGTTTCTATTTAACCAGTGTCGAAATACAAGTATTCATTTATTTGTTCCATCATTCACTCATCAAAAATTTGGTGAGCTTCGCTGTGTCAATATTTTTCAAACTGCAGGACACAGCCGGTGAATAGGACAGGGAGTCACTTTATAGCTCCATACATATGTGTGTGGGGTTATAATGAAAACTATATTTCATACTCTGGTTTGCTTTGTTTCTTGGTCAAAAACATTTGAAAAACACCGTACTTTGCATCAACCCTGCAGTGCATAGGAATAACCTGGAGACCTGGTTAAATATGATGATTTCAGGGCCACACTCCCAGAGATTCTTCAGGTCCAAGTGGGCCCCAGATTCTGCATGACTCTGAGGCACGAGTCCCGACTATGCCAAGAAGCACTTCTCAGAGCCAGACGCCGAGCCCCGGGACGCAGAGGAACCAGGCAGTGTCATGCTTCGCGGGCTTCGCAGCGTGCTGGAGCACTCGGAGCCACCGGCAGACAAGTCTAACGTGGGCGGTTGCGCTCCGGGTAGCAAGGGGAAGGAGGAATTGGCCTTGCCTGGGCTTAGGGGACGTCTTCCCAAAAGAGATTCCCTTTGATTAGTCTTGACGGATGAGTTTGAGCTTGCCAAGGAAAGAAGAGGAGGGAGGGGCCTCTCCACAGTCAGGAATCCCCCACCGGAGTCCTTGATCCTGGCTGTCCTCCTTCTTGCAGGTGCGGCTGCTGCCCCGCGCGACGCTGGACGCGGCTGGGGCGCGGCTCTCGGGCTCCCCCTGTGGCTCACTTGCACATTGCCGCTGGGATCCCGGCTTCTGCAGCAGCTGCTGCCGAGCTCCTGGCTCCTCTGTCCTCCCAGGTCGCACCACCTACAGGCGCTGGCCGGGGTACAAGGGGCCTTTTCTTTCCAAGGCCCCCATCAAACACACACGCCTTTCCTTGCAGCTGTCTAGCTCGGCTGCCTGAACACAGAGGTAATTCACAGGAGATGTGGAGAGGCGTTTGAGGTTTCCACAAAAACATACCTCCCTTTTCCCTTTGCAACTGCTACACTGATCATAACCGGAGGGGACCTCTCTCCATAGTGCTCTGGCCATGGGTGCGAAGCCAAGTTTCTTGAAAGAGATTTTCTTCAGGGCTGCTGGAATGCGGTATTCCTCTGTGTGGGTGGATTCCCCAGCCAGGGTGAACTGCAGCCCCTGCCTGCCTCCTACCAAAGCGGGGAGCGCCTCTGCTCTTTGGAAAGACCATGAAAACCTCTTGCAAATCTAATGGCAGCGTGCGTGGGCGTGAGGATAAAAACATGAACAAACAAAACTATAAGTAAGGTATAAAAAGATAAAGGCACATTTTGCACAATTTTATGTCATTGTATTTGAAAACAATGAAGCAAATTACATTCTTGTTATCTATATGAAGTTAAAATCTTACATTCAAAATAAAAAGGATCAACAATCTGCTAATGGTCGGGCCTCATCAGATAAGGGTGCCTTGGCCTGCTACAGCCCCCCGCCTTGCGGAGACAGACTCCATTTTGACAGCCACCCACCCCCGCCCCAGGGGCTCGGGCCAGTGGGGGAGGGACAGAGGAGTGAGGGCACCAGGCTACTCTGAGGAACTCGGAGTGTCCAGGCTCCTGCTCTTCAGCCAGGTTTCTTCCTTCAGGAGGGCGTGGAGGATGAGCGACGGCAGAGGCCCTTTGCACCGAGATGTGCGGTCCCTCTCTTCCAGGAACCCCACGCCCTCCTGCGGTCTCACCAGCCTGTCTCTGTGGGTAGGAAAGTGGAGAGGAAAAGCTGAATTAGACCCCAAGAGCACTGAATGAGAGAGAGGAGAGCGAGCTGGGGCTGGTGTCACAGAACCTGCCACCTTGTCTCCACTCCAAGGAAGCAGCTGCGCGGGGGCCCCCTTAGGTGTGGCCCTGGCTGCAGGCTCGCTCTCACATACTCCTGCATGGGCTGTGCTGGGGACAGACCTGAGTTCTTGCTCTGGGGAGGCCGTTTTCCTGGACCGCGGCAGACCATTCTCCCGTTAACACATCTTTCACTGTAAAGGTTGCTCCTCCTTTAGGACCCAGCTGTAGTTTCATTCTGGTCCCAAGGACACCGTGTCAGCCCCTTTAGCGGACCTGTGGGCTTCCTAAGCCTTTTCAGCTACATGTTTCCAGGCCATGCACCGTCTCCTTGGGTGGGTTAACCTCACCCATTCGGATTCTTTCTCTTCAAAGGTGACGGCATCTCCAAACTTTAGAACAGGCTTACTGTAGCCATCTGTCTGCTCAATACAAGTGGAGCATCCCTAATCCAAAAATCTGGAATCTGAAATGCTCCAAAATCTGAAACTTTTGAAGCACTGACATTGTGCCACAAGTGGAAAATTCCACACCTGACCTCACGTGACAGGTCGTAGTCAAAACACAGGTGCACAGCACACAGTGTATTCAGAATGCCTCCCCATCCCCGGGGGGCCCACTTCCTGGCCCCTCAGCTGCTTCAGATGTTTCTTGTCACCTAAATAAAATAAAATACAGCGTGCAGTAACCACTTCATCACAACACACAAAACACAGCATTGTAGTGGAGGCTGAGAGCCCGCTGTTGTTTGCTGTTGCTGTTGTTTGACAGCTGATGCAGGCTACTGCGCTGCTACCCTGAACGCGTGATTTTTTTCGTCGTTTTAATAGTATGTCAGATTTTTTATTGTAAAGGACTTATGTGTGAATAAATATAAGAAAATGATTGCTTATCAGTAGCAGATAAATTCAAGGTCAGGAATGATGGTGGTGCCACACGACCACAGATCGTCCACGTGGGTGGCTGAGATAGTGCCATCGCGTCCACAGCGACAGGAGGAAAGTAAAAGTCCACGGCCACAGGTGCAGGGTGGGAAGTCTGAAAAGGAGTGAGTGGGTCCATAACTGCCAGGCAGCATGAAAGGCCCACCTGAGGTCATGGTCATGAATTAAAGTGAGGCCAGCCGGGAAGATCGTGTGCCTTCCTCCAGCCGCCGACAGCGTGTGGGTGCGAGTGTGGGGTAGGCACAGAACTGGGGTTAAGCAGGGTCGGAGTTTTGCTACAGAAGTACAATAAAACTAAAGAAAGGTACTGAAGATGAGGGTGTATGAAAATAAAGTGATTAAAGTGACAGACCATGGAATTTAAGCCACCTCAGATGGGGGACAGAGAGACCCCAAGGGGAGCAGGACCAGCCACAGGTGCAAGCGTCAGGTATCCCCTGAGTTGAGGACTGAGGGTGGTGGGATTTTGTAGGCCGTGAGCTGGGAAGTCAGGAGGTGCTGGCCAGAGAGAGAGATGCACCAAATGGAGACTGTGGAGAGGGTGCAGTTGTGACTGATGACAGGCTTAGGATCTGGCCGTTTGAGTATTTGACAGGGGAAGGACAAGGTCATCGGAGGAGAGGTGTTCAGGGAGTCAGAGCCAAGACTGTCATCCCAAGAATGATGACAAGGTGGGCTGGTGAGAGAGGTGGTGGGCCAGGCTCTGAGAGCCACGTGGAGTGGGGGAGTGGTCTGGGGTTTGTGGGAGATGCACGAATGAGTAGGGGGTGCTGCAGGCTGCTTATTGATATTCAAAGCTGGGCAGTTTCAAGGAAGAGCGAGAATGATCTGAAACGGTACAGAGGAGTGAGGAAGACACCTGCCCCACCTGGTGGTAGGAGGGGTGTGGAAGAGAAGTATGAGCCACCACTTAAAAAGGCTGCAGGGAACTGTTTTCGCAAGCGAGCCATGTTCTATCAGAGCAAAAAGGGGAAGAGATGACATTAAGGATATAGGATGATGTTTCTGTCCAACTTAACAAGTTCCACTCACTTCCCACTATGCTTTGAACCTCACGCCAAATCCCATGCCACCTGCTACCTCCCTGCCTGCTAGCCACACTGTCCTTAGCATGTTCCTTGGATGTACCAAGTTCTTTCCAACCCCAGGGCCTTTGCACTTGTTGGCATATTCTTTCCTTTTGTGAAATTGCACCACTGCCCCCACCCCAAGTCTCATATTGAGTGTCATTTCCTCTACGAAACCTTGCTAAACATGCTGGTTAAATCAGGGTGCTGTGCTTGGGGGCGCAGAAGCAATAGCCATCCACACAGTTTCTGCCCTTGAGTGGTTTACAGTCTGGCGAAGCAGACAAAGGGCCAAGCAGGTGTGTGAGAGCATGCTGAGGGCCACAGCGGGGTAAACCCAGGGATGTGGGCGCACACGGGAGAAGCTCTTAACTGAGCCATGGTGGTGAGGTGGAGGGTTCGGAAAAAGGCTAAGTGGAGGCCCGGAGGATGAACAGGAGCTAGTTAGGAGAGGGCGGCAGACTACGAGGAGAGTGGAGGGAGCTGTGAGCCCTTCAGGATGGCCAGCGTGCCGAGGGGTGCCGGGCAGAGCTGTGCACATGCTGAGGGGTTTGGGCTCTTCCCTGGGGCCCATGGGGGACACTGAGGGAAGACTTTGTGTCTTTAGAAGGTACACAGCTCTTTTGCTGAAGAATTACGACCAGGAGTAGGCCGGGTACAGTGGCTCACGCCTGTAATCCTAGCTCTCTGGGAGGCCGAGGTGGGCGAATTGTTTGAGCTCAGGAGTTCGAAACCAGCCTGAGCAAGAGCGAGACCCCGTCTCTACTAAAAACAGAAAGAAATTAATTGGACAACTAAGGTGGCGCATGCCTGTAGTCCCAGCTACTCGGGAGGCTGAGGCAGGAGGATCGCTTGAGCCCAGGAGTTTGAGGTTGCTGTGAGCTAGGCTGACGCCACGGCACTCTAGCCCGGGCAACACAGTGAGACTCTGTCTCAAAAAATAAATAAATAAAAAAATAAAGAATTACGACCAGGAGTAGAATATTATCAACTTTGGCCCCTCTTACGTTTGGCCCCAGAACAAGTGCAGAACTGCCATTTGGGAGCCAGGTGACCACAACCTCTAGGGCACAAAACAAGGACAAGTGCTGTCTGGGGGAAGAAGTTTGGCCAGGATCCCAGAACCACCTAGAGCTACAGAATGTTCTGGTCTATTGGCCTCGCACCCACCCCCCAGACAGTTTCATTAATGAGCTTTATAATTGGTACACCTCCTCCATTTTATTCTAATGCCAAGGAGTCGAAAAACAAGAAAACAATGGATTGGAATCATTGTAGATTTTTCCCAGTTCCCTACCAAACAATAAGCTTCCAAACTTCCCCTCTCTGACTTTGCGCCACAGAACACTGCCCTGATGCTTTGCAAGGTGACCGTGACTTACGTTTACAGAGTGCTTTCCAGGTGCCAGGCCCACATCACGGCCACACAGAGAGGGAGGTGCCGTCATATCCATTTTACAAGAGGAAACTGAGGCACAGAGCTCCCTTGTCACATAGCTAATAAGTGACAGAGCAAAGATTCGAAGCCGTGCAGTCCGATGCCAGAGCCCGGGAGCTAAACCAACACTTCTACTCCCTTTAAATCTGGTGGTTCAAACAGTGTGAGGGTGACGCATGTTTCACTGTGTTCAAGACTTCATATGGCGGACACTTTCCCCAGTGAAAAAGAAAGTAACAAAGAAACAAAAAAAGACTTCATAAAACTGCCTTTCAGGATACGACACGCCATTGACCAGAAGGTTTCACGGCTCAGGACCCTCGCTCCTGACCAGGCATCTGAAGACCAGTCCTGCGCTGGGCTGGCTGCTTCCCCCTTGCACGCTCACACACTGTCAGGGAAGACATACTTGTCGCGTGATGTGTCTCTACCGTCAGATGGTGGAGGTACAGGTGTCTAAGGACATTTTCAGGAAGGGCTTTGGGGAGCATCTGGCTCAATATGAAATTCTCTAGAAATATGGTTGGGATCTTGGGAGCTGTCTTTCCTACCTCCTCCCCCGTGGACTCTTCTAAGGGGAGTGGAGCTCTGACACCCCCGCCCTCCTGCCGTGTCCTGCTGTTCCTCCTCCAAGCCTCCCTCCTCCTCCATTTTATTCTAATGCCAAGGAGTCGAAAAACAAGAAAACAATGGATTGGAATCATTGTAGATTTTTCCCAGTTCCCTACCAAACAATAAGCTTCCAAACTTCCCCTCTCTGACTTTGCGCCACAGAACACTGCCCTGATGCTTTGCAAGGTGACCGTGACTTACGTTTACAGAGTGCTTTCCAGGTGCCAGGCCCACATCACGGCCACACAGAGGGAGGTGCCGTCATATCCATTTTACGCTTGCCCACGCCAGCACCTTGCACACACCGTTCCCACCACCCACACCCTTTGCCTTCATCATTCCTTCGCTTCTTCCCACGTTCAAAGTCGCATTCACAAAGCCTTTCCTGGTCGTTGCAATAGACCCCAGTGTCTCCCCTGATCTGTCACAGCACGTGCTGTCTGTACTCCCATAGACTCTTGCAACAGGAAGGGGCTTCGAGATCATACGCTCACCCTCCTCATCCTGTCCCCAAAGATTAAACCAAGACCCAGAGGGCAAGCGGTTTACCCCAAAGCACCCAGAAACTTTACTGTTCTTTCTGTAATTGTCTCAAGCACAATTGTCTTGACCCTCTTTGTACCTACGAGCTGTATGAATCTGCTACAAACCCTGGTGTGCAAGAACATCGAGTTCCCTTATTTTCTCATTGTGATTTGAACTTGCGTTTCTCTATTTCTGGGACTATGTCAAGGTTCTTGAGTCCCTCATAGGGACAGGGAGTCTGGTCCTTGGGCATTTGTCCACATTTGTTGCCATGGGGACATCTAGGGCTCTTTCAGCCTGGGGTTCACAGGTCTGCTGGCTCCAGGATGCCTCTTTGCCATTCTCAGGACCTGAAAACTCACTGCAAGGCTGGACTTCCAGAGCATTCTGGCACTATGCAGCTATCTCCCTCTGGGGCACTGCAGGGACCAGGGTGGGGCAATGACCTAGAGTCCTCTCTCCACGCCGGCCCAGAGGACTCTCTATTAGGGGGAGAAGCCTTCTCCCCCTCCTGCCTCCTTTGGTGACACTCCTTCCGTCAAACCCAGGAGTCCCTCTTGTCCTTTCTAACAGACCTGGAAAGTCCCTAAACCCCACGACCTAATTATTAGCAACTGAAACCCTTGTTTCCCTTTCTTTTAATCTTTAAACCTGCCAAGAAATTGAGGGGGAATGTTTGAATTCCATCCTTCCGAGGGTAGCAAAAAAGTAGGCTAAAAATATAGCAATTAAGTTTCTATATTAAAACAGCCAGGATATTCTACCTTGCTAGTCCTTTTGCCTGGAATCCTCTTTCCCATTTTTCAACTGGCTGACTCTGGCTTATCCTTTAGGACTCAGCTCAGACATCACTCTAGATAGAAATCATCCATATTCATGAATCAGCCCCGCTTCTCACTCCCTTCTGCAAAAGTGAGGCCTCGCATTGTTGCCAGCCCTTGCCTAGTTCCTATCAAATGCCTGCTCCGCGATGCATGCCAAATTGAACTGAATTCAAGGAAAGGTTGTGGGTGAGCAAGATCTGCCTGTTGACGGTGGCTGCCCAGGGAAGATAGGCATAAATGGGAGGCACCAAAAAGGCACATGACTGGGGGACACTGCAGTTCTCAGAATAGGACATTCAGAGGCAGAGACAAAGAGGGAGGGCAGGGCGGCCCCTCGCTGCTCACTGCCTCTGCTTGAACCAGGTGTTCAAAGAATGTGGGACGTTTTTAAGATGCACCAGCAGGTGGCAGCATTGCTCCTTGGATGAGGGACTCCGCTCAGCAGGACAGAAGCAAAGGAGCCCTTTCCCGCTCTGGGAGGCGGTCACCATCTCCGCGCCAGTCTCAGAGTGGAGTTGAGGCTCCAGACAGGGCCAGGTTGCCAGCTGCACGGCACACAGTAGGGATCCAGAACCATGTGTGACCCAATTTTTTCTCATTCTAAGTCTTCTAGGGGCCTTGCATGCTTAACGAAGGAAGGAAGGGAGGGAGGAGGAAGGGAATAGACTCACAGGCCTCAACCTAGAGTCAACGAATTAGAGTCTCTCAGATGGTTCTGGGAATGTCCAGGGGGTTCTGATGGAGGCAGGCAGAATTCTCCTTTGTGTGGTTAGTTTCCAAAGGCCTTTCGATCACAAAATTGGATTTATTGATTAGGAAAACCTAGCGCAGCCCACAGAGCACTCCTTCTGCCCTCCCTCTGGGTCCTCCCTCTGGGAAGGCTGAGCAAGGTGTCTGTGGAGTCCAGTGGGAGGTGGCCGCTGGGTTGCAAAGACAGACTGTGCCCCAGTGGGCACGCCCCTCTCTGCTCTCTCTGCTCCGTGGCCATCCTAACACAGCCCACTGTGCCTTCAGCTGTTGTTCTCCAGGTTGAACTTTAACCCCGCTCTCTGATGAGTGTGCAGAGGCAGCAGGGAAGCTGGGAATTATTTCATGGTCAGCTCTGTCACTACTCGGGCAAGCAGTATTTTCATTAGTTCCTCATGAAATTGAGGCCAAAGGGGGCATCCTGGCGTTGATGGGGGTGCTCGAGTTGCAGGGCTACCCATGCATGGAAAATCTGGGCCGGGGTAGCTAGCTTCTGGTTTTAACAACAGGTGACTCCATGTCGCTCTTTCCTCCTGTAGCGTCCCTAAGTCCCTGCACACAGATGCCCTGGGAGAAAGCTGCCAACAAGAGGGAGGCCTGGAGGGGGAATGCGTGTCTAGACTCTGGGGCTATAGCAGGCTTCTGCTCTTCGGTGGGAAGTTTGGGGCCTTTGCTCCAGGAGGGCAGAGTGTTTGGAGGAGACAACAGGCAGGAGGGAGGAAGAGGGGAGGCCCAAAGGGAGGGGTCAAAACCTTATTCCTGCCTTCTTAGCTCCACCTGCAGGCACTGCCCACGCTTACTATACTTCCTTCCACCTTTGCCTAAGACAAGGAAAGCATTCACCAGGGATTCCCCTCTCAGCCACCCCAGCCACAGCCCCTGAGAGCCGGCGTGGGTGCACACGGATGGGTGGGGACGCCAGCTCACGACACGGCCAGCGTTCGGCCCCTCCATGGCTTGTCTGGTCTGGTCTTGCCCCTGTTACCTGGGAAAAATGGCACCTCAAGGACAGAGTATGCCTTGCTTTCTCCTAGGAGAATGAACTCTTTCTCTGCTATCTGATGGGGCTCTGGCCAAAAAAATATGTATCTGTCTGCCTTTCCTTTCTTCCTCCTTGAGGGCGTCTCTGTAGCCTTTATCAGGACACAGCTGAGCTCAGAAAAACAGGGAAGTTAGGACTACGTGGGAGCCGGCGCCTTCCCCCTGGCGCCCGGTAAGACCTGGGCACCTGTGGCAGCCCTGGACCTGAGCCCCAGGTTGGCCCCGGCTCCCGGGTCCCTGGAGTCATTCTGGGAACCAGCAGGGCAGCCGCAGAAGGAAAACAACAGCCCCATTGCCCAGGTGGCAGTGCCAGCCTAGGGCAAAATGGGCATTACTTGATGTCCACCAAAGTCACGCCCAGCCCCTGGGCTGCAGGAGGAGGCTGGAGAGAGGCTGGGTGGGGCAGCAGGAAGCCTCCTGGGGTTCAGTGTGTGTCCCGACTTGCCATTTCTGACATCAGCCTCTTCTGATGTCCTTTCATGGGGTAGGAACCAGGAAGGGCAGAGGTTAGAAGATCAGAACAGCGCTGGGTGAATTCCCACGGAAGGCAAGTGGAGCCCATCAATGCCTTTCGGTAAACAAGTCGCAGCTCTTCCCTCCTGGCCCATCCCGCACAGGCTCCTCCCTGTGGGGTTCCACTGCCTCCTCTGCCTCCACATCCTCGTTCTAAGGCGTGCGATTTGTTTATGGGTCTGTCCTCCCCGCCTTGGAGCCCTAGGTTCCCGGGCTCTGACGTTGGGTGCATGCTCGCCACCTGGGAGGCACTCAGCGAGCGAGCTGTGAGGGCAAGAATGGACGCTTAGGCTCCAAACGGCACCCCCATGGTGCCAGGAGCACAGGGCGGCTGCTGGACTTGGGGTGCTGACTTGGGTGCTCACTGCGCGTTCCTCCGAGTGTGAGGGAAGGGACACAGGAACTGTGGCAGGAGGTGGCTTCCTCTGAGTTGCTGACCTTAAGGAGAACAATGCACCCTTCTGCGGGGGCCTCCTGCCCGCTGGGTGGGGTGGGCCGCGCTGTCTCCGTCTGCAGCTCTGCTGGGGCTGCCCCCCCACCCCTCCTACCGTGACTTGTGCCTCCAGCAGCAAGTCCAGGTCTTATTTAACCCTGAATCCTGGCTCAAAGCCGGGCCCATTCCAGGTGCCTGTTAGATGAAGCGTGTGAGCCTCCTCTGTATGTGGGTGTGCGCGGGGCCATCCGCCACTCGCCGTAAGGCAGCCGTTTGGGCGACGTTCTGATTGTCCCTGCCCCTTCGCTGCGCATCCCTGGGGCCCAGCCCAGGGTGGCTCCTCTTCCTCCCTCCCTCCAGCACCTGCCTCCGAGGCTGGCTGAGGTTCCTGAACTGCAGCCAGGGCAAGTCTTTAGCACACAGAGATAGTATTTGTAGATGCTCTGATGAGTGGAGGAAAGGGAATATACGTTCTGTTTTGTAGAAGGTTTGAGAAATCTTCAGAAAAAAGAAGTGAGCTGGCTGCTAACATTCAGCCCCCACCATGCCTGGACTGTCGCATCCCTGCCCCGGTCCTCACTTTCCCTCAGCAAGGCGCCCGGCAGGGCCCACACCATCGGGGGCACACGTGAGAGAGAGAAGCACTCTCCGTGCCTCCCGCCGGGAGCCCAGGTCCCCGCAGGGAAGCCCAGCGGGTTCTGGAGTCTGAAGCTGCATCTTGCACGCGGTGTCCCCGAGCCAGCTGAGGCAGCGAGAACTGCCGCTGACTCAGGAACAGACTCGCGTAAAGAAGGAGGAAGTCTCCAGAGTCAGCCGCAGAGGCTCGTGGTTTCCTGCCAGTCCGGGGTGTGTGCTGACACGGGCACTGGTTGATGTGACTGACACCTTGCATCTGTCTCTCGCACACGCGCACTCACCAACATGCGGCCCCTCCCCTGAGCCCTGAGCTCTCTGCGCAGGCGCAGTGCTGTGCAGCGCAGAGAAGCCACCCAGACGGCCTTCTTGGCTCAGGGACGAGGGGCGCATGGGCCGGCTAAGCACGAGCTGTGTCCAGAGAGTGGGGACCCTGAGAACGGTGACAGCCCATTGGACAGATGTTGGCAGGACTGGGGACAAAATCACCCGTAGGCTCAAACCCCAAATGACATGTGAACATGAAATCCACAAAAACCCCAGGTGGAGGCCCAAAGACTAACTAGGGTCCCATCTCATCTGCCCAGGCCAGAGCGTGTTGTCCCTTATCCTCGTAGCAAGCAGCAGAAGTAATGACAATTACCAAAAAAGAAAGAAAAAGAGAAAAGACCTACTCAGCTCCAATTTTGGGGTTTGACTGTGGTCTCTGGGGAGTGTTCCAGGACGCATCGTGCAGCCGTGATTACTCATTAACCCAGGGCCGTGCATTTGAGGCAGAACTGCAGGTTCAAAAGCACCTTCTGAGATACAGACTTCAGGGCTCATCCCATACCTCCAAGTTGAGCAGGCGAGAGCCAGCTCTGCCCAAGTGAGGCTGCGTCTCCCTGGTCATTTGTATGACCCTGCTGGAGGCTGCTCAGGGACCGTAAGATTGTCTTTCTTAAGGACTGGAGCAGATGATGGCCCAGGTGCGATGACTGCTTGGACATCGGTGCTCTAAATCAACACTGGTGTGCTGCTCCTCCCGCTCAGGGGGCCCCGCCTGTCCGTGGCGTGTCATCCACTTAGAATCGAATCCTGGGTCAGAGTCACACACAAGTGCCACTAAGTGCTAAGAGTGGTAATGTTAGGCCTCATAACAGCCCTACAATAGGGGCGTATATTCCTTTGATACACACAGAAGTTAAAACCGAGATTGCTTAAGGGACTTGCCCAGGACCACAAAGAGAACTGATGGAGACACAGGTCTTTTGATTTCTGGGTCGGTGTTTGGCCACTGCACAAAAGCTGCCTCCCTCTTTGAACCTGGAACGGTGCCAATTGCCCTCTCAGTCCCAGCTTGGAGACAGGTGGGAAGAGGAGAGGCGAGGTGTGACCGGTGCCCGCTGTGTGCCAGGCTTGGTGCGGGCATCTGCCTCCGCTGCCCTCCTGCAGTGAGTGTTGCTCAGCAGTGTTCTCTGGGGGCCACCACA
Organism: Propithecus coquereli; assembly: GCF_000956105.1. NCBI lineage: Eukaryota > Metazoa > Chordata > Mammalia > Primates > Indriidae > Propithecus > Propithecus coquereli. The sequence continues at coordinate 4,049,906 of NW_012138969.1, read as the reverse complement.
GTAGGTAGCAATCTGGACTCAGGAGCCAGACCCCTGGGTTTAAATCTCAGGCACCGCCACAGGCTACTTGTGTCATCCCAGACAAGAGATTTCACCTCTGTGGCCCTCAGTTCCCTCATCTGTAAAATGGGATTAGAATAGCACCTACCTCACAGAGGTTGTTTAGGGATTAATTGAGTTAATCCCTTACAAATTAACTTGATTTGCGTAAGGTACTTAGAACAGTGGTTGGCACTTAGGAAATGCTCCGCGTTTATTGCTGTTGTTAATAAGTTATTTTTTATATTTAATATTACTTCTAAACGGGATAACCTGGTTGCCTTATACCCATTTTATGCAGGAAAAAAAGGCGATGCCAAATAGCCAATAGCTGCCCTAGGCCCCAGGGCCCCCAGCCACACTGCCTGTCCATGAAGCTCCCCGCTGTGAGGTCTCAGAGTGGAAAGGTGTCAGGACACTGGACCTGGGCCTCCCAGGAAGGAGTCCAGCCAGCTGGTTTTGCTTTCTACCTCCTTCTGGGCTCTGCTCTTATTCACCCATCTGTTCTGGGAACACTCAGACTGTCACTGCACCATTAAGGTGGCACAAAGCACAGGCCAAGCCACTCAGTGGCCGGGCTGCCAGCAGCTTCTTGCTGCCTGAGACGCAGGATGGACAAGTGCCTGCTTCTTGGCCTGGTCCCGGGGTCGAATGAGAAGTTACGGATACAGCTGAGGTTTGCTCCAGGCTCCCTCGCTGGAAGAACCGAAACACTGGCCGCTGCTCCACAATCTTCTTCCCCTACTCTCCTCTCCCTCTTGATAGGGTGCACCTGGGCCCTGACCCCACCCAGCTGCTTTGAGAGCTGCCTCTATCTTTCCTTTTTTGCATTTGTGTTGGACAGTTTCTCTTGCGGAAGGGAAACTGTGGTGAGGGATGCCGCGAGGTGGGCTTGGCGTGACGCGGAAGTATGGCTGGTGGAAGGGAGGCTGTGGGCTGTGGGGTGCCCGTGCTCGGCGAAGCGGGCTAGAGAGGAGATGTCAATAGGCTCATGGAACCATTGGCAAAGGATCTGTATGTGTTAAGGGATCCTAGTTATTGTAATATGCAAATTCTCAAATCTCAGTGGCTTCACGCCTAGACGTTTACTTGTTACTCCTGCAAAATGCAATCTGGAAAGGAGTCACCCAGGCACCCAGACTGACAGAGGCACTGCCATATGCAACGTGCAGCTTCCAAAATCAGCTGGAGTGTGGACATCCAGCCAGCAGATGGGGCAGAGAGGGTGTGGAGAGTGGGCAAAGCTTTTCTGGGTTAGTCCTGGAAGTGGTACGTACTGCTTCTGCCTGCATTCCATAGGCTGGAACTCAACCATCAAGTTGGTTGGGTTCGTGCACAGCACTGGGAAGTGTAGTCCCCGCTGGAAAGGCCCTTCCCACACCAGCTCCACACTGTGGACAGGGAACACGGCTGTGGTGGAATCAACCAAAATGCGGATGCCAGCTGAGAGGCATTCTGGAATGAAGTTCTATTCGTGCGATCTCAGCTGCTCCTGAAATGGAAGAAGAGTGGAGAGACCTAAAAAGCCCATCTTAATAAACATGGATAAATAAATAAGCAGGTATACGTAGCCACCAAGGAAACCTTCAGTTGAGCTCAGTCTTAAAAAAAAAAAAAAATCATGTACAAAAAGTGGAAAGAGTAGCTATTGACCGAAATCAACATAAAAATATAGAAGACTGGTATGGAACTGAAGAGTAACGTCAGGAATGTTGAATCAGGATATCTGAAAAATGTTAACACAGGAGCCTTCTTAAAGCTTTGTTTGAGCAGAAGAACAAAGGAGACTTAGGTGTGTTCCTAGGGATGGGTGGCAGGATGTTACTGAGTGACAGGAAGAACAGTCCTACCCATTTTTATTTTGCTTCCAACTTCTTTGTCAAAGTGAATGATTTTCAGACCAAAAAGAGCAGACGCTTTGAATAAAAGACATTGAAATCTCCAAAGAACGAGGACTGTGCAAGAGTGAAACTTACTCCTCCAACTAACTGAAACATTCTGGCCTAAATGAGTTACATTCCAGAGTTCTAAAAGAATTTTATAGAAGAGATAAATGTAAATGCAGGAATAATTAAGAGCCCACACCCTGGAACTAGGCTACCTGAGTTTAAATCTTGTCTCAGACACTTATAGCTGTGTGACCCTGGAGAAGTTACCTGATCAATCTGTGCCTTAATATTTCCACCTGGTAAGTGGGTAAAATAATAATACCTACCTCATAGGATTTTTTTAAGAGTTTAAGTAAAATACTATCTATTCTTAGCAGTGGGCCTGACACCTATGAAGTGCTCAGTAACTGTTAACTGCTGCTACTATTACATGCTGATCTTCTGTGAGTAATCTATAAAACATGTCAATCAGAGAAAACTCCGGAAGACAGAGACGAATGAAGACATTCCAGTTTTCAAAATACCAAGAGGTGAATATTCTCAATGCTATTGGTGTCAGGCAAAATGTCAGACTATATGGTTATTCAACATATATTATTACATACCTGCTGTGTGTTATGTTAGCTTCTGTGCCGGGCAATGCAAATAGAGCACTGAACACAATACACAGAAATCCATGCCTTCTTCAGTGTAGCAGGTCTAGGAAAGGGAGACATATCATTTTTAAAAATTAATAAATATATAATATGATGTTGATGTCAGGTTCAAGAAAAACAATGTAGGGCAGAAAGATGCATCCTTACATATCCCCTGTCCCCAACATTTAAAGAGAGGAGTCAGGCATAGGCATTGTGACAAGAAAACCTTTTTAGC
>NW_012138969.1:4036867-4047055 GCF_000956105.1 Propithecus coquereli | reverse complement strand
CAGGTCTAGGAAAGGGAGACATATCATTTTTAAAAATTAATAAATATATAATATGATGTTGATGGAGGTACAGAGAAAAACAATGTAGGGCAGAAAGATGCATCATGTTACAGGGAGAAAGTTACACATTTAAAGAGAGGAGTCAGGCATAGGCATTGTGACAAGAAAACCTTTTTAGCAAAGTCTGAAGACATGTGGCTCTCTGGAGAAGGAAGTGCAAGGGCAAAGAGTCCAAGAGGAAGTGTGCCCAGCATGTTCCTGGTACAGCAGGGAGGTCAGTGCGCCTGCTGTGGAACTGGAGGAGGGAAGGGTGAAAGATGGGGTCAGAGAGAGCAGGAAGCCAGACTGGGCAGGGTGTTTAAGGCCCTTGTAAGGACCAGGATTGTTAGCTAGTGAGAGATGGCAGCCAGTGACCAGAGGAGTGACAGGCTCTGATTTACACTTTAACAGGGTCCCTCTGTATTGCAGAGATGGAAGGGGGCTGCCATGGAAGTGGGGGTGCCTTCAAGGAAGCTGTCGTGATAAACTGTGCAGTGGTGACGGCTCAGACCAGGCTGGTGGCAATGGGGGCTCTGAGACGTGGTCTAAGAAGCAGTCACATTCTGGGCAGAAGCAAACAAATTTTGCTAATGGGGTTGAATGAGGATATAAGAAAAAGAGAGGAGTCAACGATTTTGGCCTGATCAGCTGGAGTGGTGGGGTACCCGTTAACTGACGTAGGACGGCTACAGGAGCACAGGTGCAGGTTTAGGGGACAGGAGGAATTGAATGAGGAGCTCGTGTTTGGATATGTTATGTTTGAGATGCCTGTTTAATATCCAAGAAGAGAAATCTGGAAGGCAGTTGGATTCATGAGTCTGCAGATGAGAGAAGAGGTCAAGGTTGGAGCAGTATCATCCATGACAATACTGAAATTAACAAAGGATTAAAGTCACTTAAAAAAATGAGGAAGTCCCAGGTCTGCGCTCCAGTGCATTCCAATGTGGAGACGTTGAGGAGGAAGAACCAGCACCAGGAGACCAAAAAGGAGCAGCCAGTGAGACTGGAGGACAACAGGAGAGGGTGGTGACCTGGAGGCCTGGTAAAGACAGAGTTTCCGGGAGGAGGGAGGAGTGGACTGCGGCAGCTTCTGCTGCGAGGTCAAGTCAGGTGAGGACTGAGAAATGGCCATTGGAATTGTTGGTTAGAAAGTTTGTCAATAGATTCTTGAAAAAGAAAGCGGTGATGACTAGGATTCAAGATTAGTTGACCAAGAACAGGTTTTGCCAGATGAAGCACATTCTTTTATTTACAAAGTGCCCCCAGATGATGCCATAGTCTGCTTAGATTTCGACATGATGTTTGAAAAAAACCAAAAGATTCTTCTAGTATCTTTGAACATGATGGCAAAATATGGTCTTATAAAACAGTTGTATTGAATGTATAAATGGCATATTCCAGCCCTCTTTCTCCGTGGCCTGTTCAAAAATTTTATCAAGGACTTGAGTAAGGGCATCACTGGAATGATTAGTCCAGTTTGCAGATGTTGCAAACCTGGGCAACATAGAAATACGTTGATGGAACACATGGGACCCCAAATAATTCTGGTGGATGAGATGAGTGGACAGAGCTAACAAATGAAATTTAACAAGAATGAATGGGAATTCCTGCATTTTGGCACCAAGAACTGAACATCTAAACGAGGGAACCAGTGTTTGACCACAGTAAATGATAACGTGACCTGCGAATTTATGTTGATAATAAGCTCCGCAGGAAGCAGAGCTGTGATACATTACCAAGAGAGTGGTACAAGCAGAGTGGTGTCTACAAGAATTGGTCATCTGAGGGCACTTGGTGCTGGTCAAGCCACACGTACAACATTCATTCCATTCTGGCATCATGGGTAGAGAGGGAAATTGACATACCGGGTGCATATGGAGGAGAAAAATCAAGACCCATGAAAACCACTGCAACCTGCTGGTCTTTCCACCCCCATATCTTTCTTCTCCGGCCAGCTCCCCATGCTGCTCCCAGACAGGTTTTCCTCAGACAGAGATAGGATCTCATCACTCACTTGTTTAAAGTCTTTATGCTCTTTCCCCATCGCCTAAGGAATAAAACCTGAGACTGCTCTCCCGTTCTTCCCAGCCTCATTTCCCTCGACGCTCCAGTGGGCTCTATGCTCCAGCCACCCTGCTTGCTGAGCTCACCACGCGTTCTCATCCATGCTTTCACTCGTGGGGTTAGTGCCTTCCTCCGGGCTCTCAAAGCAACTGTTTTTCTCTGTTGTCCTTGTTTTTACCTCACTATGTCACCCTTGCCTCTTTTCTTACCTATATCCCAAACTAGACTGAAAGCTACCTGAGGACAGGGACAATGCTTCTCCTTTTCACTTTTATTTTCCTTGTTTGGACAGATCTTGCCACAAAACAGATACTCAGTAAATGTTTATTGAAGGAAGGAAGGAAGGAAAGAAGGAAAGAATAAATGAATCGGTGCTAGTTCCTTTGTTGAAGTGCCTTCCCTTCCCGATTGCCCATTGGCAAATCCCATTCATCATTCCAAGCACCCAGCTCAGACAGCAGGCACTGTGAGAATCCTTCCTGCTGCCGCAGACCACACCTTTCCCTGCACTTCCGAAGGCACTTGGCACGTGGCCCCAGAAAGCACTTGGGGCATTATACTTATTCGCCCACCTGGCTATTCTGTCTTACTCATCTTTGTATGCCCAGGACCATGGCTGGCCACATTCCTGGGTCTAGTGTCATATCTTGTAAGGAATGCCTAAAGCAACTGAGAAGGTATAGCCCAGAGAAAGGGAAACATGATGCTTTTTATTAGGAAGAAAAAAAAATGGCCCCTTGGCGTGGTGTTGCAATGCTCACTCGCATCTGTGAGGGTAGAGACGATGGCCTCCACAGTCTTTCCAACTCTAAGGTTTTGTGGCTCTGAGCTCTGAAATTCGATGGAGTTTCTGTATTACTTAATTGATAGCCTTGCTTCCAGGCTACGTAGCCCCAGGGAAAGGTGGGGAAGAAGTGTGGCCCGCTCTGCTGCAGGTGAATTGTGGCTAAGGATAAGGAAGATGGTCACCCTTTTCCTGCAGCAGAGAGGTCAAGGGAGAATTTTCTAATCTCTCTCCCCATGCCTTATGGGAGGAAGGCATCCTTGGCAGTGGCATCCCATAGGGGTTGCGACGGGGGCACTCTTCACACCCTGTCCTGTCAGGTTCTCAGCCCTGGCTCTCTCCAAAGCCAATCTGATTCCGGGAGCTGTGGTCACTATACCAGAAGACCTTTGTCTCCCTGCATCTGGCATATAGAGAGTCAACCTTGTGCCCATGTCACAGTTCATTCTGAATCCTCTCAGAGGTCTGGCAAGATGTCATCAGTGTGGGCAGAGAAGGGCACGGCAACGACAGAACGTCCCTCTCGTCCTACAGCAAAGACTGAATGTCCCTCTGACCCTACAACAAAGAGTGAATGTCCCTCTGGCCCTCAGCTGCGTGGCCAGTTTGCCCTGGGATGTGAAAAAGAGAGGAGTAGGAGGCCAGAGGGGAGCTATCCACACAACTGCTCTGCCAGCATTCTGCAGGCAGGACAGCAGCTTTCCAGGAAATCTATGGGTCAGTGTAGCAAGAGGCTGGCCTGGCCTCAGCTTTCGGCACATTGATATAGGTTCACAGGATACCATACCTTGTCCCTACATACCTGGCTTCCTGCAAAGTATGTGCAGAAGACGGTCTGTCTGTACTGAGCCTGCTTGGGTCTGCTCAGGTGTCTACAGGTCTGAACACTGTGGGGCAAGAGCCAGGCTGGCCATTAGGGAGCATCTCTAGGTTTGTTTCCTAAGAACAGACATGATTAGATAACAGCGCTCAGGTTTTCTCTTCCATCCACCTTATCAAAGGGACAAAGTTTGTAGGTGCTGCTCTGACCTTTACAACCATCCAAGAAGACACTTGCCAAAAGTTTCAATGTCACTCTGAAATGCCCCCCTTGCCTGCCCCTCCTTCCCGTTTTTCTAACACCCTGCCCCTCCCACTGCACTTTCTCTCTTCAATCCCACTACCAGAATTTCAGAAAGTGAATTCAGCTCACAATAAACTAGTGAAACCCTTAAGCTTTATCTCTGAGAGACTCAGGTGTCCGTATTGGTCTATGCAACTTAGAGCAGTGACTTGCTTCTGGCCTGTCAGACTCCGCAGCAGGTCACGGATCACTCGGTCAAGGACTGGCCCGATCCACAGTGGACACTGGGCTGGAGCCGGCCTGCATGGAGGCCGAGAGTCATGCCCTCCCCGGTCACTTCAAGGACGTAGCTATTCTAGGGATAGCTACCGATCTGATGGGCCATTATTGAAAAGCAGTGGACAACAACAATGTCCTATTAGTAAGCACCTACCCGGAGACTGCCTTGGACCTTCACAAATGACATCTGTTTATTTGAGCACAGTGCCTGTCATACAGGAGCCATCCGAGAAGCATTGGGTGGACGTCTGCTGAATTGATTCTATGGGCAAGAATTTAATGAACATTCAGCATTAGTTCCAGGGAGAAATAGAGGAATAATGACAAGTCCCTGTTCTCAGTGATCCTAAATTCGGTAGTGGAGAAAAGGCTTACATATGGGAAGGGTAAAATCGCCCCGTGCGGCAGTCTGTGATCGGGGTGCATGTGTGTATTGCCGTCCTGCCAGGAGTGAGGGCTTGGCAAAGCTCTGCTTTGGTCAGCGCTCAAAGCCCTACCCAAGGTGCCCTTGAGCCAGGTGTATGAGAACCTTTGCAGGGCACAAGACTCTGCTTCCTGGAAGCAGATGGCCACGTCTCTCTCCCTCTAGATGCTAAAGTCCAATTCTCCCTGCTCTAATTTGGCTGGAAAACATTTGTTAAGTATTGAAGATGGCGTCATAGAGAAGGATTACAGAGGACACGTTAGTGTCACATTATTTAATTTTGGCAGCGAGCACGAGGGTGATGGGATTGGAATCACTCTAATTAGTGTTTTTGCTGCTCTGCAAATGAGGAAATTGTGGAGGAAAGAAGCTCGCTAAGAGTCATGCAGAGGGATCCACAGTGGAATCGAGGCGAGACATTGCTATCCTCTTACACCTCTCTGCTGCCTCCACACCAGTGCATTGTGGAAATCACACTGTGACCAGCCCAGCAGGTCACAGTAAAGAGGTGACCTGGGTGGATTTCCTACCTGCTTTAGACGGATGTGGATGTCACGCCTTCAGCTCTCTACCCTCGAGCAGACTAGCAACGTGTGTCTTTCTTAGCCGTCCTCTGGGTAGTCAGCCTGGCATCTGTCTGTCAGTAGAGTTTTATTTTCTCTTCCTTTTAGTTCTAGACTCCCTGGGAAAAGATAGGCAAGTGTCTGTGGTGTTACTTTGATTGTTTCTGCCATTGTGCAAGATGGCTCTGTTCTGACCTTTAGCTAATCTTCCAGGTCCTTGACACACTTTCCATATTTATGTAGATGACCAATATCCCCAACTGTATTCCTGGGTGCCTTGTTTGCCTTGTCCATCTTTACCACATACGGGTGGGGTCCTTGTGGATACTGGCCTCCTTCTCTTCTTTTTCCACCCTTTGCTCCCCTCTGCCAGACTTCCGCAATAGAAATGGAGGAATTGGGTGTCTTCCTGGCCTGCAAATTCTCAGGCCCAGATGGAGCCTCCTGTGTGCCCCACTGCTCCATGGAGTGAGGGACACAGTCTCTCTGGTTTTCAAGTCTGACTCCTATACCTGCACAGCACAGGTGTCCTATATGTCCTCAATGACTATGTACTGAATTAATTATTAATAATACATAACCTAGTCTTCAGAGAGTCCAACTTCTACCAAACCAGCAGATGCCTCTCGCCTAATTCCACAGTTCCAAGAACAGGGACTGCAGATGTCCTCTCCCGAATCCTTTCCCCTCTCTCCTGCCTCCTTCCCAGTCCATGAGGAATTCCAGTCTGATCTCCCCTTGTAGAACAAATCTCTGCTAAAGGCAGAATTTCCTTTGAGGTCACAGGAAAGAATTTCAACGTCAGCTGAAAATAAGCCCCCAAGGTCCTTTGCAATTTCGGTTTTTGGCCCTTTGGACTTGTTGCGTATTTTCAGGCCCAGAAATCTCATTCTTTCATCTCTTCCTGAGACTGGTAGTTTTCAGGTGAACTGGTTGTGTGTGTGTTGGTGGGGGGTGGGCAGGAGCCTGGGGAGAGATAATGGTCTTTGGCACCACCACCACTTAAGTGGTCTTTGGCACTTTCTTGATTTTCAGATGTCTTCGATTTCTCGTCTCATAGAGTGGAAGTATTTTCCCCAAGTATCATTAGCCTTTTCCCCAGTTCCAAACTTGTCAAGTGGCTGTAGGTAAGGAGCTGAGGCGTGAGAGTGGGCACATACATCCTGCCCAGTGGGCGCAGGTTGGAACATGCCTGCCTGAGGATCCCTGCAGCCCACAGCCTGCTGTGCCACCACCCAAGCTGACCCAACCCCATACTGCCCGGCGGCATGGCGATGGTATGCGAGACAGTGCTTCCACGGCTGGCCTCTTGTTTCTCCAACACACAAAGAATGTCTGGCTCGATAAACGTTCACCCCGTGATTATAGGATTAACTGCAACCTGCAGCAAAGGTAAGCCTTTAAACAAAGGTTTTGCTTTGTATTTGGAAGGGAAAATAAAATATAAAGCAAACAAACATATTATACATTAATGGGCACTTTAGACTTTGGGCTTCAGCAATTCAGTTATTAGCAAGGATTTCCTCATGCAAGGATGTAATCAGGTTCAGGTTGCCCACATCCCTCCCTCTCTTCACAGGCTTCACCTCTGAGTGCTGTTGCCATGGCAACAAGATGGTTGCAAGAGAGCGAGAAAGATTGTGCCTGTATTTGGAAAGTGAGATGTTTATGAAAATGCACACTTTTCTTTTTTTTCTTTTGTCTTTGTTGGAAAGAAAGAAGGAATGCAGGAAGAGGAGTGACCCCACGTTCTTTGAGCATCTATTATGTGCCAGGCATGAGGCTAGGTACTTAAGATATGTAGTGTTCAGTGTGGTGTGTGTGTGTGTGTGTGTGTGTGTGTGTGTGTGTGTATGTGCATAAAACCCTTTTTCTTGTGAACTATAACTCACCTACCAAAGAGTACACGAAGTAAAAATGTTAAGCTCAGTGATTTATCACTAGCAAACACCCATGTGGAATCAGGTAGACCTTGTCCAAACCCCAGAAGTGGCACTTACACCCCCTTTCAATTATTACCTCCTCCTGCCCCTTCCAAGGAAAAACTATCCTGACTTTTATGGAAATCATCTGTTTGCTTTTCTTTATGGTTTTACCACGTATGCGCTAATCCCTAAACACTATAGCTTCATCTTTTTCTTTTTTTTAACTTTATATAGATGGAATCATACAGTGTGTGTTCTTTTTGTATCTGGCTTCTTTTGCTCAATATTAATTCACAACTTTTATTCATGTTATTATTTGTGGCTGTAGTTTTTCATGTTCATTTCTTTAGGGTACTTCATTGTATAAACAGAACCCAATTTATGTATCCATTCTATTGTCAACAGACTTTTTGATTGTGTCCAGCTTGGGGTTCTTATGAATAATGCTATGATGAATATTCTTGTTCAAGTCTTTTTGCATCCATGTACTCATCTTTCTGTAGATCTGTACCTAGAAATGGAATTCCTAGGTCATGAGATATGTTAGTAGATAATGAATGCCAAGCAATGTTCCTAAGTAGTTGTACTCCCATCAGTAACGTATAGGTTTCTGTTTCTCCACATCCTTATCAATATTTAGTATTCTCAGTCTTTTTAATTTTAGCCATCCTGGTGGGCATGCAGTGGTATCTCAATGTTTATTTGTCATTTGAATATTCTGTGATGTAACTGTCCCGATTTTCTATTGAGTTGTTTTTTTCTTACTGATTGGAAGTAATTTATTATGTAATTTGGACACAAACAAGTTGTCTGTTACATGTATTGCAAACATCTTACTCTCTGTAGCTTCTTTTTTTTTCACCTTCTTAATAGTGTCTTTTTGGTAAACAGAAGTTATTAATTTTAATGTGGTCCAATTTATCAATTTTTCTATTGTGATTACTCTTATTTGTGTTCTGGTGAAGAAGTCCTTCCTTTGTCCCAAGATCATAATGGTGTTCTCCTATAATTGCCTTCTAGAATGTTTATTGTTTTGTGTTTCACATTTAGATCTAACTTATACCAGAAATTGATTTTTATGATGATGTGAAGTAGAGTTTAAATTTATTTTTTTTGTTCAGTGTGGATATCCAAAGTGTCCCAGTACATTTGTTGAAAAGACCATCCTTCTCCCACGACTCTGCAGTGTTACCTTCGTAATAAATGGGGTGTCCACATTCTGGCTTTTTCTTCTGCTTCATTGGTCTGTTTGTCTATCCTTGCTCCAATTCCACAATATTAATTACTGTAGCTTTATAATTAGTCTTAATTTCCAGTAGAGCAAGTCCTCTCACTTTGTTCTTCTTATTTAAGAGTGTCTTGGTTGTTTTTAGTCCTTCGCATTCCCACAAAAATTTAGAATCAGCTTCTCCACTTCTACAAAAGAAAACAATGGTCGCTATTTTCTTTTTTTTAGAGATTGCATTGAATTTGTAAGTCAATTTGGGAGAAATGGTATCTTTACACTTTGATTCTAATTTCCATGATGATTTCTTCTTTGAATTTTCAAGCATATGTGGATTTTCTGGTTATCTCTTTGTCATTTTTTTTTCCCAGAGAAATACTTCAAATGACTCCAATATTTTGCAGTTTATTGAGACTTACTTAATGTCCCAGCATATGATAAATTTCTGTGATTTTCCTTGAGTGCTTGGGAAAAAAATTATAGCCTGCAATCACAGAGTGCATGTCTTATAAGTGTCCTTTAGGTCAAGTGTATCGATTGCATTGTTCAAATCTGTATGATTAATGATTTTTGTCTGCTTGCTATACCATTTACTGTGAGAAGTATGTTAAAAGTCTACCAGTTGTGATAGTGAATTTGTTTTTCTCTGTTTTCTTTTTTATATTTCGAGGCTGTGTTAGCAATGCATAGAAAATTAGAATTATTACGTTTACCCTAACGAACTAAATTTTATCATAATGAAATGAGTCTCTCTTGATCTCCAGTAGTGCCTTTTTTATTGTATATATATGTAAGGTGTACACCATGCTTTCTTGATACACATATACACAGTGAAATGATTACTTCTGTTAAGCAAACTAATCTATCCATCACCTTCCATAGTTACCTTTTGTGTGTGTGTGGTAAGAGCACCTAAAATCTACTCTCTTAGCAAATTTTCAGTATACAATATTATTAACTACAGTCCTCAGGGTGCACATTAAATCTCTAGACTTACTTGTCTTCCACAACTACAAATTTGTACCCTTTGATCTACTTCTTCCCATTTCCTCCCCCGTCCTCACTCCTGGTAACCACTATTGTACTCTCTGTTTCTATGTACTCAACTTTTTTTTTTAGATTCCACATATAAGTGAGATCACATGGTATTTTTTTTTTCTGTGTCTGGATTATTTTACTTAGCATAATGTCCTGTGTTTTCCCACAATGTCACAGATGGCAGGATCTCCCATTTTAAGGCTAAATAACATTCCTGGTGGGGGATTAGGGGTGTATATCACAATGTCTTTGTCCATTCATCTGTCAGTGGACACTTAGATTGTTTCCATGTCCTGGCTATTGTGAATAATGTGACAATGACCATGGGAGTGCAGACATCTCTATGAGGTGCTGATTTCATTTTTGATATAGCTCTCCCCAAAACCATTAATAATTTTTTCTTTTTAGTTTCTATTTGCCTGGTAAACCTTTTCTATTCTTTTACTTTCAATCTTTCTGCATTGTTATGTTTTAGATATGTATAAATAGGAATAGATGACTATGTAATTTTGTTTTCTTTTAATCCTGCCTGACAATCTTCTTTTTTTAAAAACTGGAACACATTTACAATTAGTGATATGTTTGCATTTAAATCTACCATTTTATGTAGTATTTTTTATATCTGTCATCTGTTCTATGTTTCTCTTGTTCTTTTCTTATTTTTCCTTCTTTTATATTGATGAGCTTTTATTTTTCCATTTTTTCCCATTTATTTACTTGGACATTATATATTTCTAATTCTTCTAAATGCTGGAACACATTTACAATTAGTGATATGTTTGCA
>NW_012138969.1:4033722-4036096 GCF_000956105.1 Propithecus coquereli | reverse complement strand
AGTTTGCTATCTAGATCCGCAATCATTTCTTTTATTTTCTTGGAAAAAAACCCAGCATATCTTATATATCTTCTGTTTGCCTCTCCAGATATATGTTCACCCTTCTCCAACCTGCTCTCTCCCCAGAAACCTAATCTGCATGGACTATATCAATGGACTTTCTTATCCTCTGGCTTCTAGCTGTGTTTGGCTAATGGGAATTACCAATAGAACCAGAGCAAAGGAAGAGAGTGATATTTGGTATTGATTTACCTGGTTTCTTCCTTGGGGTGGGGTCATTGTGGGCTGGCCACATTTCCTGACCATACATTCTCCATCCCTGGGTTCTGATAGCTCTTTCCTCTCCATAATTCTTCAAACCTAGAGATGGTGAAGGCTCTTCCTTGTTAATAGATCCAGATTATTAGACCATCTCTCTCCTCTTTCACTATCCATATTTTGTAAAACATTCTTTTATTAGATTCTCCCCATATTATCATAATTTGATGGTGCCATCTGTTTCTGGTTGGAAACATGACTGATACAATGTTTATTTTGGCCAAAGTTTTTGGTTATTTAAATAGTTAGACCCCATGTGGTTCTGTTTCTATGGTCCTTTGTTTCTATTGTTTTGTTATTCATATTTTTCTGTTTCATGCAGCTATTTTAAATTATGTGCTAGTACTTGTATGTGCAATATTTCTTATAGAAATGTATTCTTCATTTAGAGAGGATTTACATTTGCTTCTGCCAGGTAGTTGGAATTATTCTAAAATGAAGTGGCTGGGAGGTCTTCTGTAGTTCAAGTTTATCCTTATTTCTTCAGCATCTCAACTTGAAATGGGAGGATTTACCAGCAACCCTCCTCACCACCTTAATGGTGGCATTTATTAGGTCCTCAGTAACAGTTTTGAAAAGCTGAATTGAGGTGGCAGAGCAAGATGGCCAAATAGAAACTTCCAGCAATTGTCCCTCCACTTGGCAAGCAAACACCTTCCAAAGAACCAAACATCAGGTGAGGAATCATACTACACGGTTTTAACATTTTTTTAACAAAAGCTGAGGGATTTCATTAACAACAGAGCTGTCCTACAAGAAATGCTAAAAGGAATTCCTCAATATGAAAGAAGAGTATCTTAATGAAAAATAAGAAATCATCTGAAGCTATAACTAACTAGTAATAGGAAGTACACAAATACAGACTACTCTGTTACTGTAATTGCAGTGCATAAACCACTTATATCTTGAGTAGGAACCCTAAAAGATAAACCTATCAAAAACAACTACAACTTTTTGAAAGATAGTATAAAAAGATATGGATGGAAACAATAAAAAGTTAAAAAGTTGGGGGAAATGGAGTTAAAGGTAGAATATCTGTTCGATTTCCCTTTGCTTGTTTGTTTCTTTGCAAACAGGGTTATCACATATTTAAAATAATTGGTTATGAAATTCTTTTTGCAAGCCTCATGGTAATTTCAAATCAAAAAACTTAACAACAGATACACAAAAAATAAAAAGCAAGAAATTAAAGCACACTACCAGAGAAAATCCCTTTTAACAAAGGAAAACAGGAAGAAGTACGAAAGAAAGATAAGACCACAAAGCCACCAGAAATCAAGTAATAACATGGCAGTACTGAGTTCTTACTTATCATTAATAACATTTAATGTGAATAGACTAAACTCGTCAATCAAAAGAGTGGCTGAATGGTTAAATTAAAAAACAAAAACAAAAACAAAAAACAAGAGCCAACCATATGTTGTCTGCAAGAAACACACTTCACCTATAAAAATACACATAGACTGAAAACAAAGGTATGGAAAAAGATATTCTATGCAAATGGAAGCCAAAAAAAAAAAAAAAGGCAGGAATAGCTATACTTTTATCAGATAAAATAGATTTCAAGAAAAAAACTGTAAAAAGAGACAAAGAAGGTCATTATATAATGACAAAGGGGTCAATTCAGCAACAGGATATAACAATGCTAAATATATTTGCACCCAACACTGTAGCACCAAGATATAAAGAGCTCAAGAGAGTGAGGGTTAGATCCCAATACAATAATTGACGGAGACCTCAACACTCCACTGTCAGCATTGGACAGATCATCCAGACAGAAAGTCAACAAAGAAACATTGGAGTTAACCTTCACTATAGACCAAACGGACTTAATAGATATTTATAGAACATTTCGTCCAATAGCTGCAGAATACACATTCTTCTCCTCAGCTCAAGGATAGACCATGTGTTAGGCCATAAAACAAGTCTTAAAAAATTCAAAAGAGCTGAAATCATACCAAGTATTTTCTTTTACCACAATGGAATAAAAGTAGAAATCAATAACAAGATGAACATTGGAAAATATACAAACACGTGGAAATTAAACAATATGCTC
>NW_012138969.1:4032051-4033672 GCF_000956105.1 Propithecus coquereli | reverse complement strand
CAAAGAGTGAATGTCCCTCTGGCCCTCAGCTGCGTGGCCAGTTTGCCCTGGGATGTGAAAAAGAGAGGAGTAGGAGGCCAGAGGGGAGCTATCCACACAACTGCTCTGCCAGCATTCTGCAGGCAGGACAGCAGCTTTCCAGGAAATCTATGGGTCAGTGTAGCAAGAGGCTGGCCTGGCCTCAGCTTTCGGCACATTGATATAGGTTCACAGGATACCATACCTTGTCCCTACATACCTGGCTTCCTGCAAAGTATGTGCAGAAGACGGTCTGTCTGTACTGAGCCTGCTTGGGTCTGCTCAGGTGTCTACAGGTCTGAACACTGTGAGGCAAGAGCCAGGCTGGCCATTAGGGAGCATCTCTAGGTTTGTTTCCTAAGAACAGACATGATTAGATAACAGCGCTCAGGTTTTCTCTTCCATCCACCTTATCAAAGGGACCAAGTTTGTAGGTGCTGCTCTGACCTTTACAACCATCCAAGACGACATTTGCCAAAAGTTTCAATGTCACTCTGAAATGCCCCCCTTGCCTGCCCCTCCTTCCCGTTTTTCTAACACCCTGTCCCTCCCACTGCACTTTCTCTCTTCAATCCCACTACCAGAATTTCAGAAAGTGAATTCAGCTCACAATAAACTAGTGAAACCCTTAAGCTTTGTCTCTGAGAGACTCAGGTGTCCGTATTGGTCTATGCAACTTAGAGCAGTGACTTGCTTCTGGCCTGTCAGACTCCGCAGCAGGTCACGGATCACTCGGTCAAGGACTGGCCCGATCCACAGTGGACACTGGGCTGGAGCCGGCCTGCGTGGAGGCCGAGAGTCGTGCCCTCCCCTGTCACTTCAAGGACGTAGCTATTCTAGGGATAGCTACCGATCTGATGGGCCATTATTGAAAAGCAGTGGACAGCAACAATGTCCTATTAGTAAGCACCTACCCGGAGACTGCCTTGGACCTTCACAAACGACATCTGTTTATTTGAGCACAGTGCCTGTCATACAGGAGCCATCCGAGAAGCATTGGGTGGACGTCTGCTGAATTGATTCTATGGGCAAGAATTTAATGAACATTGAGCATTAGTTCCAGGGAGAAATAGAGGAATAATGACAAGTCCCTGTTCTCAGTGATCCTAAATTCGGTAGTGGAGAAAAGGCTTACATATGGGAAGGGTAAAATCGCCCCGTGCGGCAGTCTGTGATCGGGGTGCATGTGTGTATTGCCGTCCTGCCAGGAGTGAGGGCTTGGCAAAGCTCTGCTTTGGTCAGCGCTCAAAGCCCTACCCAAGGTGCCCTTGAGCCAGGTGTATGAGAACCTTTGCAGGGCACAAGACTCTGCTTCCTGGAAGCAGATGGCCACGTCTCTCTCCCTCTAGATGCTAAAGTCCAATTCTCCTTGCTCTAATTTGGCTGGAAAACATTTGTTAAGTATTGAAGATGGCGTCATAGAGAAGGATTACAGAGGACACGTTAGTGTCACATTATTTAATTTTGGCAGCGAGCATGAGGGTGATGGGATTGGAATCACTCTAATTAGTGTTTTTGCTGCTCTGCAAATGAGGAAATTGTGGAGGAAAGAAGCTCGCTAAGAGTCATGCAGAGGGATCCACAGTGGAATCGAGGCGAGACA
>NW_012138969.1:4030945-4032001 GCF_000956105.1 Propithecus coquereli | reverse complement strand
CCGTGTGACCTTGAAGAAGTTATGTTACTTTTGTTTCCTCCGCTGTACTAATCATAATGGTCACGATTTTTAGGAAGGTGGGCCGGGGCGGGCCAACGTCTGTCCTGGGAGAGTTGAAGGACACGGGCTGCAGAGCACCCCCTATCAGAGGCCATTCTTAGCTGGGAGATGCTGCCGCCAGCACTGAGTACCCTCACGGGACAGGTGGGAGTTTTTTTTAAAAAATCCTCATTACCTGGGAAAACTTCACAACGGACCAACATCGTTTCATGCACTGGAGCCTGGAACCACTGTCCCAAATAATTGATCTGTTATCATCTAATCCTACACTGGCTTTAATTATATTTTTAAAGAGAAATCTTTAAAGTTTTCTCCTTTATGCTTCAGGTGCAGATATGCAACTTTTGCCAAATCTATGTGCCTCGCCTAACTCCTTCCACTTCAGGGATTGAGAGAAGAATCAAAAGCCCCTGGGCTTGCAGGTGATCAGAGAATAGGCACGAGCCGATGCTTTTTGAGCACTCGTCACATCCTGGGTGGGTGCCATGCTTGGCTTGCGTACCTATGGTATTCACAGCAGACTGAGGCAGAGATGTGATGAAGTGGGTGGAACGCCGGAGGATGGAGCTGGGAGCCTGCGGAAGCATGTGCCCACCGGAATGGCAGTGGTTGGGGGAGCCTTTCCAGGGATGTGACACTGGAGCTGAGTCCTGATGGCTGTGTTAGCTCGGTGAAGGTGGGGTGGCGCACCTGGGCAGGAGTGGAGCATGCAAGGGCTCCACAGGCCCGGAAAGCCTGCATGTGTGAGGCATTGCAGCAGGTCCACAGGGCTGGAGCGCTGGAAGACGTGGCGAGGTGGAGACGGGGAATAGGAAGGCAGGAGCCGGAGCTCCACGTGACTCCCGATTCGCCCTGCAACATCATTTCTCCCTTAGCAATGCCTTCACAGAGATTGCTGCCACTCCGAACATTTACTGATATTTTAGTCCTTCAAGCAGAATGGTAAAGTAGGAAAAGCCCATGGGTAGCTCCTCACATCTTTTCACATCAGTAGTC
>NW_012138969.1:4017134-4030895 GCF_000956105.1 Propithecus coquereli | reverse complement strand
AAAGGAACAATACAAAATTACAATGAAACAAAAAGTGGGTTTTTTGAAAAGATAAGCAAAATTGACACACCTTTAGCCAGACTAAGAAAAAAGAGAGAAGACCCAAATAAATAAAATCAGAGATGAAAAAAGAGACATTACAACTGATACTACGGAACTGATTTTGCAGAAATCCAAAGGATCATTAGAGACTACTATAAGCAATTATATGCCAATAAATTGGAAATCTTAGAATAAATGGATAAACTCCTAGACACGTACAATCTACCAAGATTGAACGAGGAGGATCCAAAATCTGAATAAACCAATAACAAGTAACAAGATAGAAGCAGTAATTAAAAAGTCTTCCATCAAAGAAGGCATGAAAAGTGGTAAAGTGCTCAATCCAAGGTGCTAGTGAAGACTGCAGCAAGGAGGGGACGGATGAGAAGGGAGGAGAGAGGTCCCTAGAGGTGAAGGAAATCTGGATCTGTATTCTTGTCAGCTGGGTCTCCCGCAGCTGGCTAACTGGGCAGAGGGAGAACACAGCCTCACCTGGAGCTGGGCGGTGCAGGCCACAGGAAGGGCTGAGAGCAGGGAGGGGAGGAACAACCGTGGTAATAGCAGCCAGGTGCCGAGCCAGTCGCTGTGCCGCGGCTTGACGTGCTCATTTAATTTTCACAACAACCCTGTGAGGCAAGGGGTGCTCTCCTCATCTCACAGAGTGGAGAAGGAGCATCTTATAGGTCTAAGACATTTCTAAAAATCTCACAGAAAATGGCAGCATCAGGATTCAAATTTAGGGTTTTCCCTAAACCCCATTTAGCAAGCTGGAGGTAAGATTTTTTGGTTTGTTTGGCTTGATTTTTTTTTCTATGGATTTTTCATAACAGGGAGGGTCAGAGGAACATACTGTAAGGCATACCCCAAAGCCAAGGTGTCAAAGTACCAGGACAAGCAAAACGGAGTGGGTAGGGCACAAGTCAGAATACGGTCTGCGTGTGCAGCAGAGGTGGGCACATGCCATCTTCCCTGGAGTGGCTCAGGGTGGGCTGGACAGGGCTGGAGTAGAGCAGCCTATTCTTACTGAGGACCAGAAAGTCTTCACCTTGGGTCCACCTGTGCTCTAGTTCTCCTCTTGTCATTGTAATTGTGGTAAGATTAGCGAATACCGTAGACCAGCATTCACCAAAGTATGTTCTATGGGACATTAGTTCTGCAGGGTTAATAGATAATGACTTGAAAAGAGGATTCAATTAAATTCACTGCTACTTAATTTAACACATTTATGGGACACCCACAATAGAGATATGTACTACAAATTCATTCATGAACAATATAGGTATAGTCTCCGTTTTCATGGAATTTGTAGACTAACGGTCAAGAAAGTTCGGGAAACATTACACCAAAGTGGTATAGGTTTCTTTACTGGAAACATTTTAGGGTTTTAGTATGCCAGCATGCATTGTGACTTTCTAAGAGTGGTACAGAGTATGCAGCGTTCTTCTAAAGTGTCTGACCATGGAACCCTCTTTTACTTGTTGTAAAGTCTTTTCTTGTGGCAGCAGGGTGAGTGTTCTGCAGAACAAGCCTGGGGGAGATGCCGGCAGAGAAAGAATGATAAGCACCTCTCTTCACTGCAGCACAGTCTTAGTAGTGTGGCCAAAAGGGATGATGGAAAACACTTAAGCCCAGAACGTGGCATCCAGGTGATACGAGTGTGGGGATAAGGGCCCCATTCGTGGATGCCAAGTGACGGCCACCTCTTGCCCCTGAACCTGATGAAGAGTCAGGGTAACCTGGGAGTTTCCACACAAGCCCAGGGAAGGTGTGTGCTTCTCTAAGCAGGATTGAGAGGCCCTGGGTGGCAGCGGCACCGGGGTGAGGGTACAGCATGTCCTGTCTTACGGATATAAACAGAAGCACTCACTTGAGCCAGCCATGGGGCTTTGTACGCCAGCAACCAAGGTTTATCACTCCGGCGAACAAGCCAGAGGAAAACAGCTGACAAGTGGCTAGCATTATTTCCTCTTTCTCCAGGAAGACATTCGGTCTTAGTTACCCTCTGGGTTTTTCCTCTCTCTGATCTCTCTTGCCCTCACGCAGTGTTCCCTGCGCAGGCGTTACATAACGGCCCGGGCTGCAGGAACACCTATACAAGAGGCCGTGACAGTTAGACAATGGGCAGGCAGAGGCTGCCCTGAGAAAACGGAGTCATTCATGAGCTGTGAGAGGCGGCTCTGTTCCCAGCTTGGCTCGCTGGTAAATGAAGTGCGCTGGGACAAAGAGGGAAACTTTACACTCTAGCAATTTTCCCACAGTGGCAGGCTCACAGAAAAACAAGGCACTAGTTGGCTTAGAGGAGAAAAGGCAACCATACCCACAGACTTTGCTCTCTCCCCCAGATTGTCGTCTTGTTGCCAAAACCACAGAGTGACCTCCCAGGGAGGGAATGGCAAGGCCACACTCGCTCTGGGTCTAAAATGGCAGAAGCAAGAGAATACATGTGGGTCTGCCTCTGCTTCTGTCTGTTTTCGTCACTGCTCAGTGGGTTTTCATTTCTGAATCAGCTCGTATTTGACCGCTGAGCTCGCTCGCCACGTTGAAGGGCAAGAATGTCGTCAGTCAAGGTGATTTCTGAGAGAAACGACGTCTTCCCCTAGCACAGGTGTTCAGCAGGATCGGGGAGCACCTTCCTCAGCACGGCCAGCTGGCTCACCTGCTCCCAGGGGCTCTTCAGCCCAGGGATAGGATGGGCCACTGCTCAGGGCTGTGTGGTGTCACATCCAGCAACACTGAGCTGCTGGGCCAGGGGCTGTTAGCATGGCAATCTATACTGCAGATGCAGAGACAGTACAGCTTGACCAATAAACCGTAAAATGCTAAAACTTTAACCACTTAGGCGTGTCCTATAGTGGGTGTTTTGTTTTATTTATGTATTTATTTATTTTTTATTCCAATGCAAGTGCTTTTTGTTACATGGATGAATTGTGTAATGCCGAAGTCAGGGCTTTCAGTGTACCAGCACCGGAATAGTGTGCATTATACCCAATAGGTAGATTTTTATCCTTTATCTCCTTCCCATGCCCCCTTCTTAGTTTTCAGTGTCCATTATACCACTTTATGACCATATATGCTCCTCATTTAGCTCCCACTTATAGGTGAGAACATGTGGTCTTTGTTTTTCCATTCCTGAGATACTTCACTTAGGGTAATGGGTTTTATAGAAAACTAAATTTCATGCTGAGAAAATCCAAAATTTTATCAAATAATCTTATATATTAAAAACAATTCCCAAACCCCAGCAAAGACTTACATATCTATTTAAAGAGATATGAAGCTCTTATCCAACCTACCCATTTAAAGAGAATTTTGGTGTCCATTGTGGAGCTATTTGACCCACGGTACTCGTCTTACCTCTGGGACTTCTACTATAACCCTCAGATGCAAAGTAGATCCTGCTGTGGGGTGAGTTATAACATTATAAAGTTTAAGATCCCTCTTTATCCACCCCGGAATCCTGCCTTCCTCCCTAGTACCAAGATCAAGAAGAACCAGGTGGCATCAAATGCTTCCTGAGCGATAAAAGGGCACTGATGAGATGCAGTCTGGGAATCCATGCACATGGAAAACAGACCTGGGTTTGCCAGCTCAGCCTCATCCAGGGAGACTCTGTCCTTCCGGGAACAAAGCCTACAGTGTGAGTAGGTGCCAGCTCTGAAGAATACAGCGGTTAAATGCCTTGGAATCAGACAGATGGGCCTGGATCCTCATTTCAATACTTAGGAGCCGTGTGACCTTGAAGAAGTTATGTTACTTTTGTTTCCTCCGCTGTACTAATCATAATGGTCACGATTTTTAGGAAGGTGGGCCGGGGCGGGCCAACGTCTGTCCTGGGAGAGTTGAAGGACACGGGCTGCAGAGCACCCCCTATCAGAGGCCATTCTTAGCTGGGAGATGCTGCCGCCAGCACTGAGTACCCTCACGGGACAGGTGGGAGTTTTTTTTAAAAAATCCTCATTACCTGGGAAAACTTCACAACGGACCAACATCGTTTCATGCACTGGAGCCTGGAACCACTGTCCCAAATAATTGATCTGTTATCATCTAATCCTACACTGGCTTTAATTATATTTTTAAAGAGAAATCTTTAAAGTTTTCTCCTTTATGCTTCAGGTGCAGATATGCAACTTTTGCCAAATCTATGTGCCTCGCCTAACTCCTTCCACTTCAGGGATTGAGAGAAGAATCAAAAGCCCCTGGGCTTGCAGGTGATCAGAGAATAGGCACGAGCCGATGCTTTTTGAGCACTCGTCACATCCTGGGTGGGTGCCATGCTTGGCTTGCGTACCTATGGTATTCACAGCAGACTGAGGCAGAGATGTGATGAAGTGGGTGGAACGCCGGAGGATGGAGCTGGGAGCCTGCGGAAGCATGTGCCCACCGGAATGGCAGTGGTTGGGGGAGCCTTTCCAGGGATGTGACACTGGAGCTGAGTCCTGATGGCTGTGTTAGCTCGGTGAAGGTGGGGTGGCGCACCTGGGCAGGAGTGGAGCATGCAAGGGCTCCACAGGCCCGGAAAGCCTGCATGTGTGAGGCATTGCAGCAGGTCCACAGGGCTGGAGCGCTGGAAGACGTGGCGAGGTGGAGACGGGGAATAGGAAGGCAGGAGCCGGAGCTCCACGTGACTCCCGATTCGCCCTGCAACATCATTTCTCCCTTAGCAATGCCTTCACAGAGATTGCTGCCACTCCGAACATTTACTGATATTTTAGTCCTTCAAGCAGAATGGTAAAGTAGGAAAAGCCCATGGGTAGCTCCTCACATCTTTTCACATCAGTAGTCCCCATAATTGCCTTGTTTTTTCCAATTTCAGGAGAATTCTTCAGGCAATTAAGTTTATGCTTTTACAATTTCTCTTCTCTCGACTGACCTTTGAAGCTGATCTTTGTTGAAAAAGCTATTTTTCACCAAACTGGTTTAGATTACTCATTGACTAATTTGTTGACCACAGTTGCTTCTCAAGAAAGCCTCGCCTTTTAAGCTTAACGGTAGCTACCAGCATTGAATTGTTATTATACGCCTGGCACAGTGCTGAGTGCTTCCAAAACAGCAAATCATATTATTCTTTATATGTATATTATTACTAGATTATCTCTATTTTACAGATGAGAAAGATGAGGCTGGATAAAGTAATAGTTTATTAATGATAGAACTGGGATCCAATCTATTTGATTCCAAAATCTCTATTCTAGCTAATTTATTTCCCTACTATGATAAAATGTTTTTGAGAATACTTAACGATGTATGGGGGTTGCTTCACAATGGACAACCAAGTTTTTAGAAAACATTTTTTTCCCTTGCAGAAAGAACCCAGGAAAGCAGTAAACAGCCAGTGAATATTCCAAAAGGTGACAGGGAAGATCAGAAGTCTGCAAAGGCCTTCTCTCTGCCATGTGAAAGCTTGAGTTAAGATATCTCTGAGGAATTTTAATGCCAATTTTCTGTAAAATCCCCATTCTCTAAAGTATGCACTTCAGTTAATAACAATGTATCAATATCGATTCATTAATTATAACAAATGTTCCATACTCACACAAGATGCTATCCAGAGGGGAAATTGAGTGAGAGGTACATGGAAACTCTGTACTATCTTCTCAATTTTTCTATAAATCTAAAGCTTTTGTAAAAAACAAAGTTTTTTTTTTTTTAAAAAAAGAAAAACTTGTTCTTCAAAGCCACATAACATATTCCAGAATTTATTCTTAGAAAATTCCAGAAACAATTGATTTACTATACCTACTAGATTAAACTGAACAGTAATTATTAATGACTAAAGTTTAATGCAGATGTGCCAA
This sequence comes from Propithecus coquereli, assembly GCF_000956105.1. Classification (NCBI taxonomy): domain Eukaryota; kingdom Metazoa; phylum Chordata; class Mammalia; order Primates; family Indriidae; genus Propithecus; species Propithecus coquereli. The sequence goes on along the minus strand of NW_012138969.1, from coordinate 4,025,058 downwards.
AATTGTATACTGGAATGTTTGTGACCTAAATCTTAAGATGTGTTATATCAGTGATTCCTGATTTTTTTTAGTTTTGTAGACAAAGCATGATTGACAAAAATGTGTCACATACTTTTTAACTTTGTTATCTATATCTTTGGGGATTGTAGCCATTGGAACCACATGTTCCTGACTCAGGTTCCTCTGTCCATCTTAAGAGTTGTTGAATTGTGGTCGTAACTCCTGGGGTTAAAGAAAAGGCTTCGGAGAGGCTGCTCTCGTGAACTCAGGCTGAGCCTGGCCAGTCTTCTCGCTCTGCTCATTCTCGGGCATATGAACGTGTTCTCTGATGCTAAACATCCCATTCTCGTTGTGCCCTAGTGAAGGGCAGTGTGGTCAATGCATCCTCCATGCTTTAACTGGGCTGCTTTTCCCTGTTATCTGCCCGTCCCAGCTTCCTACCACCACCCAGATGAAGAAACCACTTCCTGTAGTCAAGATTATTCAACTTCATTTTACTCTCATCACCTTTCTCCAGGTGGAGACCTGGGGGTCCAAGGAGTGAGGCTCCTCGTCCGAGGCTGTATTGCTAGGAAGGAGGCCGGCAGGCTCAAGCAGGCAGGGAGAGCAAGGTGCTCAAAAAAGCTTTATTCTCAGAGTCCTGTCCCAGCAACATCAGTATCATTTTTTTTTAAGACAAAAATGTAGAAAGACTGGTCAATAGGAATTTAATGATTATCCGGAGAGCCAGTAAGGGCTGGATGAGGACTCCAGAGGCCCCTAGATTTCAGAAGCAGGGATTTTTGTCCCTCTGGACCAGGAAGAGTTGAGCAGAATGAAAGAACCCAAGCTTTACCTAATTCAGACTCACATTTCAATTCCCAGCCAAAGGTCTTGAAGCGCGGTGGGAAGCAGAGCTTCCTTGGGGAAGGAGTTAGGATCTGAGGTTGAATAGGTATGAATATATAAACTCCTGAACATCATCGACACCCTTATTTGGATGCAGACAATGGGAAGTTGGCTTATGACTCTCATAGCATGGTTACAATGCAATACTTGGTAGAAATGGTTCTCAGGATATTTAGACTTTGTTCTGTCTCCCTGCCACGTGCTTATGGGGTACTCCTATAAATTCTTTCTCTTATCTGGATTCAGAGACCTATTGACTAGTCCTGCTACAGATTGGGATCTAGAAAAGGCAATTCTTTCTTTGGTTTGAGTTTTTTCAAAATGTCTGTGCAAGGAATATGAACGTGCTAGCCATTTTCCCAGGAGAAGATATCTGCCTCAATGACTAGATCTGACACCTTGGTGATCAAGCGTGAGAAAGAGTTGAACAGCAACCCAGGTGTCTGGGCTTGTGAGGGGCCCCCTCCACCATTAACGGGAAAAGAGATGAGGTCCACAGAGAGGACCGAGCCCCAAGATTCCAGTCCAACTGCTCACTCCTGCAGCAATCTCACCAAACAGCAAAGGGTTTCCCACTCAGCCTTTCCCTGGTAGAACAAGGGAGAGATGGAGATGGCCGGCCATTCTCCAAAGCTAGATTCACCTCCCTTGGGAGCCTTGTGCTTTTCTGAAATGATGTAGTAAAATTAAGGGAAAGCAGGAGGTTCCAAGGACTTAGCAAGGTTTAGGTGACAGCACAAGGTCACATAGGCTCTGAAAAACCAAGGTATTGCTCCAATACAGGTTTTATCCGACTCCAAAGTTCAGGCTTCTTCTCCTTGAGATCGGGGTATGAGCCCTACAGACCAGGGTATGATTAGATAAAGCTGCAAAAGGGAGGGTAATGAAAGCCCAGTGTTGAATAGATATGAATATATAAACTTCTGAACATCATCAACACTAAATCGCCTGAAACCTTATTTCAGATGTAATTATAGCCGAGCCAAAATGCCGACATTAGTATTTAAAGCCTCTAATGCACTTGCTGTAGGAGCCATTTAGTATTCCAACCCTGGGATGCAGAAAGAAAAAAACCCTGAGAATTCAGCTCATTCACTCAAGTCACTGAGACATCAAAGGAAAAGCTCTGGTAAATCCATTTAGGTGCTTTAGGGCTGAGGGACATGCCCAGAATCCATGAACAGAAATAAGTATTGGTCATCAGAGCAGTGTGGTCAGGCCCTTTCTGGCCAGGAGGTCATTTCGGACTCCAGGAGCTACTTGTTCAGCTCTGGTATCTGAACAACCAAAGTGAATTATTCACTTAGGACAGTGAAAAACACCCAGCTCCCCTGGATTATCAAATGGAGTTTTCTAGTACAAAATGTCTTAGTCACTTGGAATCTGACCAAAGTAAACTCCTGGTCCTGACCCACCCATACCTTTGTGCTGGGTGGGAATGGACAGAGGGAAATCCCCAAACAAATGGAAGGGAAACTTGTCAGCCACGAAGAGTGCACGTGGCCCCACCTGGGGCAGGTCTACACCAGGTAACACAGGGTGTGAGAAAGGCTGCAGGTGATGAGCAGGTCATAGAAGGGCCTTCAGTGGCATCTCTGTTTGGTTCCAGGCCTGAGTGGGGCTGTGGCTTGCATAACAGTTTGGCAGGGAGACGCAGCCAGGCGGAAGCACGCGGGTTTCCAGCAGTGTATAATCATCTTTGATTTCTCTGTTTGCTCAGCAGCTTTCATGTTGTGGGGGAGGCAGCGGTGCAGGAGGAGGGGCAGGATTCCGACACACTGCAGCCTTCTGTTTCCTTCTGCAGAACAAACAGCCCCAAACAGATCTCCACCGCCAGGGAATTAGCGAGAGGGCCACACAGATCCCGAGGCAGTCTGGGGGCGGAGCTGCCCCGGGGCATGGCCCAGGGCTAAGAAGGCCAGAGATTGACCTAAAGTCAGGCCCTCACCAGGTGCACAGAAGCCCAGTGGGTTGCTCGCAGACCCTGATGTTGTTTGTCCCCTTGGCTGTGAGAGCCGTGATATCCCCCTCTTATCATGAGGTCACTGAGCCCCACACCATGCCCATCCAGAAAGGAAGCTTCTCAGGCCTCTCTCTCACTCACCAATGCCTCCATTAGGCCACCTCCTCCAGGAAGGTACCAGGCTGATTATGCCGGAATCCGGGACAGGTTGGTACAACCAACTTAGTAACGTTTCACTTGATTAAGAACACAAATTCCCAGCTTCTTTTGATCCTAATCAGCCTGAGTCGAGTAGCGACTGTTCCCCTTCAGAATGGGCATGTACTCTCCACATGTATAGTCCCCACTATTCTCTATCGTCTTACGTCTGGAGATCTTTTCACTTACTTATTCTAGTTGCCTGGCTCTTGGAGACATTTTTAGGCTGAATTCCCTGTCCCATCCTAACTGCAGTCATTTGATATATAATAATCTGCTTACCTCACTGATTCTCCCACTAGACTGTAAGCTTCTTGGACAGGAGTCCGAATTGATCATTCACTGATTCATTCAGTAATTATCTATGGAGGGCTCACCTTGGACAGAGTGCTAAGTGCTAATCATTTTGTTAGGAATATAGAACTCATCACGGGGCTTCCAGTGTCCGGCACTTAGCACATGCTCTATGTATGTGTTTAGACTGAATGAATAAATGAATAATTTTTCCTGTATGCAAACTGTTGAACTTGGCAGTGTGGTTCGGTTACCCACACTCTCAATCTTATGAACAGGTTTAGTGAAAGGATACACCTTGTTTTGCAAGTGATATGCATAAAGTTGTGTAATGTTGTACTCAGATATTTCTCTATATTCAGATATTTTCTAACCCCTAGCTTGCATCTCTGGCCTCATCTTTTGCTACTTCCTGCTCTATCCAGCCACGCTGGACTGCTTGTGTGATCTCCCTGCACTCACCTCACCCCCCGGCCTCCATGCCCATGCTCTCACCCTGTCCTTGGAATGCCCTTCATCTTGTTTTTACTTTGTCTCATTGCCACCCCTCTCCTGGCCAGCTCCCAGTTACTTCATAACCCTCAGCTCAGCCATCATCTTCCCAGGAGCCTCCCCGATCCCTCCAGGCTGGGTTAGAGGCCACTATTCTTTGTTCCAATTTCCTGTCTGTTCCTCTATGACTCTGTCTCTACCACCACTTTGCAAACCCCTCAAGGCAGGGACTGAACTTTTCATCCCTGTATTCTCAGGGCCAAGCCCATAATAGGGACTTTATATATTCACGTGTGCTTGTAAATGAAGCCCTAGCCAGGGCTAGCACCTGTTGTAGTGCCTACACACCCTCAGTCTGCAGAGTCCAGAGTACTGGCCAAGGAGCCAATTGGATTCTTGCTTTTTACAGAGTCTAGCTCTCTGTTGACATATCATGTTCTTTCTCCCATTATAATGACTACCCATGCTCTGTGTGTTTTCTTAAGTTTTCATTGTTTGAATACATGAAATTCTTTTGCTCTTTATATGAAAACAATGCCATCTGTTCACTAGATGGAAATTCTGGAACGCTTCAGAAAAGCAACTAGGTTTCACTGCAGAACAGTCCAAGATATACCTCATGGGATTCTGGGTGGGAGGTAGATAAGATTAGGACAAGAACAACTTAGAGTTCTTAGTTATGTGTGATTTTTCCCTCTTTGATTTTAGATTTCAGAACTTTCCCCTCAGATTCATTTCAATGGGATTTATGCCCCAGTGAAAACTAACATCCTTTTTAAATTTCAGCCTAGCAGCCCCAGGGGTGATAATAGTCTCTACGAATTCATGGTTCAATCCTATGTATCAGAGACCCACAAACACGTGTGCTTGCTATATAGACGCCTGCTGACAGGCACTTTGAGATCTCGGAGATCACTAAGACACTTATAAGACTTACATTGCAGGCTGGATGGAGGAGAGACACATTTATAAACCACAGCAACAGAAAGCAAATTGAAACAAGTGGTGTGAAAAGGTCAAGCTAATCACTGTGGAAAAGTAGGAAAGGTGATTAATTCTGCTAATGCCATCCCCTGCTTAAGGCCATTCAGTGCTTCTCCAGTGGCTTCCAGGTAAAGTCCAGATGCCTTAATATGGCACTCAAGGCCTTCTGCGATCCAGGTCGCCAGCCCTCTTTGTCTCTATGATGCCTCCCCTAACCCACACTCCTGCTTCAGCCATGAGGATCCACTTGTCCCCATATGAAACATTCTGTCTTTCACTTCTCTTTTCATCTGCCATCTTCTTTGACTAGAATGTCCTCTTCTGTTTTTCACCCTTACTGCTAGCTTCAACTGGGATGTCCAGTCCATGGAAGACCTCTCAGACTGAGCTAAGCATTTCTTCTTCGTAGCCCCTTAGCATCCTGTGTACACCCTACTATCCCTTGTGGCTAGCTGCCTCTCTTCTCCACTAGACTGTGAGCTTCCTGGGGACAAGTATTGATTTTCCCCTCTATGACCTCATAAAAAAGTAAAATACAAGGAACCTAATACATACACAATAAATATTGTTAAACATTAAAATGATTGAGGCCAGGCACAGTGGCTCATGCCTGTAATCCCAGCACTTTGGGAGGCCAAGGCGAAAAGATCACCTGAGGCCATGAGTTAACAGGTAAAGTTAATCTATGGTGATAACGATCAGAACAGCAGTTGCCTATTGACTAGAAGGGGGCATGAGGGAACTTTCTGGAATAATGAAAATGGTCTTTATCATGACAGGATGTTGGTAAGATAAGGTTATACACTTGTTCAATATTTTTTGGATAGTACATTTATGATCTGTACATTTTACCGGAAGGAAACTTTAACTCAATTTTAAAAAAAAATTATTTATTGAGTACCTACTATGGCCCTAGCACTCATTTCGGTACTATTCTGGTACCCAAATAAAGGCCATTTATGAAAAACTCACAGCTAACTTAATAATCTATGGGGAAAAACTGAAAGCTTTCCCTCTAAGATCCAGTATAAGGCAAGGATGTCCACTCACATCATTTCTATTCAACACAGTAGTGGAAGTACTAGTCAGAGCAATTAGGCAAGAAAAAGAAACAATAGCCATACAAGTCAGAAAGAAAAAAGTACAATTATCTCTATTTGCAGAATATATGATCCTTTATGTAGAAAATCCCAAAGACTCCAGAACAAAACTATTAGAACTAATAAATGAATTGAGTAAATTTGAGAAATACAAAATCAACATACAAAAATCAGTTGCATTTCTGTACACAAATAATGACCTATCTAAAAAAGAAATCAAGAAAACACTTCATCATCAATAAATAAGTAAAATGAAATACTTAGGAATAAATTTAGTCAAGCCTGTAAAATATCTGTCCACAGAACTCTATAAAACATTGATGAAAGAAATTGAAGGAGATACAAATAAATGAAAAGATAACCATCATTCATAGATTGGAAGACTTAATATTGTTAAAATTTCCATACTACCCAAAGAAATTCACGGATTCAATGCAATCCCTATCAAAATTCCAATGACGTTTTTCATAGAAATAGAAAAAACGTTCTAAAATTCATATGAAGCCATGAAAGACCCTGATAACCAAAGCAATCCTGAGAGAAAAACAAAGTTGGGGGCATCACACCACTTTATTTAACATTATATTATATAAATTAATTTATTATAGTAATTTTGATTGAATTTATTAAATTTATTATAGTAATCAAAACAGTACTGGCATAAAAACAGGCACATAGACCAATGGAATGGAGTAGAGAACCCAGAGATAAACCTAAACACATATGGTCAACTAACTTTCAACAAGGGCACAAAGAAGACACAATGGGGAAAGATTAGTCTCTTCAAATCAAATGGTACTGGGAAAAACTGGATTTCCATATGCAACAGAAGGAAATTGGATCATATCTTATACATACACAAAAATCAACTCAAAATGGATAAAGGACCCAAACATAAGACATGAAACCATAAAACTCCAAAAACACAGGGGAAGAGCTCCTTGACACTGGCCTTGGCAATGATTTTTTTGGATATCACACCAAAAGCTCAGGGTATAAGAACAAAAATAAATAAATGGGACTGTATCAAACTAAAAAGCTCCCATACAGCAAAGGAAGCAATCAACAAAATGAAAGGGCAACCTATGAATTGGGAGAAAATATTTGCAAACCATGTAACTAATGAAGGATTAATAGTCAAAATACATAAAGAACTCACACAACTCAATAGCAGAAAAACAATTAACTTGATTAAAAAATGGACAAAGGACCTGAATAGACATTTCTCCAAAGAAGACATAAAAATGACCAGCAGGCATATGAAAAAGTGCTCAACATCACTAATCAACAGGGAAATACAAATCAAAACCACAGTGTGATATCACCTCACAACTGTTAGAATGACTATTATCAAAAAGACAAAAGATAACAAGTACTGGTCACGGTGTGGAGAAAAGAGAACCTTAAAACATGGTTGGTGGGAATGTAGACTGGTGTAGACACTGTGGAAAATAGTACGGAGGTTCCTAAAGAAATTAAAAATAGAACTATCAGATGACCTAGCAATCCTTTTTCTGGGTATCTACCCAAAGGAAATGAAATCACCACCTTGTAAAAATAATCTGCACTGCCATGTTCATTGCAGCATTATTCACAATAGCCAAGATATGGAAACAACCAAAGTGTCCATCCATGGACGAATTTATGAAGAAACTGTAGTATATATACACAATGGAATATTATTCAGCCTTAAAAAACAAGATCCTGCCATTTGTGATAACATGGATGAACCTCAAGGACACTGTGCTGAGTCAGATAAGCCAGACACAGAAAGAGAAATACTGCATGATCTCCCTTATATATGAAATCTAAAAAAGAAAAAAGCTAAATACACAGAAATAGAGAATAAAATAGTGATTACCAGGGCTGGAGTAGGGGAGGAAGGAAATGGGGAGATATAGGTCAAAAAATACAAAGTAGCAGATATGTAGGATGAACAGTCTAGAGATCTAAGGTACAACACAAGGACTAAAGTTAATAATATTGTATTATATTTAGGATTTTT
>NW_012138969.1:3966545-4015969 GCF_000956105.1 Propithecus coquereli | reverse complement strand
TGAGCTAGGCTGACGCCACGGCACTCTAGCCTGAGCAACAGAGCAAGACTCTGTCTTGAAAAAAAAAGAAAGCAGTCAGCAGCTGTGGAAGGAGGGTGAAGTAAGTGGCGAGGGGTGGTGTGAAGCCTGGCCTCCTGCTGGAAGGCAGAACATGAGACCGTGTGGGAGTCAGCCTCGCAAGCCGAAGACACCATATATCTATCTGTTCTGATGATGTTAGTGTTAGCTGCCCCTCAAGACAAGAGCCTCAGCTCAGGTCTCTTACAGAAAGCCTGGTAATTGATGGTTCTTTGAGAAGTCCAGATGTCATGCAACTTATCATCAAACTGAGAGTTATTCATAGTCCCAAGTGTGACGTCCCTTCCCAATCCTAACTATGTTGGTTAGCTTGAGATCTTTCCAGAAGGTAAATTCTTGGGCAAAAAATAGCTACTAGAGTTGGTCAGAAGTCCTGGGTTTGAGCCTTAACCCTGCTGACCGTCAAATCATTTGCATGCAGATTCGATTTCCTCTTTTGCAGGTTGGGAAGTTTACCACCACCTTGCCTGCCTCCCTGGGTGGCGTGCGGATGGGCTGAGAATGCAGTGAATGAAGGGGAAGGTTGTGCCCTGGAACCAGGATTGGCATTTCCCTATGAATCATCCATAATGCTGTGCTCAGGGCAGTGTGCTGACAGGTTATATAACAAGCAGAGTGATCATCACAAAGGTGGAGCTGCTCTTTCTATGTCTGTCCTTAGCAGACTAGGTTGCAAAACATGGATCTCATTTCCGTATCTGCTCCTTTAGGTGTCAAGAAACAAGACCCACAGCATCCTTTCTCAACGTTAAGCCTGTCACGCACCAGGCCTGAGCTCACCCTGTCCAGCATACACAGCTCTCAGAAGAATCTTGGACAGCCACTACCGATATCAATACAGCTTTCCTTGTTCCGCTCCATATCATAAATACAACGATCAAAGGGGCATCTTGTGCTTGATGGTGAATTTTCCCAGTACCCAACGCTTGGGAGTACGTGCACCAGGAAGAGCTGTTTGGGGTCGAGCACTTATTAGTTTAACAATTGGAACACTTGTGGTTCTTCCTGCCAAATGTCCCAAGACAGGGCTTTCCATTTGGCACTGGTGGTTCAGAAGCTAAGCCCTGCTGGTACACATGGGGCTGGAGCTGAGGACCTGGAGGTCACCCCGACCCATGCTCCTGGGGCCATCACCTCCTGGTCCAAGATCATCAGACTTGCATTTCCATGTGAATGAGCCAAGGAAAGAAGTGTTTCTGAGTTTTATGGGCCTTTTATTCTCTTCTTTTCTTTAAAAATTGGACTAGAAACTCCAGTCCTTTCAGCCTTCTTCCTCTCCCTGGAGTCCTACTGGTGCGCATTACTGCTAATGGGGCTTCGGGCCCTGCCAACTCAAAAGGAAGAACAGGTCCGTGGTACATCTGTGGCCTAATGAGGAGCCCGGAATGGAAATGAGAATCGAACGTGCATTGAAAATTCAGTTCTCAGTCAGTCGTGCCTCCCCCGCCTTTGCCATCCCAAGGTCCCTGAGCCCAGTGCCAGCAGAAGATGACCTGCCAAACTGATACCCCATGCAGCTTGGGGAAGGGCCCTGAAATGGGACCCAGAAGCACATTCTGAACTCGTTTTCTCTCTGCTCAGCAGCTGCCAAGGCAGGGGCAAGCGCGGAGGCAAGTGGGAACAGGAACAGAGTCCGCATGACTGAGCAGAATGAAAAATCTGGGGGACAGGGAGCGGGGAGTCAGATACTGGGTGACAGCCTGAAAACTGTCATTAGGAAGTTCACTGCACTCTGAGCGGGGATTGGGAACTGTTATCTCAGCGTCTGTAGCGGAGAAAAAAACAGGGATGCAGGTAGCAGAGCAAACACGGCCCCAGTCAGGAGTCGTCCCATGTCCCCTACCTGGCCCTAGGGCAGGTTAGCTGCTGCAACGTGGATAAGTTTGGTTTTTGAGCCTCAGCTCCCTAGTGTGTAAAATGAGGGTAGTAATACATGCTCTGCCTGCCTCCCACGCCCATCGGGAAAGCTTTGTGAGACACTGTCTGAGGAAGGGCTTTATCAGTTAGAGTCCCATCAAATGGGAGGCACTATTAGTTGGTCAAACGTCTTCTTAGGCAAATGAATTAGTAAAATCTAAAGGTGGCGAGGCTAGCTAAGCAGCTAGCAAGTGGGCTAGGTAGGCATGAGAGTGGGGAACCCCTGAACCTGCAAGGGTGTGGCTAATAATGATTAACATTCCATATTAAAAGGCAGTTGTTAGGATCGGACTAAATGGAGGAACTCTGCCGTAACCAAGTGGTATCAGTGCTGCTAAAGGCGCGTCAGCATGGAAGCCAGCAAAGGCTGGAGCACTGGCAGTGCTCATCCAGAATGATCTGGGGAAGTGGAGAGGAGGCAGTCCATGTGGAGATGGGCCACCACAGCTTGAATCTCTTTGGATCACACAGCCAGCTTCCGAGTTGGGTTTCATGTTCGCCAAACCCTCTTCTGACCGTGTCCTGACTTGCATGCAGAGTCCTTACCAGGGACAAATGTGTAGCTCCAAGGACTTTACTGCTTTCTGTAGAGCTGGCACATTTTTTGCTGTACAGCTTTCTACATCAGTTTCCTATGACCTGGATTTGTAGAAATCATTTCCCTCTGTCCAATCTGTGGCACTGATACTATGGAGTTTTTAGACCTGGAAGGCTGGGGGAGGACTGAAGCTCAATATGGTGAGCGTCCCAAGGTATGCTAACCGTGGGCCTTTTCCTGACATCCACTTGGCCTCCCCTGGACTATACTACTCCCCTCTAAATGACAACAGCTTTGATCATCTAAAAAGCTGCTCCGGGCCAGGCGCGGTGGCTCATGCCTGTAATCCTAACACTGTGGGAGGCCAAGGCAGGAGGATCACCCGAGGTCAGGAGTTCGAGACCAGCCTGAACAAGAGTGAGACCCCGTCTCTACTACAAATAGAAAGAAATTATCTGGACAACTAAAAATATATATAGGAAAAAATTAGCCCAACATGGTGGCGCATGCCTGTAGTCCCAGCTACTTGGGAGGCTGAGGCAGGAGGATCGCTTAAGCCCAGGAGTTTGAGGTTGCTGTGAGCTAGGCTGACACCATGACATTCTAGCCTGGGCAACAGAGCAAGACTCTGTCTCCAAAAAAATAAAAAATAAAATAAAAAGCTGCCCCTGACCAAGGTTAGGGACTGGAGAAATGGAAAGAGAGAGATTTCAGAACAGCTTTGTTGATAACATAGATTTGAATGGAGATAAGCAAATGAAATCTCTAAGCTTTAGATCCAGTGAATTGGGATAGAGATAAGGAAGCGAGTGTTCTTACGGACAATAACATGAGGGGTATAAGGTTGATATAAGATTGACACATGCATGGTATTCTCCCTCCCTCCTCTACTCACAGAGTTGTCACTACTTAATGTTGGCATTCTCTCCTTCAGCAAAGGACCAAAACCTTAGAGTCTTTCTCAACCCAAAACATTCCAGGAACCACTCTAATAGGTCAGAGCTACTATATGAGATGAAATCATGAGATATCATCTTGCAGCTGATATGTAAAGGAGTTACTGACTAAATGGTCATTGGTTCCTTGTTGATAATCCCAGACAAGTTACTGTAGGCAATCCTTGACTTCAGGGAAAAAAAAAAGAAAGAGCAGTAGACCTTCTGTGTTATCTAATCTCCAATAACAGCTGCAATAAAATATGGAAAGTTATGACAATCCCTGGGTGTGCCTTGTGACCATATTTCCTGCCTCATTTAGTGGAGGAGGAGAGAGACAATTTTAATTATGATGTAAGCAGAAGCTAGTGATAAGCTCAAAATAGATAGGAATCCTTGTCCACTTGAGACCTAGCTGTCTTCCTAAGTATAAAACTTAGGAAGTTATATGACTCCATTTGATAATGATGACTCCTCCTGCTGCCTCCATACACACATCTCTACCATCATCCACCCCATCTAAACTAGACAGGAAGCTCTGAGTATCTGCCGTAGACGCCTACTGAGAAAGAGACCTCAGGCATTTCTTTCTGCCTGAATCGCTGTGGTTCATGTCATCTGCGATAAGAAATATCAACCCTACCGGAGCTAATTACAACAGGATTTTGGCCCTAGTCAAAAGCAATCAAGTATGGGATGCCCCTGATGCAGGAACTTCTCCACATGGTGCCATGGGGAGCAATTCTATTCCGTGGTGGTCCTCCTTATTGGATAGCAACTATGCAACCCCATCCTCTCTCTTGTGGAGCGTAAAAGGTGCTCACAGAGAAAGAGGGTCCCAGGAGCTCTGCAGTAACAAGAATCATGTCTAACTATTCTATTTATCCCCAGGTCCAATCCAGGCTTTCTGTGCATTCCATTCTGTAAGCCCTGGACCAGTATGTGGAACCCAGAATGGCTAGAAAACTGCTGAGCACTTGGCCCGCCTACTTACTTCGCTGTGAATTCCAACAGTAAACCAACATCACTTAGCATAAGCTGAGTGTGTCTCTTTCTTATAGCCTGAAGGAGCAAGAGCCTGATTAATATACCACTTGTTGAGAAATTCAGAGCATTGAAAGATTTCAAAAATATTGGAGATGTCATTTGAAAACTATAAACTATTATGATAATTCCACTCTGCAAAATGCATCCAAAATTTTAAACTTCATGTAAAGCAATTAGACATTTGAAAAAACAAGTAAATCATGAGAAAGATATAAATATTGATATTTAGACATTTGTAAAACACAGTATTCCATAAGTGAAACCATGTGGTGTTTCATTGCTTGGAAGAGTGAACAAAGGCTACTTTAGGGAAATGTGAGCGTGTGGCATGTGTTCAATGTCCTTTGAAATGTCTACATACCTGTAACTCCCTTTCCATTTGCATTGGGACACCCAATTCAGACCCTTGATGGCTTTTACCTGTATCCTGTGATACATATGTAATGGCTGCTTTCCATGATTCTAGTCTGTGTGTCCTCCAATTTGTCCTGCATGCCAGGACAACTACATTCATGTCACCTCTTTGCGTAAAATCTCTCTGTGGCTCCCCATTCCTGTGGTGGCTTCTTTATGATCCTCTTTGCAGGTTACCAGGAACTATATCACCCAGCCTTATTCCTTCCATTCCGTAGTCCCGTCCATCCCGGTTTAGTCATCTCTTCATGAAGATGCTTTTCTCATTCCACGTATCTGCCCTCACTCTTCCTTGTTTCCTTCCCTTGGCATGGAGGCCCCATTTATCAGATCTGTCCCATTCTACCTCAAGGTTGATGTATGTTCCATCACCCACGGGAAGCCTTCCCTGATCGCCCCTACCCCTCACTGATCTACCCCTCCAGGAACTTCACGGAGACTATTGTTTTAGCTCATAAATCAATTCTGCCTTATAGAGTCACTGCTTCTCTATATGGACCAGTCTTCGCTTCTGGACTAGATTAAACTCCTTGATTTTGAGTATGGGAAAACTGTTTTCTTGTTGACATTGAATAGATATCCTGAATGTTACCCACTACCCACAGAGGCAGCTTCAGAAAGCAAGATTCTATTAGCAATCTCATTTTACCAACAGGGAAATGGAAAACGTGTATATTTTAACCTCCTAGACTCAGTGTCCAGCCTGCAAAATAAAAACTGGTGAGACATTTCTTACCACCAGAAGGGCTGTTAACGCTGCTGCTATTAACTAGTAGTAGGATTTGTAACAAAAGCACTTATGAGACATGGCGCCACTAGGAAACTAGAACTCCCAGAGGACATACATTAGGAATCAGACCGTGCACTAGAAAAAAATACGGAACTCGGGTCACATAGTCTGGGATGTGCTGGACCTGTCACTCAGTAGCTGTATGACATTGGTCAAGTCCCCTAATTTCTATAAGCCGTACTTACCCCATCTGGAAACAGAGCAGATCAGACTAGGAACCTCTGAGGTTTGTTCTAGTACTCACATTCTGGAGACTGTTGTGATGCCTGGGGTAATTTCACACTGAGTTAGAAGGAAACACCGGGATATTTTAGAAAATGACCTGGCCTATTCTGTCTATTTCAGGATGATGCTGACCTTTTGTCCTCGGCTATTGGTCCCCTATCTGGCTAGAGAAGCTGCTCCCCTGGTAACCCAGGGGGAGGCCTAACTTTAGCTCCACCCTTGCCCTTGGAATAACATTGCCAAACTGCTGCCTAGTTCCTGTAAAACTTGCCAGTTGGCTTATAAAACTTTCTTACGCATGTGCTTTTTTCTTTTCAATTGGTTAACCTTGAAATTGAACTCGATTTTGTTTTGCTACTTTCATTCTTAGCTGACTGTCAGTCAGTTTAAGGCTCTCACAGCTTTTTATTTAGCTGAACCTGGATTGTTCTGTTCTGGAAACTGCACCCACCCCCACACCTCCTGCTGTGGTGCCCTTGCTAATTTGGGTGGCACCCTCTCCTCCTTCCTCTAGTGACATTGTAGAGCACCTGTGATACACACAGCTTGTTTTATGGGATTTAAATTCCACAAGGACAAGGAGATTATCAGAGAATGGAGTGGCTGAATGACTGTACTCACTCATTGGAGATTTTGTGAGATTAGGAGCATTTTTTCTTCTTTTTGTTTAGCAGCCCCCAAAGCCATCCTAACCACAAGAAGTTTGAGTGACATGTTTGCCTCTCAAGCCTATAGAAGTCTGCCTCCAAAGCCACCACCAGGCCAGCTTCCTATGTGGGCCTGTTGGCCACGTGGGGGATTTGCATAATAGTGCCTGCGTGAGGACAGAGTGTTGGAATGCTCCTTAATCTCGAGCGTATCAGGTCCACGGCCAACATGGACTCAATGACCAAGTCTGGGGTGCAAGTCCATGCTCTTGAGTGGCTGCTGTGAGCCAGGGCTTCCTGCAACAATAACTTAGGCTTGGGAAAAGGATGGAAGAGTGTCTGGGCCCCCAGAAGGCACTACCAATGAATCAATGGCCCTTGTAAGACTCCTGTGACATAATAAGACATCTTCACCATTGAATAAGAGATTCTCTTTACTAAAATAAAATGAATCAAAAGAAACAAATAAAACTAAACTTACACAGGCAATGAGTCTGTCATCAGATAATGCTGATTAATAGTAAAACTGAGTACAGTCTCCCTCTGAAGTTGGTGTAGGCTCTGCTGAAAATCAGTCTCAAGCATATGAAGGCTTCGGTGTTGGTCTTTCTTCTTCTTTCTAGGATACATAATAATAAGAACCTCTTGCTTCTTTCTTGCAGGAAAGTAGAACTGAAAGAGAAGGGTGTCAGTTTCTTAGCAGCTTGTAAAGCCCAAATCAGTATTCAAAAAGCTTCCCTTTCTTAAGTATCGTCTATGTACTGAGTGCATACACACGGTTAAGGTGATTTACACACATATTTGCTAATCCTCACAGCAACACTGCAAGGTAGGTATTCCTATCTCTGTTTTACTTGGAAATTTTATAATTAGAAATCCAAATAATTATCATTTTTCTAGATATTTCTAGTTTAAGCACAAATTTTTATTGCACTTATAATTTTATAATTTTCTCAAAAAATTTCCCCCAGGTATTTTGGTAGTATTGTGGTCATGAGATAAATTGATTAATTTGAAAGAAAAAAAAGAAAAAAAGCTGTAATTTACCAAGGCCGATTTAAGAATACAGATAAAACATCAGTTTTTAACCAATATAGAAATTGAATCTGTAATTTTAAAAAATCTTCCTAATCCCAGATTGTTTCACTGGAAATTTCCACCAATTATTCAAGGAATAAATAATTCCAATGTTTTGTAAACTATTCCAGGGAATAATGTATAGATAGGTAATGTGGAGAAAGGCATTGTAGGCAGGAACAGCACGTGTAGGGGTGCCGAGGTAGAGAAGAGCATGATGAATTTGGGGCATAAATTATTCAGAATAGCTGGAACTCAAAGGACTTATTAGAAAGAATCAGAATAAAACTTCTACCAACATCAACTGAAAACCTCTTGCTCATATCCTAGAAAGGAAGACAGACGTTCCAACTATCTCTATGAGTACCTTTAAAAAGTATCTTCATCACAGGTCTCCCCAAGGATTCACAGAAGTCTGCACCTGGGATGGCAGATATGCCAAACACAAGCTGCCTCGCCCTACATCTGGGCCCATACTATTTATGGTCATAACAGCTACTATTTATTGAGCACTCTGTGCCAGATACAGTGCCAAGCACTTGACATGAATTATCTCAACTAATCCTCACCATAACCCCGTGAAGCAGGTGCCGTAGGAAAAAAATCTATTTGCATTTTACTGATAAGAAACAAACCTGAATGTGGTTAGGTAACTTGCTCAAGATCACTCTGCTGATAAGTGGCAGAGATGGGACTTGAACTTCTTTCTCTCTCTGGCTACAGCACCCATGCTCTTTCCTACTCTACTAGCCTGCGCGTGGCAGACATCATTAATCGATCATTGCATTCTTTTTTCACTCAATCCAGACTGGGCCTCCCAACTTCTTTTAGTATAGTGCTCTAGGAAGCCACTGTAGATTGAACCGAGTTGGCCCATAACATGGGATAATTGCTGCCCTTGGCTTATACTCTAGTGATGTCATCTCAGATGCAGCCTCACATTCTGATCCTGTAAGCCTCAGTAAGTGGCATCATGCTGATCTACTGCCAAAAACTGTATTCTAGCTTGTTTACTTGGAGTCTGTTAGAAGGCCTCCCCAGACTGCTTTCCCAAGCTGACCGATTTTGATCATTTTGTTGGTATGGGCAAACTACAGAAGGAATTCACACCATCCACAAGCTGTCGATATGAGTTTAGTGTCTATAAAGAATGCTTTTGATGGGAAGATTGCAGAATTGATTCCAGAAAGAGGCAATGGCCCCATGCAATGTGCTCCACATATCTGGATTGTTTGAATTAATGCAGAATCTGGAGACATTGTTGAAAACTCAGAGTTGATTTGGATTTTGGAAAAGATTATTGTATTCCCGGCTATCACACACACACACACACAAAAGCCCCTTCATCATCCCATACAAAGTGGTAAGAGGTCACGTATCCAAGTTAATTTTATGGAGCCCTTCCAGGCAGACTACTGCACCTTCCTGCGAGTGCTTTCCCTTTTGTCTGCAAACTCCAAGACAATCATGATTTGTCACCAAGTATTTACAATGCTCCAGTGGTGTGGTGGCTTGAGATGGTTCAGGAATGAAGAATGGTGAGTCCGGGAGTGGGAGTTGGGGAGAGATCTGACTGGAGCAAGCAGGGACCTGATCCCTTGTGAAGAGAGGGAGAAACAGAAATGACCCTCCCAGATTTGAGGCCAGCCCTGGAAAGGGCAGCTGGGTGCTCCAGGAGTGGTGTCGAGAGCAGCATGGACATCGCAGTGCTGGAGCAGGGAGGGAGGTGAAGGAGCACGTTGATGTCCAGGAGCCAGTGGGTGTCAGGTAGGCAGACGCTGATACTGGAAGATGTACCAACACAGGCTAGAAACCCAATCAGAGCTGAGACGTGAGGGCCAGACGCTGATTTCAGGGAGGAATGATGACAGGAGTCAAGAGAGGGACCAGGCTGGATGCTCAATATAGTTCTCCCTGAAGGGAGAAATGACTAGGGAGAATCCAACTATAGTTAGCTCAGGTCAAAAGCCGGAACATGTGGACTGGGAGAACATATGGAAGCAGGGAGAGGCAAGGAGAAATTTAACCAACTTAGGGGTAACTTGGGCATCCTGATCCTGAGACCCTGGACCCTAGGAAGTGCTGATGGTGAAACGGACTTTGGGACAAGCAGGAGCTCAGCAGCCGTGGTTGGCCTCCCTTCCAGGTCGGGTGGTAGAAGTTCATGCCCAGCTCCCACAGGATGTGGGGCAATGGCTCTGATGCATATCCCATCTTTTCTAGGACTATCTTAGCACCTAGTGAAGGCCTGTAAGGGAACCTATTTGTGTGGTGACAGGGATGGGAACTGACATATATTCTAAACCTGCAAGATACTGGGTGCTTAAATATCCCATCTCATGCAATTCTTAAAAGACCTTCAGAAACATCAAGATCACAACTATAATATTAATAGTAAGTGACATAGCCAAGACCCAAACTCATGTGTGACTCTAAAGCCTTGGTTTTCTCTACTCCATCAAGCTGCTTCTGGGAGGATCTGGTCAGGTGCAGCTGGGAAAGACAGAGGCAAGAGACACTGAAGACCAGACAGAGGGATCTGATTCTATCGTCATCTCAGTGGTTGCAACCTTGCCTACACGTTAGACTCCTCTGGGAAGGTTTAAAAAAAAAATGTTGGGGCCACTCCCAGATATAATGGTTTAATTGCTCTGTGATGGGATCTAGGCCTTGGCATTTTGTTTGTTTTTTTGTTTGTTTGTTTGTTTAAAGCTCTCCTGGTGATTCTAAGGTAGGTTCAGGGCTGAGAACCATTGATCTTCCTTGTTTCTGGCCCTTTAAGCCAGTCTAATGCACTCAGGACTGCTGGCCCTAGGAGAAAAGCTAAAAACCCGAACTGGTATTGGCTACCATTGCCAAGAACCCAGTTACTTCCTCGCCTGTTCCTAACTAACTTTTACGTTGTTCTCAACCCTCTTGGCTCTTAGGTCCTGTGCTGCAACAAGTAGAAACACCCAAGTTACTGTGCAGGCTGTGGAACCCACCCTTGATCTTTTCTCTAGACAAGCAGGAGCCCTAGGAGCTGCACACAGGCTGGTGTGCTATGTCCTAAAAACCAGGGATTCTGGGGCTCCAGGAATCTTGCAAAGGATGCAGTGCATGGAGGTGAGGGAGAAGTTCAAGGGAAAAAACAGAAATTAAATCCAGGGAGAACATTCAGAGAGTCATCATCAAAGCAGAGGACCTAGACGAGGAGATTCCAGGAACGAGATCCAGGGGTAATAGCTCAGAGAGGAGAAGGGTTTGTAGCAGAGGTCAGGTGGTAGAGCCTGGAGACATCCTCTAAGGTGGAGATACCACCTGCGGCTGCTGTTTTCCAGGAACCTATGACCTGAGGCTGGGGGAGGTCACCCTGCAGCCTGGCCTGGACCCAGCTCTTTACCTGCCTGAGCTCCAGGAGTCTGTGTCTAGGTATCCTTGTGCCACCTCAACTTCAAACAAATGGTTTAGTTTGGGGGAGCCTAAAGCAGAATATTGGAGATTAGCCAACGAGACTGCACAGATGTTTCTGTTGTTCAATGTGTTGGTCCACGTTGCCTAGGACAGTTGATCTTGCTGAATTGCCTAGATTACGTCCATCCATACTGAGCTGAGAACGGAAAAGACAAATAGACCCCTCTTTGCTTATTTTGTCATGAGAACTGGTCTTTTGCCAGCAGTTGGAAGCTGACCTACGAGGACTCTACCACTGGAGTGCTTGAATGGGCAATGCCCTTCCCCGGGGCCAGAATTCGAGTCACTTCTCTGAGTTCATAACTTCTTGCTGAATTCCCTCCTCCTTGGGTTCAGTTGTTTTTCACGCCTAGCCATGATTTGAGTTAAACTACGCTTCCTTCCTGGAGAGGCCAGGCCGCAGAATCACAGAGGCCCTTGAGCGGTGTCTACTTCAGTTCTTCCCAAACCTAAAGGATCCTGGGCCTCAAGATGGATTTACTGCAAAGAATTTCCAAGGTTGTGCCCCTACTTATTTGATGTGTTTATCATCCAAACCAGCATTGGCCTTAATCAGCCTGGACAGAAAAGAATCCACCTTCTGTATATTGATTGTACAGTTTCCTTTCATGCTGATACATGTTTTATATGATCTCTGACCCGGGTACAATTTTGGTACATAGGAAGAATCATAGCAGTGACTGATATTTGGCGAGCTTTCTACCTTCTCAGTCACGGTTTTTTAATATCAGTTCTACAGTGGAAAAGTGATTTAAGGCATTTAACTAACCGGCTGTCGTGACTTTCTCTAAGATAGGACCTTAATAGTCAGTAAAGAGTGAAGGAAAGGACACTGAATTTTGAATCATAAAATCCAGGTTTTGAGTCCAGACTTTCTCCATTATTATCTGGGTAAACCAGGGTCAGTTATATCGCCCCTCTGAACTTCACATTTATCATAATCATAGAGCTGACATTCATAAAGCAATTATTATATGCTTGGAACGGTATTAAGCACTTTACTGACATTTTTGGCTTTAATGCTCCCAAAACACCATCAGGTAGGTATTGCATGTCCATTTCACAGAAAAGAATACTGAGTCTCAGAAGGATAGTCACTTTGGGTAAGAGGTCCTAATAATGCCGGCTTTGTGTCCCTCACTGGGTTATTGGGGGAGTATTGGGAGATAATGATGTGATAGTTGCAATACGAATGTGTTTCTTTCTCCAAAACTATGAGTTACTTTAGTCGAGACCATGTCTCATTTCCCTTGCTGCCCCATTACCTAGCACTGTACCTAGCACTTCCGTAGACACTCAAAAATAATTGAGTAAATGATTACAGAACAAATTAACAAATGGATGAAGCCCTATGCAAATAAAGGCCCTATTAACCAACCTGCTACCCCAGTGTGGCAAAGGCCCCAGAGATACCTACGTTCTGTACACGCTGTGTGCATTATGGCATGAGGCTGGCTTACTGGGGGTCTCCATGGGTCTCCTTGGAGAAGCAGTAGCCAGACATCTGGGGATGGTGTTTGGCTCTGTGAATCTGGGCCAGTTCTGCGGACTTTTCACTTGCCCATCTGAACCCACACCACACAGCAGGGCCCTGATAAGAGCCCTGATATCCTTGCCTGGCTTATTTACGACCCTGTCCCTGATCTCACCTGGCCTCCTCGGTCGCAGCCTCACACCCCCTCTCCTCACCATGACCTCTTGCTCTTCTCTATGTACTTGGCCCGACCCTGCCCTTCTGGTTCTGACCTTGACTCCCCTCCTGTTTTGCAATGAGCATTTACCCTTCAGAACACACCTGCAGCTGCTGCTCTAGGCAAACTCCCTTCTCACTCAAGGCTGGTCTCCATGTCTGTTGGCCGTAAGCCTGGTTTTCCCACCGTGCTTGGTCAGGCTTTGTGGAGAGGAATCAGACACCAGGACTGAACATCCTGGACAAAACCAGGGGCAAAGGCTCCCACCTGCATTCTCAGGGGGTGCTCCCAGGTGGGCGAGGAACTCACCCTAGGACAGCACAGAGCTGGTGTGCCAGGCCCAGTCCCCACACATGGGAAGCACAGATTTAGATAGTGTGCAATATCGTGCTGCTCAGGCTCTCAGAAACATGTCCCAAACCCCTGCGAGACGGGGGAAGAAAGATCCTCTATAAAACTGAGACAAAAAGATTCTAATGAAAAAGTTGGTCCACTGGCGACATTGTAAGAAACAAAGGTAGCAAGATCTCCCTGATTCGGTGTGGGGTGGCAGTTCCATGAGAATGACAGTGGAGGCAACTGAGTGACACGTAGCAGCAGAGAACTGATAAAGACTATGGAAACATGGAAAGAGTGGCAATAGTGAAATTAGAGATAGAGCAAAAGCACGTTGGCCCTTAATAAAGCTGGGCTGGGTGACATTAACATATAAAGCAGAAACTCCCAGCCAAGTCGCCGCGGATTGGCAGTGGGGCCCAGCAGGTGGCGCTAGAGTGGAGGCGCAGGGAGGACTTCAGCGTGGCCCAGCAGGTAAGAGAGGACCCTCCCTGGGGGGATTTGAAGGGCTGAGGGTCTGGCAGCTCCATGCGTGGAGGCTCACAAGCGAAGGCATGAAGACATTCTTTGGTCCTCACACCCCTGAATGTCCTCACGTGGGCTGGAAGCTACTGTTTTCCTAGTGACAAAATTCCCAGCTGGCCTCTGATTGACATTTCAAACAAATGGCACTGGTGTGATACTGGGCAACTCTAGGTGTCACTGACCTGGGGGGAAAAAAGCTATTTGCTTCCCATTTTCCAATTCCGTGAGAATTCCATACTGTGATCCCAAACTCCATGAACTATGTACAAAGAGCCTAGCACAGTGCCTGGCACCCATCAAATGCCAATAGCTGTTAGTTCCCTTTCCTCACTAAGCCCACTTGACTCAGACTCCAGCCTCCGGCCTTGTCCCCTGGTTTATCTGTGCCCCTCAGAAGTGAAGCTCCTGTCCCACAAAGCCACAGCCCCTCTGGCCAGAGACCCTTTCGTCCCAGCCCTTGTTGTTCCAGATTTCTCACTGTGAGGCCTCAGCAGCTGCCAGGGGCCACCCCAGGAGCTGGAGTCTCAGCTCAAAGGACAGCATTATGCACAGTCCTCCTGCCCCCTCCAGGCGGGCCGCTTGCCCCCACCCGCAGCCAGCCTCCAGCCACACTGCTTTGCACACCCTCGTGCCCCCCTCCTCCACAATATGTTTCTAATCTGCCCAGGAACGGTCACCAGCTCCGTTTTCCTGACTGGTCTAATCAGCTTCGCCTCTGGGCCTGGGCGTCCTGGGCGTGTAACCCAGAGGCTTGCACGGAGGTGATCAGATTGCAGGGAACAGTATGTTTTCCTCCTGCCTCTGCTTGTTTTCTTCAAGGGCCAGGGCGAGCCAGCTGAGCTGTCTTCCTCTTGCCCCACTCCTCACCCTGCCTCCCCTGTGGTCCGACTTCAGGGGTGGGGAGAGGGGCAGAGCAGGCGGCGGGCATAGGAGCGTGCACAACTCTGCTTGCGGGGAGCGTGAGTTGCAGGGAGGCAAGGCTGCTGTCGCTCTGGGGAGCAAGCCTGGCTGCACCGAGAGTCAGAGCACGGAGGAGGAAGCCCAGACAGAGAATCTGTACAGACCAGTTCTGGCCAGATCTCTTAAAATGTTTTGTTTTTGCTTTGCTGCTGCTGTTGGGTTTTTTGGTTTTTTTCCCCTTCCCTGTGCTGAGCTGTCATTTCTTGGTCTAGCCATGCTCCTATTTTGGGATAAATTTCTGGTTCTTCTAAGCAGTAAACACCCGGGTTTTATAGGCCACACCATTGCTCCCTTTTCTCATTTTCTTTCGAAATGCAATTTAGAATAATAGAAAAGTGGCAATATCAGTGATAAAGGCAGGGCATGCATTTAAAAAGAACACTCCAATATAATGTTTATTGAGCCTGGTCCATTTTTCAGCTTTATTCTCTCCTTTCTTGTTCTTGGCAGCAGCAGATGAGGAATCAGCTGTGGAGCAATGCATGAAAAATGTTCACCCTTTTAGAGTAGTTTTAAAAAATAAGTATTTTCAATAACAACATTAAACAGTTAATAATTAAAACCTACAAGGGGCTGAAGTCCATTCTTCTGTCCGCATCAAATTATCCACAAGAGTTGGTAACAAAGTGACCAGGAATGTAAGATGTGAGACTGGGTTTCCAAAGGCTCAGGAGGGCTTCTAGGGGTGGCTGTGCTCTCTCTCCATGGTGGCATGGTCCCCTCATCCCAGGGCCCATGTCCCTTCCATCTTCCCCAGTATTAAAACCTGCCCTCAGCCTGAAACCAGCTGCTTGTGTCTTGTGTTGGGAAAGGGGAATCCCAGTGGTAGTCATAAGAGGAACTTTAAAATGACGTGCCATTAGCATCATTTGGTAGATGAGGAAACTGAGGTCCCAAGAGGTGACGTGTCTCACCAAGTTTCCACAACAGAGCTAGAAAAGGCCCAGCTTCCTGGGTCCTGGGAGAAGGTCCGCTCTGTCAGGGTCCACATCCAGTCTGCCCCACTCTGATGGATGAAAGGAAGGGCTTCCTCCATGTCACCAGCTATCCCTATGGGAAGCCCCACAGGCCCCCCTGCAGGGGGTGGGCTGCAGTAGAGCCCTTGACTCAGTGCCTCCATCTAGCCAGAGCTCACTAAGAGTGTGTGGTGGGCACTATGGTCCAAAGTCAGGAGCGGGGAAACAGAAAGAGGATGGACGGCAGAACTGTCCAGGTTGCTACAGTGCCTGCTCTTCTCGCAGGCAGCCAAACCCTCTATGTGTTAGAGGGCACAGTTGCTGCCCATTTGGAG
The DNA here is from genome assembly GCF_000956105.1 of Propithecus coquereli. Classification (NCBI taxonomy): domain Eukaryota; kingdom Metazoa; phylum Chordata; class Mammalia; order Primates; family Indriidae; genus Propithecus; species Propithecus coquereli. Next base: position 4,000,045 of record NW_012138969.1, on the reverse strand, counting down.
AACCCTTAGCTAAAAAGCAGACACGAACATCTGCCCTCTAATAGAATGCCTTGGATTTTAATACTTCTTATGTCATCGGCCTGGAGTTTCACTCTTAGACCTCCTTGCCCAGATAGGCCACAGTAATCTATTATCGTATTTGTCACAGTTTTCTGAGATAAAGTTGAAGAAATTATGGCATGGAGGGGACAGAATTCTGAACCTGGAATCAGAAAAGCTGGATTTATGTCCTGCTCCACTCTTTACTAGTATCTAATCAAAGGCAATCAAGGTCGAAAGTAAGAGTTAATTTTTTTGTAAGGCAAAATTTTAAGGCTGTCATTAAGCCAAAGATGTATATCTTAAGCACATTCAAAGCTATTTATTCTTGTAGTATAATTTAAAGTCTGGTAATGTAATGTCTCCAGATTTGTTCTTTTTGCTTAAGATTGCTTTGGCTGTTCAGGCTCTTTTTTGGTTCCAAATGAAACAAAGCATAGAATCATTTTACTAGATCTTTGAAATATGCCGTTGGTATTTGATGGGGATTGCATTGAATCTGTAAATCACTTTGGGCAGTATGGACATTTTCACAACGTTGATTCTACCAATCCATCAGTGTGATATGTTTTTCCATTTGTTTGTGTCATCTGTGATTTCTTTCCTCAGTGTTTCGTAGTTCTCCTTGTAGAGATCTTTCACCTCTTTGGTTAAGTATATTATATTCCTAAGTATTTTATTTTCTTTGTAGCTATTGTGAATGATATTGAGTCTTTGATTTGACTCTTGGCTTGACTGTTATTAGTATATAGGAGTGCTACTGATTTGTGTATGTTGATTTTGTAACCTGAGCCTTTGCTGAATTTATTAATTCTAGAACTCTTTTGGTGGCGTCTTTGGACATCCACTCTTACATCCCAAGCTGTATTTTCTAGATTCTAAGAAGCCATTGACTATAAGGCACAGCAGTGAGTTAGTAACAGTTTTTAGGGGTAAAGGAAAGGAAACATTTCTATGTTAAACGTGATTATAAGACGCAGGATTTCTGAAATGTCAGACCTGAAGATTGAGCTTCTTGGAATGAAAGACAAAGTGGTACTGTGACCATTTGGAAGGGAGACTGGCCTGGGTAAGGGCAGAGGAAATTTGTGAACATACAGCTGCTTATCTGAGTGGTAGAACATTCCCCAAATTCTCTCTTTGACTTGTCCACCACGGTCCTCCAGTATTCCGTTTTTCCTTATCATTAACTTTCTGCCAGTTTGGCCAAGGACTTTTGTGTCATCTGCTACTTAGTTGTTTCCAGGCAAACACTGGCTCACTGACCAGAGACAGCTGTTTCGCTTGCGTGGTGCTCAGCAAGCTTTGAACAGTAAAATGAAAACACGAAACCATAAAAACAAAACAATATTAATTTTAATATCTTGCATGTATCATTTTGATTTATGAAAATAAGTTCCTCAATGAGAAAAATGAAACTGTTTGCAATGTTTCCATAAAAAGGGAATATTCAACTCAAGGTACTAAGCTTAAGAGGACAAAGAGAAGCAGCATCTACTAGAGACAGTGACACACAAGAGCCAGAATTCCTGCATTTGAGCATTCTGGTTAATATAGTTACACACTTGGTAGCTGTGTGGCCGAGGGTCAGTTTCCTAACATCTGCATGTCTTAGTTCTTTGTTTGTCAAACAGGGCTAAAAATAGCACCAATCTCAGAGTTGTTTCTGACGACGGAATGAGTTAATACATGCAAAACACTTACGACAGTGCCTGGCGCTTAGTAAGCTCTCAATAAATGCTAGCTCTAATAATAATTAGTAGTCATGGTATTAGAATTATTAATAGTACTATTCATGGATTTAAAATTCCTACGCGCTGGAGTCAGAGTCAGAAAGATTAAAAAAAAATTAACTATTTCCCTGGTAAGATTGGTTACTAAGAGTTAATTCCTAACCAAAATGATGAAAGTGGCTTTTGCCCAAGAAACTCCTAATAAGGAATCTCCAGAATCAAGTCTTGGAATGTGTCACGTTACCTGGTAATGTTTGGAAAGTGATGGAAAACGGATTCCTCATTTGCTCCCTGCTGCATTCCAGTTTAAAAAATTACTTATAAAGGCATTTTATTTTGTTCTCCAAGGACCCCTATGTTCAAAACAAATTTGAGCTGGTTATTCAGATGAGTTCTTCACCATGTGCTTCAGATAATGACATTTTTTGACACTTGAGTTTGGTTAAATGCTTGGGTGATTAGAAGACACATTTCCAGGTGCTTGGTGTCCTGTCTGAGCCAGCGACCCCTCACTGAGCATGAACTGTGTGCCACGCAGGATTGCATTATTTAATTCTCATAAGAACTCAGTGATTTAGGTACTCTGTTTCCATTTTACAGCTGAGAAAAACTGAGGCACAGAGTGGTGAAGTGACTTAAGATTATGCCACTAATGATGGGTTGGAGACTGGAATTCGGGTGTGTTCATCAGTGCCAGAGCGTCCCTGCCTTGGCTGGAGCTGCTGTGTGATCTGAGGGCACTGCCCTGCCTTAGCCTTTGCCATGAGCCTCGGCCTCAGCGCAGGGCACCAGGGTGGGATGTGCTGCCCCTATAGGTTTCTGCTGGCCCAGCCCTACCTGGAAACCAGGTGGTGATCAAAGACACCTTAGGTGTGGGTGTGTGTAACAGCATGTGTAGGGTCACCCATGGGCCCAGAGCCTGAACAGAAACCACCGTGCCCTCCCCTTGCCTGTAACTGCACCCGCCACACTCCCTTCCTTCCTTCCTCCTGCCCCTCCCCCCTTAACTGGTAAACCCTGACCCTCAGCTACAGCTATCGACTTTCCTACCTTCTTTATGCACCAGCAAAATCATCCTGTTAGGCCTATACACTGTGTTGGAGAAAAACTGGGTTAGCACATAGTAGGTCTCTAAGACTTACATGAATAAAGGATAAAGATAATTGAAGTTTCTTTGACGGTAAGTTCCTTAAGGGCAAGAGCTTTGTCTGATGACTCTCTGTCTCCCTAGGACTCAGTATAGTGGCGAGCCCTATAGACGGCGCCCGAGGAGTATCCATTACTGAGTGTAAGGTGCAAAGGAACAGGAGAAAATCGTTAGAAGAGATGAATTTGGGTTTTATTTTTAGTACCAGTGTCTAAAGGTATTTTTTTAGAAAGTTCTACCAAACCCAAAATATTTCATTGAGCCCCTTGGACATCTCAGCTCTGGAAAGATCTTCCTATTACATCTCAGCCTCCCTTATTCCTGTTTCATTCTGGAAGTTCTCAGGTCATTAGGGAAAGCTCTTAAGGTGGAGGGCTGATGGTAGGGAGGGAGAGGTGCAGGGACAAGAGGCAGGAACAGAAGAAAAATAAAGGATGCAGCAAAGAAATACAAGAGTAAGAAAACGCTTCCATCTCTCCCCATGCAAGGCCAGCTTGGAGGGTCAGTCCTTCCCAAACTCCCCGGCGGTGGCTTTGGTGACGGGACCAGGGCTTTAATACTTGAGGAATTGAAGGTTGGGATAATTATTGTCACTATCCAAGATCAAACTTCTTTCTGACTCCATCTGATTTCTTTCAAATCGTGACTGTTCCTGAGTGCTGGTGTTTCTTTTCAAAACAATTGAGATGCGTAAACTCAAGCTTGAGGAGGAAGCCTGTGAGAAGGGCCTAGGGTCAGGTTGCAGAGGAAATGGAAGAGGGGTGCTCTCTTCGATGGGAGCAGCTGAGGACAGCAGAGCTCCCTGGAGATGCTCCCAAAGGACTACTGATGGAGGCCTCATGAGAAACCTCACCCAGGGAGGCGGAGGCAGTTCTGAGAACTGAGCTCACAGAGGCTGAAGTGCTTCACGTTGCCATGGAGAGTCTCATTGCTCCATGACAACAGATTTCCTCAGACATCACCTAACATGTGACAAAAGCAGTCTGAGAAGGGGAAGGGACAGCTGACACCAGCCCCGTTGAGTCACTGTGGTTAACCTCCATCCTCTACATTTCCTTACAGAGTCATAGGACTGGTCCTCACAGCCCACCTCTGAGTAAATTACAGGTTATAGAATTCAGCTCTGAGTTCAGCCTCTCCAGACAAGATTACTGTGGCCTCCGGTGGGGCCGTCTCTCTTACCTGCCATGACTCTCCTTGTTCTTGACTTCTGAAAGCTGTGTGCTTTGGTGTTTTTCCCCTACACGCAATTTCGACTTTCTCTTTTCGCCTAGACCAGCCGGAGCTCCCTGTTATTTCAATCCCAGCTCAGTATCACTTTCCCTCAGACTGTGTTGTTTTAGCCTTGCCCTGACATTCAGAGCTAATTTGTTCAGCTCTCGCCCTCAAAAACCTCTGAGCCTCCGCCCAGCTTTGGGGACGAGACAAGATTAGTCTTGTGTGGATTTTTGAACTTGACAGTTGAAGCCTTTAGATACCTAAAATCAAATTCGCGTGTGGCCCAGGCTATTCAATGCTGCTCGTACACAGAATCACAATCCTTGGGCCTGCTACATACAATACAGGCCTCCTTAGGAAGGCAGGCTCTGACATATTTACTTACTCCTTTGAAACCCTAAATTTAGACCAAAGGAAATGTCCCCTCAACTTGGGCCTGTGGTCCACTCAACTCGGGCAAAAGCAGTAGCAGCCAAGAGCTGCATAGCGCTGACATCGTGCTAAGTGCTTCTCAAGCCTTTTCTCATTTACTGTGGTTGTTCTCATAACACTCCTGTGGGATGGATGCCATTGTCACCATTTTACAGATGAATCTGGAACTCAGATAAAGTACAGTTGACACTTGAACAACACAAGTGTGAACTATGCAGGTCCACTTATAAGTGTTTTTTTTTTTTTCGATAAATATGTTGAAAAATTTTTTGAAAATTTGCAACAATTTGAAGAAACTTGGAGATGAACTGCGTAACCTAGAAATAAAGAAAAAAATCGAGAAAAAGTTAGGTGTGTCATGAATGCATAAAATATAAGTAGATACTGGTCTATTTTATCATTTACTACCATAAAATATACACAAATGTATTATAAAAAGTTAAAATTTATCGAAACTTATGCACACACTTACAGACCATAGAGAGCACCATTCTCAGTCAAGAGAAATGTAAACACATGCAATTGTGCAGCATTAAATCATAGCTGCATAAAATTATTAATAACTGCAGTACATACTGTACTACTGTAATAATTTTGTAGCCACCTCCTGTTGGGGTGAGCTCAAGTGTTTTGAGTATCTGCTTAAGATGCCCCGTGATGCTAATCATCTCTCGAGCAGTTGTCTCTCCAGTAAATTGCGTATCGCACTAAAAAGGGATCTCTCGCAGTTCTCGCATATTATTTATTCATCACGTTTAGTGCAATACTGTAAACGTTGAAATAACCCCACGGGACCCATACAGAGTGCCACTAGTGATACTGGAAGTGCTTCCCAGAAGCAAAGTCATAACATTACAAGGAAAACTTGAATTGCTTCGTGTGTACCACAGAGGGAGGTCTGCAGCTGCAGCTGCCTGCCATTTCAGACAAAAGATTCATCTTGTAAACAGACCATGCAGCCATACGGTATCAATAAATACAGCGCAATACTGTAAATGTATTTTCTCTTCCTTATGATTTTCTTAATAACATTTGATTTTTCTCTAGCTACTTTAGCTTACTTATTGTAAGAATACAGTATATAATACATACACTGTGTTGTTAAATACAATATACCATATGTGTAAATATGTGTTAATTAACTGTTTATGGTCTTGGTAAGGATGCTGGTCAACAGTAGGCTGCTAGTAGTTAAGTTCTTGGTGAGTCAAAAGTTATACCCAAATTTTCTACTGTGTGGGGAGTTGGCACCCCTAATGCCCTGTGTTTGTTCAAGGCTCAACTATATTTTGCCCAATGTCACGTATCTTGCATGCTACAGAACAGAACTTGGACCCAGATCAGTCTGAAGCCCAAACTCAAGCTCTGAACCAATTACACTCAAGGACTAAGGCATTTTAGGGGAGAATCACACTCTGTGCAAGGCACTGACCATGTAAGGTTGAACTTGGGCTCCCCAAAACACTGTTTGGTTCTCTCAACAACATGACGGTCTTACTATTTTTCTATAAGTTAATTAAATTCCTCTTGAATCTAAATGTTCTGCTTGCATAATGTCTTGAGTAAATGATTTTCTTTGGATTAATGGATACTATGTGCTTCCACTTATTTGAGCGAATGCTACCATCTTCAATCACTACAGAGAAGTCCTTAATTCTAATACCACAAGATCTGTAAATTCCAATTTTCCTTAATAGAAACCTTTGCTTTTCTTTAGATTTATGTAAGGTCTTATATTTCCAGGCCAAAAAATCATGTTTACAGTGTTGATATAAAGCAGTGGTCTCATCCCTCCCTTCCTAACCCCGAGCTCCAGGTGAACCAACAGCTCCAGGCTGTTCCCTGTATATGCCTTCATTTTCCCACCACGCTTCAAGTAGAAATACCCTTCCTTTTTCTCCACTTGTTCCTCATAACCTCATGGGCGAAGCCTGTACTTTATGACGGACTCAAAGTTTACTCCCTCCTTGAAGCCTTTTTTGGTGGCCCCCAGATGGAAGTGATTTCAGTCTCATGTGAAATAATACTTGCTCCAGCCTGAGTAACAGAGCAAGACTGTACCTCCTAAAAAAAATAATAATAATAATACCATAGGACTATTTAACCTTATATCCTTCATATGGTACTTACCACTTTCTTTGTTGAATTTTAATTATACTAAACATTTCATATTTCTTCTAGATTATAGCTACTTGAGGGCAGAGTCTATATATATTTCCTGGTGACTTACATTAAATGTGTTACTCACATACTGGTTCAATGCATGCATGACTATATAAATAAATAGTTGTGCTCGACTTCTTTCCTGGAACATTTCCATTTCTTTACCAGAATGAGATAACTCTTAACTGCTTGAAGCATTTCAAGTGATGGATCACTATGAGTTTATACAAGGCTAAGATAACATTTTATAATTTGTATCTGACATCCTTCGACAATCTCCAACATTTAAAATTGCAGTAGCATGTTGAAATCTTCTTGGAAAGGTTGAACCCTTTCCTGGATCATAACTGGGAACTCTACATTTGTTATCTTGAAACAGTGTGGCTACTTCTCTCATAAATGATTTATTACTTTGCTTAACTTCCATCTGAAAAATACTATTATTTTACATACAGTATGAAGGTTACACTGGGTACTCTTTCAAATTATATATTTCATAGAGATGTCATTTGTATCATGTACCATTACTACTAGCAAAATCTCAAAATTAAAGACATTTCTGTGACAAAAAGAAACAGAGCATTCTAATTTATCTCCCCTAGTATTTAACGTATGCACATGTGTTGGCTTGAATTTCTGACCCATGCAGGAATACAGAACTGTTAACCATGGTGATATTTTTGGTGAGTTTTGGTTAAACTCTCATTGCCTGCACACACCAGGAATATTTTGATTAACACTATTTAAAATATATTGTGCACCCACATGCAGCTGATGTTGCACAAAATACTGAAAGGCACAATCTGCAAGGAATTCAAAGGCCTAAGGGGCTGCCTTTCAGATCCAAAATTACTCTTTTTAGAGAGCTCTGAGGGTGTACACAGAAGGGAAGTCAGGATTATCCAACAGCTACTGCTACAATCATATTATGTTACCTATATGATTACTTTCTTTCGAGATCATAGTGCTTGCAAAATAAGGACTTTCAACCCACTTAAATATTTTGTCTATTTTCCTACCATATTAAAGACATCGGCTCTGTGTCATATAGATCAGGATTCCAAAACCACCCCAAGAACAGCAGAACTCAAAGGTTAACGTGTGCAGAGAATCCCCCAAGGGACTTCTTAATGAAATGCAGACTCATAGGCCCCAGCCCAGACCCACTGATTCGGTATCTCTGGGGGTGAGGCCTGTAATCTCTATTTTTTTTTTTTTCCTTTTTTATAGAGACAGGATCTTGCTCTGTCACCCAGGCTGGAATGCAGTGGTGTCATCATAGCTCACTGCAGCCTCCAACTTCTGGCCTCAAGTGATCCTCCTGCCTTAGCCTCCTGAGTAGCTGAGATTACAGGCGTGAGCCACCGTGCCTGTCCCATAATATGTATTATTTTAACAAGCCCATCTAGGATTCTGATCAGTGTCCCTGGTGCCAGACTTTCAGAAAAAAAAAAAAAATGGAAGTGATAAAGGAGAAAGATTGAGAGGCAGTTATCCATCCCAACATCTGGAGCTGAGAGCAGAAAGGTGTTTACTTTCTGGGAGCTGCAGGGTCGACCCAGGGGCCCCTCCTGCCCCTTCCTCACCACTAGGACCCCTCACCTGAACCGAAGTGGTGCGATGGGAATGGCACAGGCTGACAGCACAGGAACACCAGGGTCCTTGTCCAGGGGGGACGTACGTCACCTCTCAGAACTAGGCTGGATGATCTCCGGGGATGCTCTGAAGCCCGTGACTTCATTCAGTGAACGCCAAAGCATTGCCTGCAGGCTACTGCTGTCCAGCAAAGCCACAATGCCAGCCACATATTTGAGTGTACATTTTCTGGTAGCCACATTTCAAAACGTGAAAAGAAACAGCTGAAATTAATAGTTTTAACCCAATATATCTAAAATACTATCATTTTAACATGTAACCAGTATAAAAATTATTAATGAGATATTTTGTGGTTTTTGTACTAAGTTTTGGAAACCTGGGGTCTATTTTATACCTTCAGCACATCTCAGCCCAGACTAGCTACACTTCAAGTGCCCAGCAGTCACCTGTGACCGGTGGCTACTGTGCTAGACAGTGCTGCCCTAGAGTAGGATCTGCTAACTATGGGTCTTGGACCAAATATGTTCTGCTGCCTGTTTTTGTATAACTTGCTAAGTGTATTTTTCATATGCTTAAATTATTTTTAAAGGGTCAAAAAAATCGTATTTGATACTATGTGAAAATTATATGAAATTTAAATTTTAGGTCTATAAGTAAAATTTTGTTGGCGCATAGCTATATCCATTTGTCTATGGCTGTTTTTGTACAACTGCAGGTAAGTGGTTACAACAGAGACTGTATGGCCCACAAAGCCTAAAATATTGACTATTTTGGTCCATTACAGAAAAGTTTATAGACACCTGTTCTAGAAGTCCACAGAGACAAAGTGTCAGAGGTGGCACCGAAGGGCTGGCTCCCTCTGGCCCTCTGTCGCTTGTGTAGAAGCGAGGCTTGGCTAATGCCTGGCTTGGATGACACAGTGAGCCTCCACTGAAAGAAATGGGGGGCTGGAGGGCAGAGGCTCAGGGGGCCGACCAACAGCATGGAATACTGACCGAGATGCCACAGCAAAAAGGAAAGTCGGACAGGCCCAACATGAGGGCTTGGAGCAAGGCAGGACAACCCAGCTGGCAGGGCACTAGATGACGGCTGAGGTTGGGGATGGCACGCCATGGGAGAAGCGGACCTGAAGATGGATGTGGCCAACTTTAAAAGTGTGACCCTCTTACCTGTGTAAGGATTTGGGGTTTGAGCCTTAACTAAAATAAGTAGGAATAATAGCAGCAGCCTCCTCTCTTTTGTGTTTAAAAGTCTGTTCAACCTCTTTTAAAGTGCAGTACTTGCATCTCCTCTGGCTGTTCTCCCAGGCTCTGGACTCTAGGTTTTGTTGGTCCCTTGGTTTTTCTCTCACCCTGGCTACGTGTTTGATTGGAAGGAAGTCTAGCCCCAGGCCCTTGAGTTCAGGGAACCTTTCCAGGACTTTAATTACCTGGGATTTAGCTCCCTCAAAGGCATATTTTGATCCATAAACCCAATGTCCCGGTCCAGCCCTTCCAGTTCCTGTGAGTTACCTTTGGGCAAAATAAAGATAACGTTTATTAATTTTTCTCTTTTAAACAACTGGGAAAATATGACCAATCCTTTTTTGGGGGGCGGATTGTTCCTGACCTCTTTGATCCATTTCCTTGTGAGTTATAAATTCCTGGTAGTATTTCTTTAATGTGGTAGCATTTTTTGCTGTATTATTCCATAAATCATTCTGCTCTTAACCCTGTTGTCCAAATCATTTCTACTTTTATTCTTTTTTTTAAACCTTTCACCCAGATTTTTTTAACATTAACATCTTTCATTACTGTGGTACATTTGCCAAAACTAAGAAGCTAACATCGGTACATCGCTATTAATTAAACTTGACATCTTATTCAAATTTCAGTGTCCTTTTCTGGAATATAATCTAGGATATCACATTGCATTTAGAACAATGTTTTTTATTAGCACAACGATCAACATTATTAATCAATCAATTAGTGATTCCATTGTCAAAACCTAAATGTGCCTTTCTAAAACACTTGAGAGATCTTGAAAATCATTTATCCTCTTGAGTGTTCTTTGAAAAATTATTGACTTATTAATTGGCATAGTAAATTCTTTTTCTTAATTTATTATAAACATAACATAAAATTTACCATGTTAACCATTTTTAACTGTGCAGTTCAGTGGTGTTAAATACATTCATAATGTTGTGCAACCATCACCACCATCTGTCTCCGTAACTCTTTCATCTTATAAAACTAAAACTCTACCCATTAAGCGATAACTCCTCATTTCCCCTACCTTTAGCCCATGGCAACTACCATTCTACTTTCTATGTTTATGATTTTGAGTACTCTAACTACTTTATGTAAGTGGAATTGTGGAGTATTTTTGTGATTAGCTTATTTTACTTTTACTTATTTTACTTATCTTGCCTAATTTTCTTGTCCTCATTCATGTTGCATGTGTGAAAATTTCCTTCCTTCTAAAGGCTGAATAACATTCCATTGTATTTACATACCACATTTTGCTTATCCATTCATCTGTTGATGGACATGGGTTAGCTATTGCAAATAATGCTGCTATGAACATGAGTGCGTAAATATCTCTTCCAGACCCTGATCTCAATTCTTTTGGATATATACCCAGGAGTAGAATTGCTGGATCAATCTTTTAGGGAATTCTATTTTCAATCTTTTAGGGAACTACTGTATGGTTTTCCACGGTGTCTATATCATACTACATTCTCACTAACAGTGCACAAGAGTTCTAATTTCTTCATATATTTACCAATATTTGTTATTTTTGTGTTTTTGATAGTAACTATCTGAAGGGTGTGAGGTGTTACCTTATTATAGTTTTGATTTGCATTTATCTAATGATATATGATGTTGAGCAACTTTTTATGTACTTAGTAGCCATTTGTATGTCTTATTTGGAGAAATGTCTATTCAAATCTTTTGCCCATTTTAGAATCAGGTTGTTTGATTTTTGTTGTTGTTGAGTTTTAGGAGTTCTCTATAATTGTGGATATCAATCTCTATCAGATATAGGATTTGCAAATATTTTCTCCCATTCTGTAAATTGCACTATACTCTGTTGTTAGTGTCTTTTAATACACAAATTTTTAAAATTTTCGTGAAGTCCTATTTGTCTATTTTGTCTTTTATTATCTATGCCTTTGTTGTCATATCCAAGAAATCACTGCCTCATCCAACTCAGGAAGATTTTGCCCTGTTCTCCTACATGAGTTTTGTAGTTTTAGGTCTTACATCAATTTTGTAAGGTCTTTGATCAATTTTGAGTTGATGTTTGTATATAGTCTTAAGTATGGGTCCAACCTCATTATTTTGCATGTAGATACCCAGTTTTCCTAGCACCATTTGTTGAAAAGACTGTCCTTTCCCATTGAATGGACTTGGCACCCTTGTCAAAAATCATTTGACCACATATATGAGGATTTACTTCTGGGCTCTCTATTCTATTCCATTGGTCTATATGTCTGTCTTTATGCCAGTACCACACTGTTTTGATTACAGTAGATTTGTAGTAAGTTTTGAAATCAGGAAGTGCAAGTCCTCTAGCTTTGTTCTTCTTTTTCAAGATGGTTTTGGCTATTCAGGGTCCCTTGAAATTCCATATGTGTTTTAGGATGGGTTTTTCTATTTCTGCTAAAAATGTCTTTGGGATTTTGATAGCATTTGCATTGAATCTGTAGATTGCTTTGGATAGTATTGCCAGAAGACATAACAATATTAAGTCTTCCAATCCATGAACATGGGATATGTTTCCATTTATTTATGTCTTCTTTAATTTTTTCAGCAATGTTTTATAGTTTTCATTTTACAGTTCTTTCACCTTTTTGGTTAAATTAATTTTTAAATATTTTATTCTTCTTGGTGCTATTATAAATAAAACTGTTTTTGTAATTTCCTTTTCAGCTTGTTTCATTAGTGTATAGAAATGCATCTGATATTTTTATGTTGACTTTGTATCCTGCTATTTTGGTGAATTTATTTATTAGTTCTAATAATTTTTTGTGAAATCTTTAGGGTTTTCTACATACAAGATTATGTCTTCTCCAAACAGATAATTTTAGTTCTTCTTTTCCAATCTGGATGCTTTTTATTTATTTTTCTTGCCTAATTGCTCAAGCTAGAACTTCCAGTGCTATGTTGAATAGAAATGGCAAAAACAAGCATCCTTGCCTTCTTCCTGATCTTACAGAAAAAGCTTTCAGTCTTTTATCATTGAGTATGATGTTTGCTGTAGGTTTTCCATATATGGCTTTTATTATGCTAAGGTATTTTCCTTCTATTACTGATTTGTTGAGTGTTTTTATTATATCATGAAAGGGTGTTAAATTTTCTCAAATGCTTTTTCTGTATCGATAAGATTATCAAGTGGTTTTGTTCATTCATTCTGTTAATGTAATGTATTACATTGCTCCTTTTTGTATGTTGAACCATCTTTGCATTCCAGAAATAAATCCCACTTGGACATAGTGAATAATCCTATTAATATGCTGCTGAATTTGATTTGCTGCTAGTATTTTGTTGAGAATTTTTTTATCAATGTTCATCAGGGATATTGGTCTGCAGTTTTGTTTTTTGTTTTTTTTCCTTGTAGTATCTTTGTCTGATTTTGGTATCAGGGTAACGCTGGCATCCTAGAATGAGTTAGGAAGTATTCTCTCTGTTCGATTTTTTTTGAACAGTTTGAGAAGGATTGGTGTTAGTTCTTCTTAAATGTTTGGTTGAATTCACCAGTAAAGCCATCAGATAGGGGTTTTCTTTGTTGGGAGATTTTTGAATACTGATTCAATCTCCTTACTTGTTATGGTCTACTTAGACTTTCTATATCTTCATGATTTAGTCTTGGTAGATTTTTGCTTCTAGGAATTTGTCCATTTCATCTAGGTTATCCAGTTTCTTGGTGTGTAATTGTTCATAGTACTCTCTTATAATTCTTTTTATTTCTGTAGAATTGGTCGTAATGCCCCCACTTTCATTTCTGATTTTAGTAATTTGAGTTTTCTCTCTTTTCTCTTAGTTAATATAATTAAATATTTGTAAATTTTGTTGATCTTTTCAAAGAACCAACTTTTGGTTTTAGTGATTTTCTCTATTTTTTTCCATTCCCTATTTCCTTGATCCCTGCTCTGATCTTTGTTATTTCCTTCCTTATACTAGCTTTGGATTTAGTTTGTTGTTGTTTTTCTGTTTCCTTCAGTTGTAAAGTTAGGTTGTTAATTTGAAATCTTTCTTATTTTTTAATGTGCTATAAATTTTTCTCTTAGCAGTGCTTTTTCTGCATCCTGTAAGTTTTAGTATGTTGTGTTTTCATTTTCATTCATCTTTAAGTATTTTCTAATTTCCCTTTTGATTTCTTCTTTGATCCATTGATTGTTTAAGATTTTCCTGTTTAATTTCCACAAATGTGCAAATTTTCCAGTTTTACTTCTGTTATTGATTTCTAACTTCATTCCATTGTGGTTGGAGGAAATATTTTGTATGATATCTATCTTCTTAAATCTGTTGAGACTTAATTTGTGGCCTAACATTGGCCTATCTTAGAAAATATTCCATGTGCACTTCAGAAAAATGTATATGCTACTATTGTTGTTGGCTAGAGTGTTCTGTATGTGTCTGTTAGATCTAGCTGGTTTATTGCATTGCTCAAGTCCCCTGTTTCTTTACTTATCTTCTGTCTAGTGCTTCCCTCATTTATTTTTTAAAAATTCTTTTCAGGCACATTCATGTCCATAAGCTTATTTCCATCTGAAAAATAGTCTGTGTTGTGGGAAGGATGTTATTTGTTCCATTTTTACAGATTCAGAAACTGAGGACCAGAAATATCAATAAATTTGCTTAGGTTCACACAACTAATTATGGCCAAGCTGAGCTAAATATAGTCTTCTGAATCCTGCACTTGTGATCTTTTTGCTACATTTTGTTGGCTGCCTATTATTTTTGCCCTCTTATTCATTTGCCTGAATATTTCTTCTTCTCAACTCATTTTAACTTTAGTCCACATTTTCTCCACCCTCCAAGCCCTCTCTCTCCCTCCCTGCCCATTCATGTGCTCTCTGAAGCAGCCATGCCTGTCTCTGGTCCCCTCAGCATCACTCCTCCCTGAACCAACAAGAGTCACAGTCATATCCTGAGAGTCTCTCTTCTCCTCTTCATGTACTTTGTCCCACATTCTTTTTTCTTTCCAGCATAATCTTTTGAGCCAAGGCGCTCTTCATATGGGAAAGGAAGAGACTCTGAACATGAGGGAGAACAGCAAACCTGAGATGCTCAAAGCTGAGGTTCAGTCAAGATTCCCTTCTGCCCTAGAGCATCCCTATTGGGCTCTGAATACTGGGGATTTTTTAAAGAATAACAAGGTTAATGTTATGTTACCTTTATTTTTTTAAATCACAAAATGTTAGAGCTGCAACACACTGGAAAGATGATCTTATCTATCCTTCTCATTACAGATGAAGGAACCAGGGCACAAAGAGGTGTCTGAAACTCAACTCCCATCCAAGTGTTCCAAGATTTGGTTATTGAGCATCATAAAATACTGTCATAAAAGTATCATTCCAGTTGTAAAAAAGTTGGGCTCCTTGGTTTAATTTGTTTTTATGACCTTTACCAAATCCTTGCTTGCCTCAATTACTGGAATGTCATTAGACAAAACGAAGAACCAAAACATGAGAACTTGAAAGTTATCTTTGTCTCTTTTTGAACTAAGTAGTAGCTCCACACCAAGTTTTCTGCACATCTCTGAAATGTCATCTGAGAGTTATTTATCTAATCATTCATTCATTCATTCATGTAACCAATATTGGTTAAGTCAAGCAATCTCCTTTGTCAGGTATTTTGCTAGATCCTGGGGTTACAGAAATGATTATAATCCTGACCTTAGAAAGTTAACCATCTGCTGGAAGCATGAGACACTCCAGCAGGTACCATAATGTAGCATAAGGTAGGCCTGGGGCTCAGGGGAGCACCCAGGGCAGACACCCAAGCTAGATCTGGGAAGTGGGCTTGTAGGGAAGGTAGTTAGGAAAGATTTACACAAGGAGGCAACTGACTTCAGGGTGAAATTTGAAAGGATGACTAGAAATTAGCCACCCTTTTATTTATTCAATGAATATTTAATGAGCACCCTATGCACCAAGCACTATGATAAGGCATTCTAAGTACAGAGTTGATGCAGGCATAACAAGTCCCTGCTCTGGTTTGAATGTGTCCCCCAAAGTTCATGTGCTGGAAACTGAATCCCCAATGCAACAGTGTTGAGAGGAATGACCTTTAAGGGGTGATTAGGTCACGAGGGCAGAGTCCTCATGAGTGGATTAATGCCATTATGGCAGGAGTGGGTTTGTTATCTTGAGAGTGGGTTTGCTATAAAAATGAGTTTGGCTACCTCTCTTGCACATGCGTGCACACACGTGCCCTCTTGCCCTTCAGATTTCCGCCTGGGTTGATGCAGTGTGAAGACCCTTGTCAGATATAGATCCCTCAACCTTGGCCTTCCTATCCTCCAGAACTGTAAGAAATAAATTTATTTCCTTATAAGTTACTCAATCTGTGGCATTCTGTTAAAGCAGCACAAAACACACTCCAAGACAGTCTGTGACTCACTGGCCCTTACGGGTTAGTTAGAAGCCAGACAATAAACAGGTAAACAAATATTTACAAAGTGTGAAGTGCTAGGAAGAAACAAAAGGGTGCTGAGATAGAGAGCAAGGAGGGGGCCTATTGGCATGAAGAAGAAGGAGCTGCGAAGGAGATGATGTTAGATAGGATCTGAAAGATAAGAAGTGATTCACCCTCTTATATGAAAAGCCAGACAGGGGAACGTTGATTTGCAAAAGGCCCTGAAGCAGAAAACTGCTCAGCCTGTTCTAGAAACTGTTAGAAGCCTGAGAGTCTGGGGCAAAGTGAATAAGGAAAGGAGAGAGGTGGTGACTGGCTGCTGGGGAGGAAAGCAAGGATCAGCATGTTCAGGGCGTGGCGGGCCCAAGTAGAAACGGGTGGCAAGGACTTTGCAAGCAGAGGAATAGGCCATGTGAAGGCCTAGAGGTGCGAAACCAGTCGGCGGTTGGAGGAATTGATGTGGGAGAATGGAGGCCTACAGCGTGGCGGTGTATGGTCCCCACACAGCATGGACCAGCCACCCAGAGGCCTCGGCCATTCTTAACCTGGTCTAATAGCCTTCCAAATAAGCCAAAACCACTCAATGTGTCCCTGGATCCTGTGGGTGGTGGTCATTTCAGCCTTTCTAACCAACTGCTGAAGGCAAAATTTAAGAGGGCAAACTAAAAACAGCAGCAGCTCACCCAGTGTACCAAGCTGGGTGAAAACAAATCCTGCAGTTCCTACAAGATAAATAAAAATTCAGAATTGAGAATGGCAAGGACAGCTGGCCAGCAGGAGACAGGCAAATGGCCAAGGCTTCATGTTCGGATGACAAGGGAAGAAAGAATGAAATGCAAGAGGAAAACAAGGACTCTCTCTTCAAACAGTTGGGAAACACCCTCTGTTTCCCTTTGTTTCCCAGCGGGGGAGGGCGGCAGCAGCGGGACAGGAGGTCAGGAGGAAGCATTCAATCCCAGACACCCTGCCTGCTACCAGGAGACCTGTTGGGTGGACGCCACTGGGCCGGATGCCGGAAACGGGAGACACAGAGAATGTGGTGCCCAGTCCCTGCCGCTGTCCCCACCGATGCCAGGGCCTGCCCCAAAGAGCTGGACGTCAGCAGACAGAAAACCATTCAGACCCTGCAGCAGGCAGGGTTCCCATGGCAACCAACAGTCTCCCCCCGCCACCCCAAGCAGCTCCACATCCCCTTCTTTTCCTCTCGTAAACTTTCCATTTGGATCCAGCCTTCACTCTGGATAAAGTGCAGGTTGGATAAAGGGTGCTGGGGGAGGGGGAGATTGCAGGGGGTGTTGAGGAGTGGGAAGAAGAAACCTGGTTTTCATATGAAGTCTGAGAATTAAAAGTCAGTGGGTCCCTAGGCACTGTGCTTTTTTGAGCCTAGCTTTCTCTCCCGTTCTGGCTTTTGCCCGAGCCTCTTTTATGGGCAGAGGCCACTGGCCACTTCTTCCTCCTGGCCCTTCCCTGGTCGTCACTCTCACCTGCTGAAAGAAGGGATGCTCTGCTGCCCAATACTGTTCCCAAGTCAATTCATAGTCCTTCCCCCCAATCCCCAAGCTGGCTGACGCCCTTCTGCCCTTTCAGTGGCTGACAGATCAAAGGAAAGGGAAAGGCACCCTGAGAATGTTAGGGAAAGTCCACTCGTGAGCCCCACCTTCAAGATTCAAGGTCAGTAAGCCTTGAATGGAGTTCCAAAGATCTGCATTTTTCACAAGCACCCTAGCGTATGCGGGTTTTGATGGCTGCTGAGTACATGAATACACACTGAAGGAATATTGTTCTCAGGGATCACCTAGATTGGAGTGTAGCCAAGGCCAGGGGATAAACAGATTTCCAAGGAGGTAGCTGGAATTCAGGCCTGGGCAGCAGACGCGCTGGAGAAAATGTCCTTTTCTGTGAGGAGAGGTCTTTCCCAGCCCTGGGGTGTGTACTCCTCCAGCTCTCTGGAGCTGCTGAGTGTCTTTCAGCATCTTTCAGCCAGCGCTTAAACTTTTCAAAAGAAAGAGGTTCCAGTTCTCTTTCCTGGTGAAATGTGTGCCGTATTCCCTCTTCCAGAGGAACTCCACTGTCTCTAAGAACAACAGAGTTCATGCAATGCTTGACTTAAGTAAAAGTGTCATTTCTGATTCTAATGACCCAAATAAGACCGGGGGAAAGTCACATGAAATGAACCCAAAAATGAACAGAAATGAGCATGACTAAAAGCCTGGGAGGAATTTCTCTCATGTTGGAAATGGAGGAAATGTTTGCGTTGACCTCGTTTTCCTCTTTGATGCTGATTAGTTTTAAGTGGGGTTATTTTAATTTTCGTGTACAGTGAATATTTTTCACTCTGAGCCTCATCTGGCCTTGGTTATCCTATTTATTGCAAAAAAAAAATTTAAGGAAATCTGCAAAGGAATATTTTCATCATTAAAGGAATTGATTGAGCAGGAGTATACAATAAAGAAGAAGTAGGAAGTGATTGGATCTCTGTTCTAGAGACAGAGCTGAGTGATGATTTCTGTGGGGAATGTGCTGGCATTGCATATTGAAAGTTAACACAGAGGTTTCCCCAAATGCACCATCCATGCTCAATGCCCATGTATCCGACACCAGGCACTTACTTCTATGTCATTTTGTATGGGTTCCTAGGGGCTGGTTTTAATGAAGACTAGGGATCATGTTTCATTTCTTTGTATCCATGATGTTTCCAGCATGATGCTAGCCATTTATTACATATTCACAAAGTCATTGTTAATTGATGGATTTTTAAAAGTAAGTTTTGATGGTTTTAATGCCTCAATGAGCTATCTTCAGGCTGCATTTACTGGGCGTTGTTCCTGGGGAGAGGGGACTAATAGAGGGACCTGCCATGTATATTTGTAATACTCTCCAGAGGGATTGGCTGGATAAGATCCTTCAGAGGCACCTGCAAGCCTGAGCTTAATCACTGGTTACTGATTCTACACCTGAATTTGTCACTGAATCACTGGTTATAATGTATGACCTAAACGTGAGGATCATTTGCTCTGTTCCTGTTCCTGTCTCATTTCTTACAATTCCATTCTGTACGAATGTCCTGTTCACTTTCTGACTGGGCACCTAGGTCCTCTAGAACCTGGATAGTGAGGAAAAGAGGAGAATGGCACATAGCAAAATGTCTGTCCTAGACATCATAGTTAAGTTACATTAAAGAAAAGGGGCAGGAGGTTGAATGTGAGAAACAAAGGAACAGTTCTCTTCTGTTTCCCACTAACAGATGCTAAGATGCAGCCCTGAGAGAGGGTAGTCAGCTAGTTTTCAAGGAATGCTGGGTCCCACTTCTTGGGGTAAGGACTCAACATCTCAACAGGTTTTGAAGTTTGAAGCATTCTAGAAAAGAAAAGTATGTTCTAGCCTTTTAAAACTTCCAATGTCAGCAAAAGAGAGCCAGAGAAGTCAGTCACCAGACTGTGTTTTGGCTGTGGGATTTCCAATTTACTATCTCCAGGTCTTTTTTGAACAAGAATAACTTCATTACATTATTTCTTCTGCTTCTGGTCCAGAAGGAGTATTACACGATGAATGTCACGGAGAAGCAAAGGGTATTTTTAAAATGACATTGGAATATATACATTCAATGGAATATTATTTAGCCTTAAAAGGGAAAGAAATTCTGACACATGCTACAACATGGATGAACCTTGACAAAATCATACTGAGTGAAATTAACCAGTCTCAAAAAGTCAAATGCTGTATGACTCCACTTGCATGAATTTCCTAGAGTGGGCAAATTCATAGAGACAGAAAATAGAATGATGGTTGCCCAGGGCTGGGAAGAGGGGGATTGGAGAGTTTTTGTTTAATGAGTACAGAGTTTCTGTTTGGGAAGATGAAAAAGTTCTGGAGATGGATGGTGGTGATGGTTACACAACAATATGAATGTACGTAATGCCGCTGAACGACACACTTAAAAAATGATTAAAACAGCAGTGGTGTTTCATTTCCACATGCATTTTGCCAAATTAGAAAAGACGTTTTAGAGTCATCCACATGTTTATGCATAGAGTTTTTCTTTTTACCTACATCTCCCCTTTACCTACACAGTAACATAATTTCCAGAATGGTCACCTTCTACCATTATGGTAGTGAAATAACAGAATTTCACAGCTGTTTGGAAAAAACAATATATTTGGATTTGTGTGCTTTTCAAGTGAAACTAAACTACTTTTTAATTGGTTGAAAAAATGCTAAAGTGTTAAATTTTATGTTATATACGTTTTACCACAATAAAAAAAAATATGAAGCGTCAAGGAAAATGATGCCCAAGCAGTGGGTGCAGTTCCTGCTCCCTCTTTGCACAAGCTGCTCTGCTCTAGAACTATTATAGGATGGTTGCCCTTTTCCAACCTTACAGACAAATGTTACAGTAAATGATTTTTCGTGGATTTCATCAGAGGGATATGGAATCTGCTCCAATCTTCCGATACGCTGGTCTCAATGCCTACTCCTCTAGGGGGTTCTGCTAAGGAGGTGGAAGGAACCGAGGGAAAGGAAGGTGGCTGAACTACTGGACGTTTTCCTGGGTAGCACATGGCATAGACTTGCTGAGAGAAATATTGGAGTCAATAGGTTTATGCGATGGGTCATTAAGAGCATTTCTCTCCAGTTCCCCAAATAAACAACCTACTTATCACTTGCCAATGACAAGAATTTTGGAGATAGTGGAATGAAACTCCAATTAAATATTTCAGTAGCTTTCAAATTATTTTGATTGCAACCCATGGTGGGAAATGGATTTTACACCATGACATAATGTGCTCATTCATATTGATGAATTTATATAACTGAAGCAACAACTGAGGTTTCACTAAATAATATTAATACTTTCCACTATTACATACAGGCCACTGTGACATTTTACCTGCTCTTCTCCTAAGTTCTGTTCTACTCTACTCCACTTTTTAAATGCTGGTTTTCATCCATTGCATTTATTTCAGGACCTCTAATAGGTCTAGACCTGCAGTTGAAAAATACTGCTGTGTGTCTGATGCTCCTTCTGTGGGTTAAGATGACACTGCTTGCTCCAGACGAGTAACCAGAGGTGAGACTCCCTATGCAAGCGAGAGGAGCCTTTGGGAAGGTCAATTTCTGCTCCGTCTCAGAGGAAAAAAGCCTGATGTGGCAACGTAGATTGCAAAACGTGTGCATGAGCCACGGGGCCATAGGCAAGGCTCAGCAGGAGAGGTTTGGATCGTGTGTCTGCCTTTCCAGCAGAATGCTGAATGTGGACGTCAGCGAAGTCCACCCTTCCTGGATATCACAGCAACATTATAAAATCAAATCTAATTTGGGCAATTAGGGAAAAGGCAAAAACAGGAAGCTCTGGGGTCTTGCTAAACATTTCAGTAAAGAGAGGAGTCCGTAGACTATGCAATAGTTTTTCAGAGAGAAATTAAAAGTCAGGAAATGTTTGAGTACACACACGGTGTCACTTGCACTTTTCAGAGCCCTCTGCACCCAATTATCCATCCTGCTGCTAACTCCGTCTTTTTTGCCATGTTGTCTAGGACGCTGGGAAACAGAATGTTGGAACCTCTTGCCCAATTTCTCTGTTTTTTTTGTTTTGTTTTGTTTGTTTTTCCTGTGCATGTTGGAGAGATCTGAAGGAAGTTAGGCCCCCAGGGGAGTATGTTCTTACTGGCTACTTACAGTCAAGCCCAGGATGAGAGGAATTGACATTCATTGCGGTCACGTGGAAAAGCACATACAGTGTAGTAACAAGTACCAGGCACCATAAAAACACATTATTTTTGGCAGATCACGTTGAAAGTATTATAGTTTCCAGGTCTCAGAAACCAAATGAAGAATTCACTTTCAAAATAAACTGATGCCTGTCTATGCAGACTCCAGACGCTCCCTCACTTGGTGTAGATGTTCAAGGAAGTCATCCAACATGCTTCGATTAAGGCGTTCTCAGGGTTCTTAAGGCAAGCTTCTAGCTCCCTTCTCTGCTCACTTTCTCACAGTTGTGCCTAATGATCTAAAAGGGGGCGGGCCCCTCTATGCTACCTCCTGCAGGTACCGGGGCACTAACAAGATTGTGGTTTCCAGGGTAAATAGTGGACATTGCCAGCACAGGAGCCCCTAGGATGCCATCTGGATGCCACCACAGTGCAGGTTCCCATCTCTGTTAGTTTCAAATGATAGAATGCTAGGCTGGAACAATGTTTAAAGATCACCGTTTTCAATTCCTTCAACACATCATCTCAAGTCACCTCGGATACCTGGGAATGGCCTTCCCTCCCAAGCCCACCTCCTCCAAATAACTCCAGCTCATACTTTCCGTTTTCCCATTTCAGTGAACAGACTGTCCTTACCACAGAGTTCAACAATTCATTTCCCTGTGGTTTTTTTTTTTTCCCGTGGATAATATTCCATGTTTCCACATAGATGGCAACTTCCCTCTTTGGCCTTGCCCTCCTTCTTCTCGGGCGCATGGCATTGTGTGCTCTGTTTTTCAACTGGAGCCACCAGTGTCTGCCTTGCACACATTCATTAAAGCAGAAGGAGAACCAAGCTGAAGACGGTGTCTCCTAATCTCCTCAGAAGACAAAGTTCAGCCAGAAGGGAGGAGCATAAATTTCTGAAGAGGAATCTTATCATGTGAAACAGATTTTGCTGAATTTTCCAAGAAACCTCCTGTTAATCACCAAGTGTGTTGGGTATGACATTTTCAGCTGACTGAAACAGAAAACTACTAATCAAACAGCTTAAACAATATGAATGTATTGTCTCACATAACTTAAAGTCCAGAAGCATCTTGGATTCTGGGAGGAGATGGTTCAGGGCTACTCAGGAGTGTCATCAAGGACAGAGAGTATTTCTGTCCTTCCATTCTGCTGTCATCAGCATCACTTCATTCCAGGGCTGGTTCTTCTCAATGTAACAAGATGGCGGCCACCGGATATCAGACCTCACACTTCTAGCTCATACCCAGCAGGAAAGAATGAATGGAAGTGACCTTTGCCCATAGTCTTCTCCTTTAGTCTGATTGGGCCAGAATAAATCATGTGTTCATCACTGAAAGACTGTTGCCAGAAGAATGCCTTGTGCAAATTCGTATAGATCAAGGCTTCTCAATAGCAGCACTATCGACATTTTGGACTGGATTATTCTTTGTTGTAGGGTCTGTTCTGTCACTATAGGATTTTTAACAGCATTCCTAGGCTTTATAACACCTCACCACCACCAGTCAAAAGATTAAAAATGTCTCCAGAAATTGTCAACTGTCCCCCAGGAGAGAGGCAAAATCACCCTGGAGCTGAGAACCATAGGTGTAGACCAGTCAGGTTACTTGTTTCTGTGCCTCAGTTTTCTCATCTGTAAAATGGGACTCATAATAGTAGCTTTCTCATGTGATCCTTATGAGAATTAAATGAGTTAATTTACATAAACATATAGAAGATAGTAAGCACTATATAAATGTTAACTACTACTTTCATCTACTATTCAGTGTATGGAATATAGGATGTACTCAATATATATTTTCTGAATAATGAATGAATTCGGTGGGAAACTCATTTCTATCCATGTAACACTGATACAATTCAGCGAAATTATATTCTATAATGCCAGTCCTGCTGAAAATTTCTGAAGTTGAGATTATACTCTGGATTTGTGGGGCATTTCAAGTGTCACCACTGGAATGTAAGGCCTTGTTATATGTGCAAGGGTAAAACCTGGTCCCGTTCAGAATTTGTATGGCCACTGCAGAATGAGAAGGGTGAGCTAGTGGGAATCAGGGACCTAAGACGGGCTTGCTGATTTATTCATCCAAAACATGGAGTGAGTCTGCTCTGCCTTGTATTCTGGAAAACAAGACTGAGAGCATTTCCTTAGCTGAACGTCGTAGAGTTGGAAATGCAGGTTGAAGTCCATTGAATGAATCTGTGGAGAGTAGTATCTTGATGACATAATTTAAGTGTATGCATTTTTTCCACTTTATTACTATTGATAATAATAATGATGTTTCTATTTGAATAGTGCCCCATATGGTTTTAAAAATCACTTACACATGCCTCTCTAAACACCGGGGCCAAGGAAACCACCATTCATGAGAGGAAAGTGGTGGCATAAATACTTCTTCAGAGCAATTTCTCAGCAAATCAGCACAGAGTGGGGACTGGTGAGTGGAGCAGGGGCAGATATGGTAGGGACAAGTATAAGAGCTTTTGGCTAAGCACAGTGGGTTGGAAACATGTGACCACTATCCTGCAACTTCACTGATATGTCAGGGAAAAACCATGTTACACATAACATGACATAAATCATCAAGGACAAAGAGAATGGGATGGGCATCACTAGGTAAGAAACATTGGAATCAGGGAGAAGGAAATCAGGGGTGTGTAAGTGTGGGGGGGTGTGTGTGGAAGGAGGCGGTACGGAAGAGCTAAGGTCGCTTCTTTATAGGAAAAATGCACATTCATCGGCTCAGGCTGCCATAGCAAAATACCACTGAGTAAGTGGCTTAAACTATAGAAATTTATTTTTTCATAGTTCTGGATGCTGGAAGTCCCAGAGCAAGGTGCTGACCCATTTAGTTCCTGGTGAGGGCTTTCTTCCTGGCTTGCAGACAGCTAGCTGCCTTCTCACTGTGTCTTCAGATGGCCTTTCCTTGGTGCATCCTCTGAGAGCGAGCCCTCGTATCTCTTCCTCATCTAATAAGGACACCAGTTCTATCAGATTAGGGTCCCACCCTTCTGACCTCATTTAACTGTAACTACCTCTATAAAGGCCCTATCTCCAAATATAGTCACATCTGGGTTTTGGGTTTCTACATATGAATTTTGGGGATCACAATTCAGTTTATACTAGAAGTCAATAGAAGATATGAAATGATAAAACAAGAAATAGCTTATCATTTACAAAAAATGATAGTAAATGTACAAAGAAATAGGTAAGAGTTAGAAGAGATTGCCCAGGAGCAGAAAGGGTACAGAGAGATGAGGCAGGGTATTACTGAAAGTTCGGTCCTTATTCCAGTGGCCAAACAAAGAACAAGCACAAGCGATTTGAGGAAAAGGAAAGAGAAGTTTATTAATTTGCCAGTGAATGAGGAGGATGATAGACTGTCATCTCAAAGAACCATCTTCCTCCCTTTAAGCAGAAATTTGGAGCCTTTAAAGGGGATTTTCAGCTTTGGGCTATTGCTGATAAACTATAGCATCTCCTGTGAAGATGATCCCATGACCTGTGTCCCGACAAGTCCATTGAGCCATCTGCTGTGGTTTAAGATACTAGAAAACAAAGAATAAAGAACACTCCTCTACCCCTCTGATTAATGGCCTTGGGCAGGGATGCAGGTTTTAATTTCCAAAAAGAGTGTGGAGTGGGGAGGGTAAAGAGACAGCTCATAAAACATTTTGCTCTTTTTCAGGCCTTGACTTCTGTTACAAAAGGAAAAAGGAAATAAAATATATAGAGAAAGTTAACTGTGCATGGGCTAAAAGAACCTACTCAAGTGATCAATTTTTAAAAATTATTCTCTGGACCGGGCGCGGTGGCTCACGCCTGTAATCCTAGCTCTCTGGGAGGCCAAGGCAGGCAGATTGTTTGAGCTCAGGAGTTCGAAACCAGCCTGAGCAAGAGCGAGACCCCGTCTCTACTAAAAATAGAAAGAAATTAATTGGACAACTAAAAATATATAGAAAAAATTAGCCGGGCATGGTGGCGCATGTCTGTAGTCCCAGCTACTCGGGAGGCTGAGGCAGGAGGATTGCTTGAGCCCAGGAGTTTGAGGTTGCTGTGAGCTAGGATGACGCCACGGCACTCTAGCCCGGGCAACACAGTGAGACTCTGTCTCAAAAAAAAAAAAAAAAATTATTCTCTGGAACATTGCTCTAATCTTGCAGCTGCAGAGTACTTAATTTGTTGGTGTCCCCAGAAGAGTTAGGCTTTCTTCTGCTTATTTTATTTTACCTTTGAAAGTAGAAAATTAGATGGTGAATACCATTGCTAAAAAAAAAAATTAGAAGTAAAAATATCCATGAGAAATTTTAAAAATAAAAGCAGGTACCTTGGATTAGAACTGTGGGTCGGACTATGTAATTGGGTAGTAGGAAGCAAAGCAAAGCTGAAGCTATGTGGTATTTTGACAGGTACCAACAGGACTTTATTTGATAAGAATTTAGTAAACATTGCTCACAAAATCTCTTAGTAAACTGGATATAGAAGACTGCTCCTTTAACATGTGACAGAGCATTAATGTAGACCCAATAGTCGATGCCATGTGTAACAGTGAAAAATAGCGGCCTTCATGTATATAGCCAGAAAGAATGTGAGATGCTAGCCATCCTGATGCCATCCTAGCCAATGAAATAAAATGGAGGGAGAGGGTAGAAGAAAGGAGGATACAAATTATTATTTGCAGGTAATGTGATTGTCTACATTGCAAACCATAGAGAATCTACTGAAAAAGAAAATAATATAAAAGAGATATTAGATAATGGCCGGTTGGAAAACAAATATACAAATATTAATACCTTGCTTAAGCACTAGCAATAGCAAATTCAAAAATAATAATGAAAGAGGTGCCACTTACAGTAGAAATTTAAAAATATATGTATAATGTACCTTAGAATCAACTTCTCAACAAGATGTAACATGTATATTTTAAAAATAAAACAACATAAACTATATTTAAAAACAAATAACAAATCAGGAAAAAATATTTGCAAGTTTGTGGCTAACCAAACTTCTTATCTCTGAATTTACAAATAAACAAAAAAAGGTGAAATTCTGACTGGAGAAGAGTTGCCTGTAGGGGCTGCCCCAACCAAACACATGAGTGTTAAACCATTGAGTTTTCATAGTTCGTTCTTCCTGTAGCAAGCTTCTCCTATTCTAAATAATATACCAATCAGAGACTCTGAAACAGTTTTTTAAAAAAGAATTTGATATTTGGGCTCTTGAAAAGGATCAAACTATTCTTAATGGGCAAAATGAGAACTTGGTTGGACTTCCTTAGCCTTATTTTATAATTTAGTACTTTGAAATTTTCAAATAGCAAGTGGGGAGTACTATAATAATTCCTATGCTTAGGGTTCTGAGAGTCTGTAAGTATCTCTTCTTTCCTGAACATGGAGGCCCTCACAGCTTCCCAGTGAAGACGGCTCACTGGTGTGTTCGCAGTGTCTCCAGGCCCTTTGCTAAATACACTCTCCATTCCCAGAGTAGCTCTACTTTTGTTCAGGGATTCCCTTTACTTGGAATGTTTGCCCTAGCTTAGCTTTCAAGTTCAGATCAATTCTATTTCTTCCAAAAAGCCTTTCTAGATTCTCCAAGGAGGAATTGATTTTCTTCTTCTACAATTCCATGTGTTCTTCCATAATACCATAATGCCCACTACACTTGTAACCGACACTCCCAGCCCCAGTATATTAGCACATGCGCACTGAAGGAGCTCTGGGGATTTCACCCTAAAATATGACTTCTTGGTATAAAGCGTTTTGACTCAAAGGCCCTTAGAGGTCAGCAGGCATTGAAAGGGGCTTTCCCTCTATCTGCATAAAACCAGACAGACCCATGAAAAAGAACAATTATCTTTCGTTCCCCTTCGTGTTATCTCAATATATTGCAGGAAAGAAAATCAAGAATGCAACCAGACCTGGCCCAAATCATTTTAAATGTAATACCTGTCTCTCAGATTAATTTAATTTCCAAAGAGAATCATTTACAGGCCGATCTGTTTCCCCCATCCATTCATTCTCCCAAGTGTCTATTCATCCTCCCTAGTAACCATTTATTGCCCTTAAACAGAATTATCTATACTCCTCATCTCTACTTCCCCTCTGAAATGAGGGTATATGAATTTCTGGACCATATTGGGATATTGGGTAATCACTCTGTGATCTCCCTGTCTGCATGGTAAATAAACCTCTTTCTCTTATTAATCTGCCTTATTGTGAGTTGATCTTTCAGCAAACTTCCAGGGCAAAGGGGAAGTTTCCCTTCACCCTCACAACACTAAATTGTAGCTTTTGGAAAATAGGTACTATTCCTTACTCACTGTTGTCTTCATCATAACATGTGCTCAGAATGTGGTAAAAGTTCAATGCATTTGTAAATCTTAGTAAAATCACTTTTTTTTAGCAGACACAGCCATGTAATGTCTTTGAAACTATCATATAGGCCTGCTCCATTTATATGTAGGAAGGGTCCCCACAACATATCTGTGTTCATTCATGGAAAAAAAAAAAAAATTCGGAATGACTGTTCTAAACAAGGCACTATCCTGAATGCTGGGGCACTGTATATCCCTGTGTAACTATCAGGACAGCCACAGACCACCTACAGAACGTTCCTACTATGTGCCAGGCTCAGTGTAGATGAGTCACTCTCAGCCTGAGCCCCTGGTCAAGGCTCAGCGTTCCAGAACATTTTTCTTTTTCAGGGGACTGCAGCCTCCCAGCATCTGGAGAGGCTAACCGCTCATTTGTTCATGTTTGCTCTTCACACCAGGATTTTTTTTACTTTTAGGAACAGGCTGTTCATGTTTTTTTGGCTCGTATCTCTGTGTTCCCATACCATTATGATGTAACTTAGAACTTATTTTATAGAACTGAACTCAATTCAATTTTGAAATTGTGTAAGAGATCTACCCCACCCATTTTCTTTCCATTAAAAAGGAAAGGGGTGTGTGTAGGAGCAGTTTATTAAGGATCCCTGGGGCTAGTCCCAGCCCATTATTTCACCACTTTCTTACAGCTCACTGGGAAGGGAGGGGAGAACTGGAAAGGGGAGACTCATTCTTTCTGAATGATTGTTTGGCCAATCCACAGGGACCCCCACCTCAAGGGAACCATCCTGCTCCCATTAGGGAAGCAGTGCTCAGAGAGTCAACCCAGAGGCAGGGCCAGCTGTATCAGACTGTGAAGAATGGTGCAGATTGGGAGGTGGGATGTGGCCAACAACAGGGAAGGCATGATAGGAGGTGATAATTATTAGAACATGACACTTGAGAGTGGGATCCAAGTCTATTCAGTACAGCCCCAGCACCAACTTGGCTTAGTAACTGTTCCATGAGTTTAAATAGACGTTAAATGAGTAAATGAATGTCATATTTTTGTTTTCTTCTCCAAGCACTCTGTAAAATTCATGTCCCCTCTGTAACTCAGGAATCAGGAACTTGGTGAGGTATGCAGGCCTTCATTTGAAAAGCATCCTGCTAGTCATCAAGGCCCAGGATGCTCGGGTGGAAAAAGCACAGGTTAGGGAGGGTAAAGTATTATAGAATAGGGTCTTTCCAGAGCGTTTTCAAATAGGCTAGAGCCCCACTTCCCTGCATAGTTAGGTTCAGGCTTCTGTGTAATCCTCCCAACATGCTGACGGCTCTGTGAGAACAGGGATCAGCAGCATGATGATGGTTTAATGGGCTCTGCTGTGGTACAGCCCTGGATTCTAGTCCTGGTTCTCCACTAGCACTGGGGAAGTCACTTAAGCACCTTAACGTTCAACTGGTCATCCGTAAAACGGAGATGGTAATAGTAGCTGTCTCATAAAGTTGTTGGGAAGATTAATTTACATATGATGCACGTAAAGTACTTGGCCCAGCCCCTGGGACATAGCAAGGCCTGAATAAATGAGAGCTATTATTATCATTAGTTCAAGACCTAGCACATGGCACTTACTTCATGGATGTTTTTCAATTGCCTCACTGAAACGGAGCCCAGCTTGGGGAAAGTAGAACAAATCAGAATGAGACAGTCCATCAGGATTCCTTCCAAATCTCTGATCGTGTTGCAGCTCAATCCTTTGTCTTGGCTCAGTTATTTCTCCAAATGTAAGCAACTTCGGGCTCTTCACAGTAGGGAGAATGGGCATATTTGCAGGGACAACTTACAGTTTTGAAGAAGCCCCCTGCAGGGATGGTTTTCAGGGCACTTGTTCCTGGCTAAGTGCCTGAGAGAACTTGAGGGTTGTTGAAGAGCTGTTCTCACTACCCCCAGCCCTATGAAGGTATAATTGACAACTAAAAATTGTGTATACTTACGATGTACGTGATGTACATGTACAATACATGTTGTATACATGTACATGTACAACATGTATACATTGTGAAATTATTAAATCAAGCTAACATATGATCACCTCACACACATCATTTTTTTGTGGTGAGAACTCTTAAGATCTACTCTCTTAGCAATTCTCAAGTACTCAATACATTCTCAGTAATTACAGTCACTATGCTGTACAATAGATCTCCAGAACTTATTCAACTTAACAGGTCTGTTTGTACCCTTTGGCCAATATCTCCCCATTCCCTGCTCGGCTCCTGGTAACTATTGTACCATTCTACTCTCTGCTTCCATGAGGTCTACTTTTTTAGATTCCGCATGTAAGTGAAATCGTGCAATATTTGCTGTTTGGTGCTTGGCTTGTTTCATTTAGTACAATGTCCTCCAGGTTCATCTTCATTGTCACAAGGAACAGGATGTCCTTTGTTAAGGCCGAATAGTATTCCATGGTGTCTATATACCGCATTTTCTTTATCTGTTCATCCACTGGTGAACATTTAGGTTGCGTCCATATCTTGGTTATTGTGAATAGTGCCGCAGTGAACGTGGGAACGCAGATATCTCTTTGAGATCCAGATTTCACAGAGCTACCTTTGTCATCTCAATTGAGGATGAGGTAAGAGGAAGTGGAGCCTAATGGCCACTAGCACGTCTTGCTAGACAGGAAGAAATTCCTAGAAGCAATTTAGCCTCCTCAAAGAGGTGATATCCTTCTGGGAAAAAATTAATGAACTTTATTGAGTTATAATTTATATACAACAAAATGCACTCATTTATTGGGTAGAGTCCAGTAAGTTTTGACAAATGAGTACATTATGTAACTACCACCACAATCAAGATATCACACATTTTAGTCACTCCAAAAAATCTCCTTTTGCCTATCTGCAGTCAACCTCTCCCAATCCTGGGCCCCAACCAATCACAGATCTGCTTTCTGTCATAGGTTAATTTTGCCTGATCTATAATTTTACATGAATGGAATCATACTGTATGTACTCTTCTGTTTTGGCATCTTTTGCTCGTCCATGTTGTTGCATGTACCCATTGTTTATTCATTTTTATTAGTGAGTAATATTCTATTGTATATTATCTATTCACCTGTAGGTGGGCATTTGGGTTGTTTCCAGATGTGGTCATGATAAATAAAATTGCACTTGTGTACAAGTCTTTGAGTAGACACACGTTTTCCTTTCTCTTGGGTAGGTACCTAAGAATAAAATTGCTGGGTGCTTAGGTAAGAAACTTTTAAGACTTTGCCAAATAGTTTTCAAAACTGGCTGTACCATTTCACGTTCCCACCAGCAGACGAGTCCAAGATGTTCCACATCTGTATTGGTCAGGGTTCTCCAGAGAAATAGAACCAGAAGGAGATTTTATATATATATGTGTGTGTGTGTATATATATGTATATATGTAAATATGTATATGCATTGTTATATATATATATGTTTTCATATATATGTATGCTCTTTTATGTACATATGTATATAAAATTATGGGAATTAGCTTGCACGATTACAAAGACCAAAAAGTCATCTGCAAGCTGGGGAACCAAGCAAGCAGGTGGTATAATTCAGTTTCAGCCAGATGGTCGAAGTACCAAGAGCACCAGTGTCCAAGAACAAGAGAAGATGGATGTCCTAGCTCAAACAGGGAGAGCAAATTTGCCCTTCCTTAGCCTATTGTTCTATTTGGGTCCTCAATGGATTAGATGATGCCTGCCCACATTGGTGAGTGTGATCTTCTTTACCCAGTCTACCAATTTAAATATTAATCTCTTCTGGAAACACCCTCACAGACATACCCAGAAATGTTTTGCCAGCTGGTCATCCCTTAGTCCACTCAAGTTGACACATAAAATTAGTCATCACAACATTCTCACCAACAGTTGGTATTTGTGGTAGGTAAAATAATAGCTCCCGAAGATGACCATGTCCTAATCTCCCAAACCTGTGACTATATTACTTTACATGGCAAAGGGACTTTGTAGATGTGGTTAAATTAAGGATCTTGAGATGGGAAGATTATCCTGGATTATCCAGGTGGGCTAATGCCATCATAAGGGTCCTTAAAAGGTGGAAGATGAAGGCAGAAGAGTCAGAGGAGGATATGTGAGGATGGACACAGGTTGGTATGATGAGGTCACCAGTTAAGGAATGAGGGCAGCCTCTAAAAAACTGAAAAAGGCAAGGAATAGATTCTCCCTTAAAGCCTCCAGAAGAAAAGAAACTCTGCAGACACCTTGATTTTATCCCTATAAACTCCATTTTAGACTTCTCACCTCAAGAGCTATAAGATCATAAGTTTGTGTTATGGTAAGTTTGTGGTAATTTGTTACAGCAGCAATAGGAAACTAATACATATTATTGGTATTTCTAATTTTAGTCATTCATTGAGTATGTATTGTATCTTGGAATGGTTTAATTTGTATTTATCTATCTACTGATGTCAAGTTTTTCCTAGGAGCCATTCATATATATCTCCTTTTGTGAAATATCTGCTCAAGTCTTTTGTCCATTTTTAACTGTATTGTTTTATCATTTAATTGCAAGAGTTCTTTATATGTTTTAGATAGAAATCCTTTGTTAATCTATGAGTTGGGACTATTCGCTCCCAGTATTCGGCTTACCTTTTGATTTTCTTAATGATGCCTTTCAAAGGGCAGAATGTTGTTGTGGTTTTTTTTTTCCTGCCCAGGAAAAGGAAGACGTTTTTAATTTTGATGAAATACAATTTGTCAATTTTTTATTTTTATGCTTCATGCCTTTTGAGTCTTATCTAAGAAAGTTTAGCCTATCTGAAAATGGGAGGAATTTGGGCATAGTTTTCTTCTGAACTTCTATAAGTCCAGTTTTAAATTTTACTTCCTTGAACTTTTTAACATGTGTTAAGATGCTTTGTATGAAGCTAGAGGCTTTGTTGACATTCAGAGAATCTTGCCAGGCAATCTTACAGCTCCATTCATTTCTATCTCTGGGTGAGAGATGCTAAAGCCATTGTTCCAGTGATTTTCTGAGAAAGGCTAGAAGAGAAAATATGTCCTCTTGCCCATTTCTCTTCCTGACTACAAGTTAAGAGAAACAAAGTGAAGCTTAAACCAGTATTTATTGCATTGTGATGCTCTGCCAGACAAACCTCCATGCAGTCAGTCCATTCCACAGATGAGAAAACTGAGATTCAGGGACTTTAATGACCTGTTATAGGTGACACAAGTATAATCAGTCCAGAATTTAAGTTCCTATCTCATGGAGATATTCTGAACTTTCAAATCTGATGGTGTGGCTTCTTACTCTTTAAATACACTACGCTTTCTCTCTGTGCAAAACGTTATTTCTCTAAAGTCAAAATGCATTAACCATATGAAATTAGGGTTCTTTCTTCACAAGTACCTGTCAAATTATGAAGGGAACAATCCAATGTTCCTCTTCTGTTCCCTTAGGTGCAGAGATTTTTGGCACTATTTATATCTCCAGTGTCCTGGGTCATTTTTTGAAGAGCAAAGGCA
>NW_012138969.1:3960146-3963185 GCF_000956105.1 Propithecus coquereli | reverse complement strand
TTTTAAAAAATTCATTACTGACAGGCAAGGTGATCAATTTTTTAAGCATTGAAGCAGAGATGACAATTAATGCTGGATACAGATTCTATTTAAAACAAAAGGAAGTTAGGTTTCAAAAAAATTCTTTAGGAATTGTATGCCAAGGATTCCAGCAAAGTCAAACAGCCGTAAAGCATAGGATGAGTCATCTAATTTGTTTGTCAAGGCTTACCCAGCTGGCAAGGGCTGTACTTTCTTACAGGGAGAATTCCTGATTGCAGCTTACTGGTAGTAGGCATCACACCACCAGAATGATATTAGCAGCTCACCACCAAAATCAGTTTGGACAAGTGAGAGTGACCACCGGGCAAACTCCTTTTCAGTTGATTTACAGGTATATTAATCAGCTCTGGCTGTCATAGCAAAATACCATACACTGGGTGGTTTAATAGAAATTTATTTTCTCACAGTTCTAGAGGGTGAAAGTCCAAGATTGGGATCCCAGCGTGGTCAGGGCTGGATGAGGGCTCTCTTGCTGGCTTGCAGACGGTTGCCTTCTGGCTCTGTCCTCACATGGTGGGGAGAGAAAGAGAGAGCTCTGGTATCTCTGCCTCTTCTTATCAGAGCACTAGTCCCATCATGGGGACCCTACCTTCATGACCTCATCTAAACCTAGTTATCTCCCAAATACCCTATCTCCAAATACCATCACCCCCATACCGTTGGGGGTTAGGGCTCCAATATATGAATTTAAGGGGAAAACAAGTCAGTCCCTAGCAACAGGCATTTTAGAAGGACGTGGAACCTTGAAGTTCTCAGGTTTCCTACCAGCCTTACTGTACCCACAGTCTTTACACGGACTCCATTCTCTCCTGTCTTGGCTCAACTCCTATCTCTTATCGGTTTCAATGTCATCAGAGTAAGAAATTCTTCCAGCAAGAATTCTGATTTTTCTTTCAATATGCAAATTCCCATGGATATTTAGAGGAGAAAAGCAACCTTCTATGAGTGTGTGGCATAGGACAGAAGGAGGTAGGTACCCTGAGATGAGTAGATCAGACCCCCCACCTAAGAGCACCAATCACTCATCATACAATTATTTACGAAGCATCTACTCTATACCAGGCACCATGCTAGGTGATGTGAATGCCATGGAGAATAAGATAGAAGACTCATATCCTTCTTGGATGCAATGGACTGAATGTTTGTGTCTCCCCAAATTCATGTGTTGATATGAATTCACCTAGTACCAATAGGATAGTACTAGGAGGTAGAGTATTTGGGGGGTAATTAGGATATGACGGTGGAACCCTCTTATAAAAGAGACCCCAGAGAGCTCTCTCACTCTCTTTCCAACATGAGAGGATACAATAAGAAGACAGCAGTCTATAAGCTGAAAGAGGGCCCTCGCCAGAACCTGACCATGTTGCACCCTGATCTCTGACTTTCAGCCTTCAGAGCTGTGAGGAGTAAATTTCTGTTGTTTATAAGCCGCCCAGTCTATGGTATGTTTATTACAGTGGCCCGAACTAAGACACTGGATGATGCTGATTTTAAATACTCTGTCATATTTTCCATGCAAATAAATTCTTGTCTGTTAGGCCTTTGCCTGCCAGTGTGAGCTTGGAAAATAGAGTGATATATTTGTGCTTCTGTATTTTCTTCTTTGACATTCCTTCATCCCCACCTTACTACAGGTCTTCTGTGGCTTCGCTGTCAGTAGATTAGAGAGAAGGGACGTACGCTTCATCACCTACTTCCCTACAATTCTTCTTTGTCACTGGCTTTTGGAAAGACAAGACTGAGGGTGGCTCTATCCCTCAGCAGGGAAAACTGCAGTCACAATGTCTTACTGCCTAGAACCAGGTGAGACCCCCACCCAAGTCCTTCACAGGCTCACATTCTAAGTCTGCTTGGCAGACATTATTTCTTTCACATAAAGAAACAAACAAAAAACAGCAGAGACGGTGATGTGAATTCAGGTGGGCCAGAGATCTCAAAGCCTCTCAGGACTAGCAACCGCTCTCAGTCAGAGTGACCCCGCACGGTCCCCTTTCTACTCAGACATTTGCAAACTCCAGCTTTTTGGCGGCAATAGTTGGTATATTTGGATATTTCCTGGGGTTCTAGCAGACAGTTGAGATGAATATTGAATGAAATGTGTTTTCTGGCCTCAGCTGGACCTTCCGTGTAGCTGCGCCATCCACCATTGGTTCACAAACTAGGTCTCTCTTGCTTTTCCTAACATGGCTGTTTCAAACCTTCCTTCTTCTCAAAGGTTTGATACCCTTTCACAACGCGACCGTGATGGGGCACGGGGTGGGCCACGGGTTACTCTGCCCTTGGAACACTTCTGCAGCCTCCCGCGGCCTCAGGACAAAGCTCTGCTCGGTCCCATGGCTTACGTGGCTTCCAGTGGCCCCACCTGTCCTTGCCTCTCTGGTCTTGCATCTTTGCGTTTCCTAGCAAGGTGCTTTGTGTTTTTTTCAGTACTTGCAACTCATCAAGCTCTTGTCTCTAAGGCTTCACACTAATATGCTGCTTTTTTAGGATGATCCTCCCCTCCCTCCACACCCTTGCCAGCCTGAAGTCCCGTCTTCATTTGCATTTCCTCCAGGAAGCTTCTCCAGCTCCTTTAAGCAGGCTAATTATCCCTGGTATGTGCTCCTGTCACACACTGGACTTCCCCTTCAACAGCACTTGTCACACTGCATGGTAGCTTTTTGTTGAATTGACGATCTCTGCTAGGTGATGAGCTTTGAGTGGGCAGGGATTCCTTTGTTCTCTGATGTACCCCCCACTGCCTAATACAGAGCTTTACACATGGTAGGCTATCACTACATAACTGAGTCCGTGAATTAAGTCATAATGCAAGATCACAGAAAGTTTGAAAAGTTGAGGCAAAAATCACTTATAATTCCATTACTCTAATGAATGGGACCTTCTCCTTCTCTTCCCACCAAATATTCATATATTTCAAGAGCTGCAGTCATGACGCATCTGTAATGTGGTATTTTGCTTCTAACTTAGCATTTTTCCTAAGTTACACATAGTGAAACT
>NW_012138969.1:3940891-3960096 GCF_000956105.1 Propithecus coquereli | reverse complement strand
GTTGCTTTGGCTTAAACACATGATTTACTCTACTCGGCAGCGGTTGAGCCAAGCCTTCAAGGCAAGTTTGCCCGGCTTATGCACACACTCACTCTGCTGCTCAGCCTTCTCAGCTCGACACAGTCAGGAACCCTCTCTCAACAGTGAGCTGATTGTGGGGTTTGCTGGTTGACCCTGGGAAGGGGAGTGTGGTGACAAAAGGAGCTAGGGTGAGAGTAGGGTGCTCTAAAACCAAATACTGCCTTTTTCACAAGTTTGCCAACTCTCAGAGAGAAGATTGTGATGATTGTGATTCTGTCCATGTAGCCCACAGAAGTTCCCTGCACCTTTGTCTATTATAAGACTGTCTTGTCTTATTTATCTTAATTTGTGTTAATAACCCATCCCAGAGCCTGGTGACTGGTCAGCGTTCCATAACCATTGAACTGCATTGAGTACCAACCATTCTAGCCTTAGAAAGAGTTCAAGGGATCTGAGCTAGAAGAAAGCTCAGACATAATGGAGCCCAAACTCCTGCCAGATGCAGGAATTTCCTTACATTGTATATCAAAGAATGCAGTGGTTTGGAGCATAGGGTCTGGAGACAGACTTCTTGGGCTTGAGTCCCAGTGCCATTATTCCAAATACTGTAAACACGGGCAGTTTACTTAACTTCTCTGTGCCTCAATGTTTTACAGGAATATTGTAAGATTTTACTAAGATAATATGTGTAGACTATTTAAAATATGCCTGGTACATAGGAAGTGCTCAATAAATGTTACCCATCATTATTTTCTTCTTCTTCTCCATCATCGTCATCATCATCATCGTCACCATCTGGTTTCTACTTGATGATCCTCAATGACAAGGATACATCAAAGCGAATGTATCTTCTCTTAATTTCCATGCCTTGATCTCCAACCTTTCTTTACATGAAGGCTTTCAGAGAGTCAAAGATAGCTATAGGGTACATCCAGAGCCTTCTCTAAAGTTACACATCTACACTTCTCACTATCATGTGTTCTCATTCCATGTGATATCAGGTCTTTCTTTCTTTCTTTCTTTCTCTCTCTCTTTCTCTCTTTCTTTCTTTCTCAGTCTCGCTCTGTTGCCCTGGGTAGAGTGCAGTGGTGTCATCGTAGTTCACTGTAGCCTCAAACTCCTGGGCTCAAGCAATCCTCCTGCCTCAGCCTCCTGAGCAGCTGGGACTACAGGTGTACACCACCATGCCTGGCTAATTTTTCTATTTTTTGTAGAGGCAGGAGTCTTACTCTTGCTCAGGCTGGTCTTGAGCTCCTGACCTCAAGCAATCTTCCCGCCTAGGCCTCCCAAAGTGCTAGGATTACAGGCATGAGCCAAGATCTTTTTCTGTTCACTCAAAGGTTTCTTATTGCCTGTGGGAGATATCCCAGTTGACCACAATCCTAGTGTGATTTGTTCAGGAGGAGGGCAATGTGGGCTTATTTCTTCTTCATTATAGGCATGATTCCAACTCAAGGATAGTTTCTTGGACCTCTTCAAAGAGGCAGAGGTTTACATGTATTTAGGTAGAGATGGGAAAATAAAAAAAGAGGCAGAGGTTGTAAACTTGGTGTCTACCAAGCTATCATCTCCTGTTACTCTCCCTGCCACATACACACACATTCATTCTGAATCTCAGCTCTTCGTACTGGGGTTGGGTGTAAGGTTCTGCATGGCATAACTCCTCCTTCCCCCGCTGTGGCTGTTGTGACACTCTGAGAGGGGACGAAAGTGGGTTCTGGCCATCCTGAGTTTCTTCTAGTGCCACCAAAGCCAACTTCAATATTTGAAGCAGGGTAAGAGCTATGCACCAGCAGAGTGAGTGATCCAGGAGACTGGGTAATTTATAAAGATCAGAAATTTATTGGCTGATGGTTCTGAGGCTGGGAAGTATAATATTTAAAGGCTAACTTCTGGCAAGTGCCTTCTTGCTGAGTCGTCCCTTGGTGGAAGGGCAAAGAGGAGGTGGGAGGACCGAACTCACCCTTTTATAATGAACCCATTCCTGAGGGTTTTCATTAATCCTTTCATAAAGGATTGGAATCCTCATGTCTTAATCACCTCTCTCATTAGGCGTCAACTCCCAACACTGTTGCATTGGGGATTAAGTTTCCAACACATGCTTTTGGGGAGACACATTCAATCACAGCACACCCACGTGGCAAATCCTGCAAACATCTTCCTATGTGTCGCCCTCAAAAGCAGCAGGGCACACCAGCCATGGGAGAGCCTAGATGTTACCCGTGGTTCTTAGGGTGCTAATAATGCTTATGAAATCTAATTTTGCATTGTAATTCAGAAACTTAATATGTGACTACTGTTCACTTACTTTCTTTTTCCTATGTCAGAAGATCAGAGGAGGGCTTACCACTTCAGTTTTGACCATTGGTTTAAAATGAATAATGAATAAAGTTAATTTTTTTAAAAAATTCATTACTGACAGGCAAGGTGATCAATTTTTTAAGCATTGAAGCAGAGATGACAATTAATGCTGGATACAGATTCTATTTAAAACAAAAGGAAGTTAGGTTTCAAAAAAATTCTTTAGGAATTGTATGCCAAGGATTCCAGCAAAGTCAAACAGCCGTAAAGCATAGGATGAGTCATC
Organism: Propithecus coquereli; assembly: GCF_000956105.1. Classification (NCBI taxonomy): domain Eukaryota; kingdom Metazoa; phylum Chordata; class Mammalia; order Primates; family Indriidae; genus Propithecus; species Propithecus coquereli. The sequence goes on along the minus strand of NW_012138969.1, from coordinate 3,957,488 downwards.
TAATTTGTTTGTCAAGGCTTACCCAGCTGGCAAGGGCTGTACTTTCTTACAGGGAGAATTCCTGATTGCAGCTTACTGGTAGTAGGCATCACACCACCAGAATGATATTAGCAGCTCACCACCAAAATCAGTTTGGACAAGTGAGAGTGACCACCGGGCAAACTCCTTTTCAGTTGATTTACAGGTATATTAATCAGCTCTGGCTGTCATAGCAAAATACCATACACTGGGTGGTTTAATAGAAATTTATTTTCTCACAGTTCTAGAGGGTGAAAGTCCAAGATTGGGATCCCAGCGTGGTCAGGGCTGGATGAGGGCTCTCTTGCTGGCTTGCAGACGGTTGCCTTCTGGCTCTGTCCTCACATGGTGGGGAGAGAAAGAGAGAGCTCTGGTATCTCTGCCTCTTCTTATCAGAGCACTAGTCCCATCATGGGGACCCTACCTTCATGACCTCATCTAAACCTAGTTATCTCCCAAATACCCTATCTCCAAATACCATCACCCCCATACCGTTGGGGGTTAGGGCTCCAATATATGAATTTAAGGGGAAAACAAGTCAGTCCCTAGCAACAGGCATTTTAGAAGGACGTGGAACCTTGAAGTTCTCAGGTTTCCTACCAGCCTTACTGTACCCACAGTCTTTACACGGACTCCATTCTCTCCTGTCTTGGCTCAACTCCTATCTCTTATCGGTTTCAATGTCATCAGAGTAAGAAATTCTTCCAGCAAGAATTCTGATTTTTCTTTCAATATGCAAATTCCCATGGATATTTAGAGGAGAAAAGCAACCTTCTATGAGTGTGTGGCATAGGACAGAAGGAGGTAGGTACCCTGAGATGAGTAGATCAGACCCCCCACCTAAGAGCACCAATCACTCATCATACAATTATTTATGAAGCATCTACTCTATACCAGGCACCATGCTAGGTGATGTGAATGCCATGGAGAATAAGATAGAAGACTCATATCCTTCTTGGATGCAATGGACTGAATGTTTGTGTCTCCCCAAATTCATGTGTTGATATGAATTCACCTAGTACCAATAGGATAGTACTAGGAGGTAGAGTATTTGGGGGGTAATTAGGATATGACGGTGGAACCCTCTTATAAAAGAGACCCCAGAGAGCTCTCTCACTCTCTTTCCAACATGAGAGGATACAATAAGAAGACAGCAGTCTATAAGCTGAAAGAGGGCCCTCGCCAGAACCTGACCATGTTGCACCCTGATCTCTGACTTTCAGCCTTCAGAGCTGTGAGGAGTAAATTTCTGTTGTTTATAAGCCGCCCAGTCTATGGTATGTTTATTACAGTGGCCCGAACTAAGACACCGGATGATGCTGATTTTAAATACTCTGTCATATTTTCCATGCAAATAAATTCTTGTCTGTTAGGCCTTTGCCTGCCAGTGTGAGCTTGGAAAATAGAGTGATATATTTGTGCTTCTGTATTTTCTTCTTTGACATTCCTTCATCCCCACCTTACTACAGGTCTTCTGTGGCTTCGCTGTCAGTAGATTAGAGAGAAGGGACGTACGCTTCATCACCTACTTCCCTACAATTCTTCTTTGTCACTGGCTTTTGGAAAGACAAGACTGAGGGTGGCTCTATCCCTCAGCAGGGAAAACTGCAGTCACAATGTCTTACTGCCTAGAACCAGGTGAGACCCCCACCCAAGTCCTTCACAGGCTCAGATTCTAAGTCTGCTTGGCAGACATTATTTCTTTCACATAAAGAAACAAACAAAAAACAGCAGAGACGGTGATGTGAATTCAGGTGGGCCAGAGATCTCAAAGCCTCTCAGGACTAGCAACCGCTCTCAGTCAGAGTGACCCCGCACGGTCCCCTTTCTACTCAGACATTTGCAAACTCCAGCTTTTTGGTGGCAATAGTTGGTATATTTGGATATTTCCTGGGGTTCTAGCAGACAGTTGAGATGAATATTGAATGAAATGTGTTTTCTGGCCTCAGCTGGACCTTCCGTGTAGCTGCGCCATCCACCATTGGTTCACAAACTAGGTCTCTCTTGCTTTTCCTAACATGGCTGTTTCAAACCTTCCTTCTTCTCAAAGGTTTGATACCCTTTCACAACGCGACCGTGATGGGGCACGGGGTGGGCCACGGGTTACTCTGCCCTTGGAACACTTCTGCAGCCTCCCGCGGCCTCAGGACAAAGCTCTGCTCGGTCCCATGGCTTACGTGGCTTCCAGTGGCCCCACCTGTCCTTGCCTCTCTGGTCTTGCATCTTTGCGTTTCCTAGCAAGGTGCTTTGTGTTTTTTTCAGTACTTGCAACTCATCAAGCTCTTGTCTCTAAGGCTTCACACTAATATGCTGCTTTTTTAGGATGATCCTCCCCTCCCTCCACACCCTTGCCAGCCTGAAGTCCCGTCTTCATTTGCATTTCCTCCAGGAAGCTTCTCCAGCTCCTTTAAGCAGGCTAATTATCCCTGGTATGTGCCCCTGTCACACACTGGACTTCCCCTTCAACAGCACTTGTCACACTGCATCGTAGCTTTTTGTTGAATTGACGATCTCTGCTAGGTGATGAGCTTTGAGTGGGCAGGGATTCCTTTGTTCTCTGATGTAACCCCCACTGCCTAATACAGAGCTTTACACATGGTAGGCGATCACTACATAACTGAGTCCGTGAATTAAGTCATAATGCAAGATCACAGAAAGTTTGAAAAGTTGAGGCAAAAATCACTCATAATTCCATTACTCTAATGAATGGGACCTTCTCCTTCTCTTCCCACCAAATATTCATATATTTCAAGAGCTGCAGTCATGACGCATCTGTAATGTGGTATTTTGCTTCTAACTTAGCATTTTTCCTAAGTTACACATAGTGAAACTGAAGCGTTGGAGCTCATCCTTGTCCTACCGGCAGCACGGAGTTCCAATTGCCAGGAGGAACATAAGGAACAAGAAGAAAAAAGAATAAGTGAAATACGTTATTGCATTTTTTTCAAGGTTGAGCTCTGGCTTTTCCCAAGCTCTGAGCAAGCAGGCATGGACTCTGCATATGGTAATGACTTTGATGGCCGACTTGGATTTGTTCATAGTCTGTAACAGGGAAAAAATGCAAGGTAGCTTTGAAAAGAGTTCGATATTCTCATTCTCTCTATCCCTTTCTCTCCCCTTGTCATTTTTGAAACTATAAAAACCACTCAACAGCACAGATAGGTTCTTTCAATATTAGGCAGGGACTCTGGAGTCAAGCAGCCCTACATTTTAAAAGCTCATCCACTGCCTACTAATTTTGGGAAAAGCACTTGAACTCCCTAAGCCTCTGTTTCTTTTTTTGTATAATGAGGATGCTTATTGCCTGACTCATAGTGGTGCTATGAAATTGAAATGAAATCATGTATATAAAGTTGTTAACTGAAAAAAACAACAAGGTTTACAATTTGGGAACGGAGAGCTTTATTTCTCACGAAGGTTTACAGCCCGCGGTGGCCACTCGGGCAGGCTGGAAAGCAAGGCTCCAGGAACACGTGCTTCGAGGCAGGGAAAATGGGAACAGGAATTCATACTGAGCGGGATGCCCAAATATACGTATGTAACAAGCTATAGGAGGAGTCAGGAATACTTATGAAAAGAGAAAACACGCGCATGTGTAGTTGTGCTTGATACCTTCCCTCCTGTCATGGCTAGGAACTCAGTTTTAAGGGGTTTCTCTGGGGTTCTCGTGGACAAGAGGGGTCTATTCAGTTAGCAGGGAGCTTGGGATTTTATTTTTAGTTCACAAAGTGCTGAGCATAGCGTTTGGCACATAATAAGTGCTCAATAAATGATAGTTATTTTGGTTTTTATTCATAAGCCGATGGACCTCCCCAGCCTTCCTCAGATGACCACTTAACCACTGTTAAGGGAATAAATCCCTGATATTCTCACGCTACAGAGGGGACACCGTACAAAAATTGCCCAAATGAAGAGCAGCTTGAACACAGACACCTACAAACCGATCACCTGTCCCTTCTCTGTCTGTTTGGGTTCATACGTTAAACCGCTGTTCGTGACATCCCAGTGTATAAGGCACATCTCCCTAACAGGGGGACACACAGATCTCTTGCCAACGCGTGGTTTCACTTGCTCTGGAAAAGACCGCCTGTCTCCAAAATTGTTCTCCAAATTGCATGAAAATCCTGAGTCCTTTTCAGTAATGTGATAATGGTCCCACAGACTGAAACATTATTTTCTTTATATTAATGATAGAGAACAGTTCTTATTCAAATCTAAAATGCATGAACACACAAAAGAATTTCACCTCGGCGTGGTTCTTGCTCCCTTTACATGGCTAGATCAGTTATATTTTAAAATAGTTATATTTTTAAAATGTAACTATATTTTAAAAAAATAATTATATTTTATAAAATAGTTATATTTTAAAAGAGAAAAGAGATTGTACGATGCAGCCTCTTCTTCAGCATGGAGGAGAAAACGGTGTTCCTTCCTGTGCGTGTTCATTCATTAAACAGACATCTACACAGCAATTCCTGAAAATCGGGCACTGTGCTGTGTGACAGAGAGGGGTAAAGGGGTGCAGAGCACAGCCTCGAAGTGCCAGGTGAGGGAGACCTATGCATAGGTGACAAGCTCTATTTTCATGTGATCAGTGCTGTGTTTGAAGCTAAGGTATAAAGAAAACCCAGTTGAGAATGCTATTACCTTATTTACCACATTGAATATGCCATTGATGATAAGATGCACCCCAATTTCAGAAATGGTGTCTTAGGTCACCAGTAATAAACCCGGAGACCAACATTCACGTGCAAGAGATTAATTAAGGAAGGGCTCCCAGGGGAACCCAGTAAGGGAATAGGGGAAGAAGGCCAGGGAAGGGGAGGAAGCCAGGCAAAGTCCCACAGAGAGCAGCTGCGGCCTCATCCCATGGAGGGACTCTGGGGTGTACGTGGCATCTCAGAGTTTGTCGTGATGTGAGGCAGGGGAGCTGGTCTTTCATACTCCTGCACCAGTCATTGGCTGAGGACACCCAGGGACATTGTATTTGCTGCTCTCTGCTCTGGGTAGCCCTAGGGCAGTCCTTTGAGGAGAACAGCAGGGGCAGTTGGAAGCAGAAGCCCACATTCGCGTGAGGAGAGGTACACAGACATGGTACGAGCAATCCAAGAGGATCCGGTGGACACCAACACTGTTTGCTACAGATAAGCGAAGGCAAGTGCACGTGCATCTCAGGAACAATGGCACAGCAGTGGGCTTCATGGAGAAAGCAGCTGGCTTTGAAAGGATCAGCGGAAGACATGTCCTTTCGGTGAGAGGGAATATCATGAGCAAAGTGAGAAGACCCACGTGAGACGGTGGGAGACCAAGGAGAAGACAGCAGTCAGAGCTCAGCGAGGAGGCCCCTGTCACTGGCTGCGGCCAACTTCTGGGGCCACGGGGCTGAAGCAGCCTTAGAGGGCGCTTCTGTTGGAAACACTGTGTGGTTGCCTCTTACTCTGACCGGACTCCTTTCTTGGGTGCCACGAGGCCGGCTTCTCCTCCAAGGTGACATTCCACAACCAGGGCAGGATGACAGAGGCTGCAGCAGAGACCTCGGCGTAGGCTCTGGCGGCCAGGGAGGGCTGGGTTAGTCATGCAATGAGGTTCAACTTTGTCCTGTGTCACCCAGGGAATCTGGGAAGGTCTTTAAACACAGGAGTGATATGATTTGGCCTGTGCTGAAGAAACGTGACCGGGCTGCGATGTCTTCGCATCTAGGCAAGTGTGCTTGTACCCTTCACTAGACAACAGTACTTTTATCATTATTATTATTATTTGCTGTGGGGACTGCAACAATCCCAACAGACATCTCTCTGTCCCTGTCTGTCTTAATCTGCTTGGGCTGTCGAAACAGAATACCACAGGCTGGATGGCTCACACAACAGAAATTTATTTTCATACAGTTCCGAGACCAGGGCTCCAGCAGGGCTGGGTTCTGACGAGAGCCCCTTCCTGGTTTGTAGGTGGCTCCTTCTCGACATAGGCTGCCGGGCTTTTCCTCAGTGCGCGTGAGCAGAGGGACAGAGACAGACGGGCATGCAGACACACAGGATGAGAGCACCCTTTGGTTTCTCTTCCTCTTCTTCTAAGGACACTAATCCTATCAGTGCAGAGCCCTACCCTTATGACCTCATTTAACCTTAATTGCCTTTGTAAAGGCTCATCTCCACATTCGGTCACTTTGAGGGTTAGAGCATCAACATATGAGCTTTGGGAGGACACAAATGTTCAGGCCATAACATCACGCCATGGATTTTTTTTTTTAAATAGTTGGAAATATTCATATCTGAAAATGCTCCAGAGGCTTAAACGCAGAAGGGACCGTGACATCAGTCAAGCTTAGCAATTAATCAGCGGATAGTTTAGCCCAGCTATTGACCTCATTTGATTCTCTTCTTTAACTACCCAGACTATCAGTTTATCCCAGTTAAATCTGTGCTCCTTGGATTTCCCAAGGAATTTGTATTTCATCTCTAAAGCTGACTTGGGGGAGTTATCAGGCCCAGGGTTCAAATCCTGGCTTCCCAACTGATCCTTACGGAGCCAGCTGCCTTGCTGGCTTTCCCATCCAGAGTTGCAACAGCTGCCTCTGTGCCTGGAATATGTCTGTGAAATCTATGAAATCACAGACTGGTTCTCCGGTTCCACTGGGAAGCAACTGCCACTGGTGGGTCACCAGGCCCTGGTTGTGGCATGTCACCTTGGAGGAGGAGCTGGCTTCATCGGGCACAAGATGTATTTCAAAACATTAGGCATGATCTTTGCACTTTAAATAGCAAAACACTGGCTATGAGTCACTGTATACACTTGATCTAAATAAATTCTAAAACACTAATACTAAATAACCAAACACTAATAATAGAAAACACTAAATAGCCAAATGGGACCATCTCTATCCAAAAAACCAGTCGTATCCTGTAAACAATATTCTGCATAGTTCCTTTTCTCCACAACCATACTTCATTTTGGTTCTTAATATTTTTCTCTATGTTCTCCCAACCATCGTGTGGGTTCAGTCACGCTTTTAAAAAATTTGTAAATTTTTCAGAATTTTTTTCTGATCACAAAAGCATACACTTTTATGGTGAGAAATCTGAGAAATTTAGATAAGCATAAAGAATAAAATAAAACTCACCCATAAGCAGGAATAACTACAATTAACATTTTGCCACTCTGTTTTTAGTTTATACGTATAACACTCATTTATTCATTTATCATTCATTCATTTTTCCATATTTACTGAGCTCTCTCAAGGAGCTTACATTCTAGTGGGGAAAAGGAGCAATAAATTGATAAATCAGAAGGTAAAACAGTGGGTCGTGATGAGTTCTATGTTAAAAATAAAATAGTGTGATGTGATATCAAGCACTTTTTAAGTTGAAGCCCGAAAGACAAGAAGCAGCCAGCCTTGCAAAGATCTAAGGGAAGAATAGTCCAGGCAGGAGCAGCTGGTGCAAAACCTTAAAAATACCAAGTACCCTTTAAGTGCCACTTACAAGAATGTTATTGGAAGTATACAAAAAAATAGATATAAACAGATAGAGGTAGTTGCTTTGTTGTTTACAGTAGCAAATGACTATAGACAATCTATGCATAAGAATTTGTTAAATACAAATTCGTGTTGCTTCCATAAAATAGAGCATCTCGGCCGGGCGCGGTGGCTCACGCCTGTAATCCTAGCTCTCTGGGAGGCCGAAGCGGGTGGATTGTTTGAGCTCAGGAGTTTGAAACCAGCCTGAGCAAGAGCGAGACCCCGTCTCTACTAAAAATAGAAAGAAATTAATTGGACAACTAAAAATATACAGAAAAAATTAGCCGGGCATGGTGGCGCATGCCTGTAGTCCCAGCTATTCGGGAGGCTGAGGCAGAAGGATTGCTTAAGCCTGGAAGTTTGAGGTTGCTGTGAGCTAGGATGACGCCATGGCACTCTAGCCCGGGCAACACAGTGAGACTCTGTCTCAAAAAAATAAATAAATAAATAAAATAAAATAGAGCATCTTATAGTTGCTGAAAAATGAGGTGGCTCTCTCTATATATACTGATAATGGAAAGACCTCTAAATGGTGACTAGGATTCCAGGCTGCTCGCATCCAGTGGTTCACTAGAGCCTCCTCAAAATCCTCCACTAAGTTTGTGCACTCGAGTATCCAACCAACAGCAGAGAGAGAGAGATTATAAGAGGTTACACAAGACAGTTCAGAAGCTGGGCCCTGATGGGTACACATCACACCCACCCATATTCCATGAAGTCTCATGGCCCCGCCTATACTGTAGGGAGGCTGGGAAATGTAGATGAGATGTGTGTATTAGTTTCTTTTCCTTTTCTTTGTTTTTGGAGACTGAGTCTTGCTCTGTTGCCCTGGCTAAAGTACAGAGAGGCATTATCATAGCTCACTGCAACCTCAAACTCCTGGGCTCAAGCAAGTGATCCTCCTGCCTCAGCCTCCAACCTGAGTAGCTGGGACTACAGGTGCCTGGCACCATGCCCGGCTAATATATTTTTTTTTCTGTTTTGTAGAGACAGGGTCTTGTTCTTGCTCAGGCTGGTCTTGAATTCCTGAGCTCAAGCAATCCTCCTGCCTTGGCCTCCCAGAGTGCTAGGATTACAGGCGTGAGCCACAATTCCTAGCCTGTATTAGTTTCTTATTGCTGCTGTCACAAACGCCACAAACTTAGTGGCTTAAAACAACATACACGTTTTCTCTTACAGTTCCATAGGTTAAAAGACCAACACAGATATCACTGGACTCAAATCAAGGTGTCACCAAGGCTGCATTCCTTCTGGAGGCTCTGGGTTAGAATCTGTTTCCTTGCATTTTCCACCTTCTAGGGACTGCTCACATTCCTTGGGTATGGCCCTCTTCCTCTATCTTAAAAGTCAACAACATTACATGTCTTATAAATATCGATACCCTGTCTACTGGATATTGCCTTATATCTAAGAGTCAGGATTTTGTGTTTCTGTGGTTGTTTCATTATGTCTTCATATCTTCACACTTTTTTTCACATTTCCAAAATCCATCCTACAATTGATGACAAAAGAAAACCTGCCAGCTTCCAGGCCATGCCGAAATGTGGTTCGAATGGCCCATGGCCTGTGCAGACATAGCTGGGTTCTCTGTCGTTTCATTGACACCTGATTGAATTATTTTCATTGGTAGCACCAAGTGTGGTTAATTTCTACTTAATGTGGTTCTCTAAATATCGTTTAAAATATCATCAAAATATTACCCCACGTTTCAGCATCGAAATGAAAAGTTCCCTGTGTACAAAAGAGCAGACAAACACAGCTAGGACAGGTGAATCACGATTTGTCAGTAAAGGAGTGAGTGCCCCTCCACATTTTCTTGGTAGAGCGACAACCAAATGTCCTTTAGAACCTAAGAAGAATTTTATTTTGTTGTTGAGACACAATGATGTTAGAAGCAGCGAAAGTCTAGGTGGGAGTACTTTATATAACTGACTCGTATATCATGAAGGACTGTGTCTCAGACTCCAAACACGGGTCTGACAGCATTTGCTAGCCGATTTTCAAGAAGAACTTTTTAACAATCTTCAACAGATAATTTAATTAAGGAGAAAACAAAATAGGTTTAATCAAATTAAGAAATGCAGACACAACCCAGCTATTTTTAAATAAGCATCATGTTTAAAGTCAGTATTAAATGTGCAAAAGCGGTAAAGCTCCCCAAAATAGTAGCTCATCCCCACAATGCTCTGCGTAGCTGCTCGTGGCTAAAAGTCAATGACAAGAATTTTAAGCACTGAATGCGAACATGTATTTTTCTCTAGCAGTAAATGGAATAATTTTTGTGTATATTTACTGTTTTTTTTTTCCCCAAAGAATCAGTGTTTGTTTAATCAGTGAGGTGATTTAAGGAAATACAGTATTTGTAGCAATTTACTTGTGACGTCTCTCACAGAATTGATTGCAACACATCATGGAAAAGAAACATTTGACTAGGTTACCACCAACGTCGCCTCCACCAATAATGTTTCCTTATTCTATGGGCCCAGAACCAGTGGTGTGCCGGAGCCAGCTGGTACCGGCCCTGAAGAGGCATTGTGTGCCCCTCCTCCCAACTGCATGTTCAGAAACATCTCATTTATAGTTTGAAAATGGCCATAGTGGTCTTCAGTACCTATACTGGGGTGGGTCATTATCCTAACATACTACCGATACTATTACTTAGGGGGACTTCAGCATCAAGAGATGGGATGTCCTGTGGCTTTTAGTATCCCCATCAATAAAAAAAAAACTGATTTCTACTTATTATTATAGAAGTGCTTTTATTGGTCATTGCCTGTTTTTTGTGGTTTTTTGTTTGTTTGTTTGCTAGAATATAAGAGTGGGAATTCTTCTTCCCTTTTATTCGTTTTTTGTTTGTTTGTTTTTTGTTTTTTTCTCCACCCCCATTCTTCCCTTTCATTCACTGACATATTGCAATAACCTAGCAACACATGATAGGTGTTCAATTAGCATTTGCTGAGTAAATGAATACGATTCGCCTGAAGCTAAGGCCACTGTCCTCCTGGCAGGTGACTCCTCCCGGCTTCCTCTACCATTAGTGTTGCAAAATCTTTGCAGGAAAAGAAAGGGTTAAGCTTCTCTCCATAACTCCTTCTGCAGTCTCATACTAATTTACAAAACACCTATATTATAAGGGTGACAATTATCCACATTATAATAACTTATTTTATTATACACATGTGTGACTCTTCCGCTATATAGAAGCTCTTAGAAATCAGGGTCGGTGTCTTGGTTTTGCTTTCGTGTTTTTTTCCTCTTTAAAAGTAACATTTCCTATTTATTATTTATTCTCATGAATGTGTCACATGAAAAACCGAAGGACTTGGCTTTGCCTGTGCTCCTTAGCTAGAGGGCAAGCCCCTCTGCCGCAGGTGTGCGGGCCAAAGCTGCACCCCAAGTCCTTGACAGTCCTTAGCCCCATCACGAATTCAGGCTCAGCACGTGTTTGTTGAAGGAATGGTGCCGGCTTTTCCTTTGAAAACCCTGAAGGGACTTCAGCAAAACTCAAAGGAGGAAAAGCTGAATTTCCCTCCTTTTAAAACATTGCATGGTCTCTCGCCCTGCCCCCAACAGACATGTAGTAGCTTCTAATCTTAGACTTGGCACCAATTACCTGTCAAAGCAAATCATTCTTAAAAAGGCTTAAGGAGGAGGCCAGCCAAAGGCTTTATTTTGACAAGACGCTGTACGTCTGAGTGAGGCTGACCATGTCCTTAGCCTTGGCTGTCCCCTCTTGTGACTCAGAAATAGCCTGAACTCCTCTGATGTAACAAGTTTTGGGAAGTTCTACTGAACCGATTGACAAATCTCTCCCAGGACAGCCTGACATGCCCAGACAATGTACGATAAGCATGTTGACAGTGATGATCAAATTAAATAGCTTCTCCTGGGTTTTCCTGTCACCGCTGGCAGAGGTAACATGGAAACCCCAGGCCTTGAGAAAAACATGCCTGGGAACATACTTTGGCTGCTTGCTGGGGCGTTACATTTCCAGTTCTCTAAGAAGTTTTAAGCTGCTAGCGTAAACACAAGTACTCCTACATCGCAACCACCATGAAATAAACAGCAAATTACCACACAACAGCCAGGACACCCTGAACTAACTTTCTGTGGAAACTCCCTAGGGACCCGAGGTTGCATAAAATTCAACGGGAAAGGACAGTCCAACACTCTTTCCCCACCACAGGTTCTGAAATCTTTGAATTTGTAAATTGCTGCTTGCATTATCCACTACCTGAAGATGGTCCACAAAAAGCAGTTTTTATTGGTATATGGGCAGCTCCTTCAGGGAAACTTGAAGGTCAGAGAGCTGTATATTCCAGAATCCTCTGTCTTGAGCTTTAGGCCAATTAGTCAAGACTCTGAATAACATTTTTCTAGTCAATGAAGGTCAAAGCTTAAGGTCTTATTCATACTGGGGGGATATACATAGGTTTGTGTATTATGTATTGTTTATTTAAAGCCCTCCTGTCTTAGAGGGCAAAGGGAAGGATGCTGCCTCCTAGTGGGAGACAAAGGAAAATTGAGAGAAACAGTTGCTTAGAACAGGCCGAAGGAATTGGAGAGGATCTCAGACCCTAGATAAAAACACAGACTCTACTCCCCCTGCTTTTAAAAGATCTGATTTTATGCTAGGCACAAGATCTCTTTCTAAATATCTATACAGCCTCAGTCGGTAGCCCATTCAAACCTTCCAACCAACATATTTGACAACTTTCTATGTGTTCGAACGTGTCTGCAATCAAAGAGGACACCAAACCAATATTAGGCATGATTTTTGCCCTCAGAAAATGTATGTGTAGTTCAGTAGGAGAGACCAGTGTGCACCTTAAAGCAATCAGGAGTAAGCAGGTCTTCGCCTGGCTCAGTTTATATGTCAATAGCTTAATCTTCTTTTGGGCTCCTCTGCCCCCAGGAGCAAGCCCAAACTCCTTAATTTGGCATTCCATGATCTTTACAATCTGACTTCTCACCCATACCCTACTCAGCCACATTTCTTGCCACTTCTGTCTTACATTCCCATGTTTCAGCCACTCCACAAGCTGGCTTAAGGGTGGGCCCATCAGGGAACCGATCTCTAAGGCTTTCTAACACATCACTTGACATCTTAGCAAGGCACACAGAACAGGATTGTCAGAACCCCTCGGGGAGAGGAACTTATGTGAGATCCTGTAGTGAACTGCTAGGGGTGGGAACTGATGTCTCCCAGCGGGGACATCAGTAATAGCAAAAATTTCTAAATTGCTTTCCAAGGAGAGTAAGTAGTTCCACATAGTTGTAGGTTTTTGTTCAATTGAGTCAGGGGCCAAGGAGTTGACTTGTTGGGAAAACTGAGAAGAGCAAATGCATGTTTCCATCAGAGTGCTCTCCTTATCTTCCGTTGTAACACCTGGCTTCTCTTCTAAACAAAATGAAAAAACATCAGTTAAAAGGAACACCTAATTATTAACCAGCTGAGAGTGGGCCAGTCATGGTCCACTGAACTACCTGCAGTTCTCAGGATTTCCCATGCTCTCTCCTGCCTCCGTGCTTTTGACAGATTTACCTGGGACCACCCCATCAATTCTCTATACCAAGTTAATCTCGAAATGCAACTAAAGCTATTGCTTCTGTCATAAAATATTCCCTGACCCCATAGTACACTCTGGCCTAGCCTGGTCTCACCAGGTGCCTAGCCTTTGTGTTCCCATTGGGCTTCATGCCCATCTCTTATCACAGAGCTTTATTATAATAAGCTATTGGTGTCTGACCCCTTCACTAGGCTGGAAGCTCCCTTACGGGTATGGGCTGTGTCTTATTCTTCTGTGTACTAGAGCATCTCTCCTAGCTCCTGGTCCTTTGAGTGGATTAGTGCTTTTTTGTAAGACAGGGAAAAGGGAGATCACTGAGAATGCCTGAGCAGTTGGATTCATAGAAAAATACCAGAGGTGGGTCCTGGCAATGGAGAGTTAGGATGTGAAGGGGCAGGGGGAGGGTTTTCCTGCCTAGAGAGTGATTGTGAGCAAGAGTATTGGAAAGAAATAGTAAAGGACACAAGCCCAACAATGAGAGGCAAAACATTCTTCCATATGACTAATGAAGATCTAACAAAGTCTGTTTTCTTTTGCTCAGTCTTTTCCAGGTCAGAAGGGTAAAAATATTGTATTAATTCAAAATTGGAATTAGGAGCAGACAGAAACCTGGGTGAGCATTCCAGCTACAAAAGCAAGTCTTCTCAGATCTGCATGAATTCATAGGACAAGATCTTTCTCATTGCATACTCCACCCCCAACTCCCCAAAAAGGTCCCTATGCAGTGAGGTCTTGTTGGGGGAGAGGGCGGTGTTCACAGTATGAGGTTGGAACAGCTAGAGTTTAACTAGAATGGTGGGTTTTGGCCTTTGTAATTACAGCTGCTGTAATTACACAGGCCTCTTCTTCCTATCAGTGGTCTGTTCCTTGAGGCCGGGGTTGAAGATTATTTTGCAGACAATATAGGGATTACTGTGGAGAGTGGTGCTCAGGGATGTTATCTGGTTAAGTGGATGGAGGGTAGAAAGTATTGAGCAATACCTCCTGTTTTGGACAGGGTTATTCTGAAACAGAAAAATGTCAGATAACACCACTAGCTAGACTAGAATCTTCTATTTCTTGAGATTTTGGAGGGGAGGATAAAGAGTCAAATGATAAAGATGATGAAGCCATGAGAGATTTTGTCTGGAAAAACAACTTTTAGACCGTGTTTTAAGACAGAAAACATCATATCTATACTCTTAAACTGCTTCGTGCACTGCAGATAAAGATGTTCTTATAAAGCAAACCCTAGCAACATCTATAAGAATCTTAATAATCAAAAACAATGTCAATTAAACGAATTATAGAGCTATTAATAAATGTAAGAACTAATACTATAAAACCTCTAGAAGAAAATGTAGGTGAAAATCTTTGTGACCTTGGGTTAGGCCAACATTTCTTAGATTCAACACAAAAAGAATAGACTATAAAAGGAAAAATTGACCAACTGGACTTCATCAAAATGAAAAATGTCTCTTTTTAAAATATGAATTACATTGATTAATTCATTCTAAATATTTATTTTTTATTATGTGTCAGCATCCTCCTAGGTGTTGGATTATGGAAATGAATTGCATTCCCTCTATTATATTGGACTAGAGAAAGAAAACGAACATTTTAGAAAGATTTATAATAAGGAATAACACAAAGCATGGAAAATTTTATGAACTAGAATATCCCTGTCATATTTAAAATTTTTTCAATTTAAACTCATGGGCAGGATCTAATACCAGGAAATGCCGAGAAATGCTGAGAAACAAGAAGATGTGTAGGAAGCCTGTCTGTTGGTGTTTGTTGGGTCTCGTACCATGTCAGCAAGAATCCTGGAGATGTGGGTGCAGGATAAAGAATATTAGTGCTTTGGAGGGTCGTGGGAGAGTACGTTTCACTCCATCTGTCCTATGGGACTTTAGAGTCAGGCAGAACTAGATTTGAATACTAGTTTCTTCTACGAGCTGTGGGATCCCAGACTCTGATGAAAATGTCTACTTTATAGAGTTGTTGTAAGGATTAATAAGGTAATAAATGTAAAGTGCAGGGGACATAACTGGGCCTCAGTAAGTGGAAACTATCATTGGTTGATGATGATGATGATGATTGTGATGTTGATAATGATGAAGAAATCCAATCAGGTTCCAAAAGTTGACCAGGACGAGGCAGCTTGCTTGTTATTCTTGACAGATGTGCCTCCTCCCCCATGAAAATCTTAGGGTCTAAGGGAAGAATGGGGGCACTTCCCTTCCTTCCCCCATTCTGTGCCCATGACAGGGATCACTAACCAACCTACCCTAGCACTCCTCGGTTAGCTTCAGCTGGGCTGTGAATCCCTCTCCAGGCAGCCACAATGAATCCATTTAAAGGTGTTGCTGGAAATAAAATATATCTGTCATTCTTGATGTAAGGATTCAGCAAAATTCCCCTCCAGACCAGGAAGAGTGATTATAAGTTTATTTTTCCTACAAAGTTAAAGGCCCAAGTCTAGCCTAAGGAAGGATGACTAGGGGTTTTAGAAGGGGACTTAGCCACACTATAGTACAAGTTAATTTCTTGAATAATCAGTCACTAGTTGATTGTTTTTTATTTAGTTTAACTCTGTTCTTCTGTTTGTTCTACATTTGGAAGTACACTATCCTTTACTCAACTCATGGGATTTCTTGAAAGTAGGTTTTTGACTTCTCACACCCCCTGCCCTACCTTATAAGCAGAGATGTTGTTCCTTAGGTTAAGAGGGACCTGGATTCCATCTGAACAGAAAATAGTGTCATGAAGCAGAAAAAAAGCAAGCCCATACCAGGCTGTATTAGTCTGTTTTGCACTGCTATAAAGGAAATACCTGAGGCTGGGTAATTTATAAAGAAAAGAGGTCTGACTCACGGTTGTTCAGGCTGTACAGGAAGCGTGGTGCCAGCATCTACTTCTGGTGAGGGTTTCAGGGAGCTTTCAATCAAGGCACAGGGCGAATGGGGCGCAGGCCTGTCACATGACAAGAGAGGGAGCAAGAGAGGGAGGAGGTGGTGCCCGGCTCTTTTAAACAACCAGCTCTCTGCAAACTAATAAAATGAGAACTCACTTATTATCACAGGGAGGGCACCCAGCCATTCGTGACGGATCTGCCCCCATGACACAAACCCTTCTTACCAGGCTCCATGGTCAACACTGGGATCAAATTTCAACATGAGATTTTGAGGGACCAAACACCCAAATCACATCACAGGCCAATGGTCTGGTGCTCTGATTCAGCTGGGGGCATTTGTGCTCAGAGGGGCAGAGTCACCTCTAAGGCATGGTTCTTAACCTTGGTTGCTAAATAGACTCCACTGAGCAGCTTTTAAAACCCTGTTGATGATGCAGTGGCCCTGACCAATTACATCAGAGTCTCTGCAGTTGGTACCTGCATTCGAAATAAAGTTCCTCAGGTCATTTTAACGTGCAGACAAGGCTGGCTGATAACGTCGGTCCAAAGGTGTTTTGGAAATTTGCAAAATATCCTGGTATCCCAATCATTGAGGCTGGG
>NW_012138969.1:3937791-3939881 GCF_000956105.1 Propithecus coquereli | reverse complement strand
TATTACTTCATTGTAAACTATATCCATTTCATGTCTCTTTATAACAAAATGTTGTGCGTTTAGGTGGATTATATAATCTGAATTTCATTTAGGATAATAAATGTCACATTGTGAAATATTTCTTGTAAAAAGGGACCTTAAACTTGATATACGGCTAAGAACTTCTAATCTAGGGATTGCCTTTGTGATCTGTAATATGGCCTCTCATCTTGTGTCTCTGTTTATGGAGCATGAAAATTCCAGCAAGCGCAACGACGAGGGTGTTAACTTTGAGAAAATTACTTAATGTTTCTATGCTTCATTTTCCTCATCTGCAAAAATGGCCTCCTCATAGTAGTTACCTCATAGACCTGCCAAGAGAATTAATTGAGATCAACTATGAAAAGCACTTAGCAAAGTTTCTGGCATGTAGGAAGCACTGACTAAAAAGTACCCACTTTGATAATGATGATGACAATGATGACGATGATGATGGTGATGATGATAAATTAAATATACCATTCAGAGAGAGGCCAAAGACTCTTTAATCCATTCCCCGGGCAAGTACTCATCTCTACACTTGATTTCTTTTCTCAAGGGTGAATACTGCCCAGAGCAGGTGACATGAGACACCTGCTTGGGTGCAAACTCCTTGCATGATCTCTGCTTAATTCCTGTCATTGTTTCGAACAGTATTCGTGGAAGAAAACTTGGGATCTTTTTTGTTAGTGGCTAATAAACTGTTACACGTTTTATCAGGGTGTCAGCATTCTGGGAACTCAGAGACTTTTCAGCGGGAGATGTGCTACTATGATGTGACATTCAGAGTCTCTCAAAAGGGAGTCGGGTAGCATCTTTTTTGTTTGTTTGATTTTTCCCTGACTCTCCACCTCACTTACAATCCTTTTCTTTCATTCCTGTCTCCATGGAAACTTAGTGAGAGAACTGCCTTCTCTTTGGAAGAATCTAATCTAGATATTTTGTGCTATCAGATGGCCAGATGGGCTAAAACTCTCCTTTAGTGGCTAGTCAGTAATCTGAAACCTGGGATTCTAGTTTCCTCCCAGCTTTCTGCCCAACACTGACTGTGCTCACCTGGAGTATTTGCAAATGAAGAGATTCTGTTTTCCTCATTTAGAGAGCACACTATTTTCTGTCTTTGTCAGAGTCCACCCATTGTTGATGCCAGATAAACTGTCAAGTTTTGTAAGCAGACAGGTCTCTGCCTAGGAACAATCTACCATGTAATCCAGTTCTTCACCTGGAAGACCTTTGGTACCCTGGTAGGAGGTGCTGGGGGTGGCGGGGGGTGGGGTGGGCATAGCCACCTGTGGATTTGCAGCTGAAGAAGCATTGACAAGGTATTGTAAGCACCAGTACTTTGGGGCAGGATGACACACAAACCATTCCAGATAGAGGAGAATCGCTCTACATGTTAAAGACCTTCAGAAATGAGGATTCCACAATCAGTGCCTAATACCATCTGGTAATAAATTTCTTCTACTTAAGAACAGTTAGCATTTACTGAGTACTTATTAACAGCCAGGAACAATATTAAGCTTTTTACATTCATTGTCTTAACTAATGCTTACAAAAACCCTCTGAGTTAGGAACCAAGACAACCCCATTTTATAGATGAGAAAACTGAAATTCAGAGATGTTAAGTTACTTACCCAAGTAAGTGGCAGAGTCTAGATTTAACCCTACTGTGTTTATCTCCAAAGACCAGGAGATTAGCTACCATGCTTTATGCTACATTGCCTCACCTGAACACTCCTGATGTAGTTTACACCCTTGTATTTGTTCCCTCGTATGTGCTTCCAGCATAACCACTATTCTCCTCCAAGATCCTGTGTTTGACCTCAGCCCCAGACTAAACAGACCATCTAATGGAAATACAATGTGAGCCACAAATGTGAGCTACGTGTATAATTTTAAAGTTTCCAGTAGCCACATTTTAAAAAGTACAAAGATATGGGTCAAATTAATTTTAATGATATATTTTATTTAACCCAGTATATCCAAAGTATTACCATTTTAACATGAAAGCGATAAAAAAATTATTAATGATTTTATGCCTTAAATTTGTCTTTTATCCATCTTGAATTAAT
>NW_012138969.1:3930152-3936026 GCF_000956105.1 Propithecus coquereli | reverse complement strand
TGTATTTCACACTTACAGCACATGACTGCCTGCATTTCAATTGCTCAATAGCCACATGTGGCTAGTAGCTACTGAATTCAGCATCACAGGTCTAGGTTCATAGATCCCAGCCCTCTTAATAATCTTCGGCTCTTCTTGAAGTCTTTCAGAAGATAAAAGGAACAGATTTACCAAGATGAAGAGCATTGATATGGTTTGGATGTTTGGCCCCTACAAATGTCATGTTGAAATTCGATCCGCAGTGTTGAATGGGGACCTGGTGGGCGGTGTTTATGTCATGGGAGCGGATCCCTCATAATGGCTTGGTGCCCTCCCTGCGATAATGAGTGAGTTCTCTGTTAGTTCCGCAGGAAAGCTGGTTGTTTAGAGGAGCCTGGCACCACCTCCTCCCTCTCTTGTTCCTCTCTCACCATGTGACATGCCTTCCCCTCTCTGCCTTCTACCTTGATTGGAAGTTCCCCGAAGCCCTTCTTGTACAGTCTGCAGAACTGTGAGTCAATTAATCCTCTTTTTCTTTGTAAATTACCCAGCCTCAGATATTCCTTTATAGCCATACAAAATTGACTAACACAAGTATGTTTTTAGTTATTTGCTCAATTTAGTCCAAGAAAAGAAAGGAAAAAATAAACAGAATAAAGTCCACAATTTCCATCTATAATCAGTAGTCAGCTTAGTTGCCAAAGAGCAGGTGAGAAGCGGAGTGATGGAATCCATGTCGTTCCGTAACGTCTGTCGGTGTCCTCGTGTTCTTATGAGGCTGGGCACACAGTGAAGATCGGGAAGCTCCAGATCCTTGACCAGAGAGTGGTCCATGAAGCCAGCTCACAAAGAACCCCAGAGAGGGCCACCAGCACCTCCAGTCCTTCTCCTCCCATTCACTCTCACCCCTGCCCGGTTTGCAAGGCAAGGTGCATGAGCCAGACCTGAGCAGTGTGGGACAGACTCCACCCTCCTCACATCCGCAGGGCAGAGAGAGCCCCAACACCTCCCTTCAGCCTCGGCCCCAAGGAGAACCCCAGGGCTTCTCCAACTTTTATGCGCATCAGAATCATCTGGAGAACTTGTTAAAACTCAGATTGCTGTGTTTTACCCCAAGAATTTCTAACTAGTCAGGTCTTGTAGGGCCAGAGAATGTGCTCTTCTAGAAAGTTCCAAGGATACTGATGCTGGGCAGAGGACCATACTTTCACATCCAGGACTCACTCCTAAGTTATCAGTAACTATTGATAGCAAGAACAAATTTAAGAAAAGGCACAGGCACCTTTTTCATTCTTGACGAGACAAATGTGATTTTCAAATAGTTGATGTGTTTAGCTATTTCTCCCTGCCCCCCCTCCATTATTTCCTTTAGTCCAGGAAGGAATAAAGTTCACGATGAAGAAAGAAAGACTGAAGGGAGAAAATAAGCGGGCAGGAAGGCTGGAGGGAAAAGGGGGTGGGAGGTTGAGGTAGATCCCAAGAGTTCAGGATGGTGCAGAATCACACAAGGTGTGTGCCCGGCAGGGAGAAGGGCACCATAGCCACCTCCAGCCCCCTTGGCGGGGCCTCACACAGACTAGAAACGAGTTTGCTCATTCTTTTCAACGGAGCCAGAAAGGCATCTTACGCAGAGATTGTTTTCCTCTGTGCTTTCTAAGAGAGAAAACTGTGATTGAGCTATATGTGACAGTGGGCAGTTGTAAACCACAAGAGTCTCGGACACCCTCGTTTCAGGCCCCATACGATGCTTCACTCCCACTCTGCCCGTGCGGGAGCTTTTTCATCTCTAACCTTTCAGGGTGCCTGGGTTTCAGGAGGAGAGGCAGTGAGACTTGCTGAGTTGCAAGCAGCTGGGAATTTGGAATGCGTATCTGGAGATACACACTGAGCCTGGCTCAGAACTTCCAAGAAAACTCAGTGGGAGGGGAGGAAAAACAGCACAATGACACGAGGCCCGCCTTGGCCTTACTGAATCACCCAGAGATTGCATTCCAGCTGCACTGCAGTGACCCAATGTTCCAGTAAACAAGGAGGGGACCGGGTGGACAGACCTCAGATCGGGCTACCCTGGAGCTTTTAAAATACAACACAAGGGGCTGGCAGGGTGGGGCTGAAGGAGGGGGGTTGCCTTTGTGCACATCCTGGACCAGCAAAGGACACCCACACTGCCCACCTGATGCACATACACACGCACTCACTTCCAGCAGGGCTTGGGCAAATACCAAAAACTCAGATGTTCCAGCCTCATGATGGTCAGAAATGGGTGATCTCCTTAGGACCCTTCCCAGGAACCTCAGAACATGCGGGTGTGCAAAGGGTAAAGTAAGGAGGTACTGACTCAGGCCACGCCAGGCCACTGACTAATGGTGTCCGCTCTCCAAGCACCACCTCTGCCTTCCAAACAGATGAGCAGAGCCGCGGCCGATGAGCACAGTCATTTGGTCCATTTCCCCGTTTGATGCCGTGGCATGAAATAACTGACTGGTGACCTTGTGATTCCTCGGGCTCATCCCACCCTTCCTGCCTCACCCCGGCACCCTCCTGTTTTCTCTTCTGTCTCCACTTCCATTTCTCCAGCCTGCACATCAGCCAAAATAATAATCAGAGGGGTTGGGTAAAAATAGGTGGAAGAGTGCCATGGTTCAGAGAGCAAAGTTCTCGAAGTTTCTTTCCTGAGTGCCCATCTGCCTGGAACAACATGGAGCTTTGTAGCCCAAAGAGCATATATGGTGGATGCCCCCCACACATGAACACGTGAGTAATCCTATATTCCCCTATATTCCAATGTCTAGTGCCCCAAGACTTTATCATCCACATTGGGACACTTCTGAGAATTAAAAGGCATGCTGTTGATTCTGGAACAAAGCTGTTGACCAGGACATGGGGCCACCTGCAAGACAGGTGAGCCATTTGCCATCCTGCACACACTCCTACCTTTCCCAGCCCACCCTGCTTCACAGATGAGTTCTTTTTGCTATCTCTGACTTGTCCTCTCCGTTTACTGGTTTTGGCCTGTTATTCCTGCATTTTCTTGTGTAACAGTCGCATTCAGGCAATTATTGCATCTCTACTTTGAAGTGGGGAAAAGGTGTGCTTTGAAAATTCCCCATGTAACGACTGTGAGACTCCTTCATCAAGGCTCCGAGTGACGTGTCCTGGCAGCCTCCAGAAGCCGGCTCTCGATTCCAGAGACTTGCTTCATTTGGGACATTAGTGTCCAGTGGGCATTGACAGCTTTTACTCACCAAATGGTCACACCCCAGTTTTTGGACAAGCAAAACAGCATGAAAAAGGGTGACGCTTACTTGAGAACTCATGGCAGAAAAAAGGACTTTCTCATGCTATTTCTGTTCTACTCATGATAGAAGGACCTGCCTCTTTTCTGTCTCTCCAGTATACTTAAAGCACCATGCACATTTTTTCAATGTGCAACCTACAAGGTTCCAGTCATCCTCATTTCATGGACTGAGACTCTAAGTTGAGGCCAGAAAAGGGACACAGTCCAGTATTATCCAAACCCAGACCAACCTGGTCCCAAAGCCCACATGTGTGCTCCACCAGGCTGTGCACCTGCTTTGCAAGCCCAGCTTGACCTCTGAATAACCCACAATGGATCCTGCTTATTCTTCAGGGTGCCATTTTTCTTTCCCACTGGATTGTCCTTTTGCATTACAACTGGTGATTTCATACTCCAGCAAGCCTTATCTAGCACACACCGAGACTAGGGCAGCCATGGTAGGACTTGGGCTGGGTGCTGGGCAGTTTCTGTAAGTCATCTGGGCTAAAGTTCAGGGAGACAATAGAAGTGTGGACCCAGCGATGAGGCAGGGTGGAGGGGGCAAAAGGTTTAGTGACTTGGGGGCTAAGTAACCTCCACGAGGAAGACTGGGTGCCAAGCCAAGCTCTCCCAGGCAAAGCTCCCAGGGCGGGACTCCTAGGAGCTAAGTAACATGTCTGCCTGGAGTTGGGAGTCAAGTAGGAGAGACTGGGACAGGGATTTAATTACCTGTTCCTTCTAAACACCCCTTTGTATCCCAACTGGCTTACCTCTGGCCATTCTGCCTGGTGTACATATTTCTCTGACTCTAAATGACCATTTTTTACAATATTTGCTCTCTACCCTCTCCCCAGAGATAAAATACTGGGCACTTGAGCATGCACTTGGAGGTCAGACACTCCTGGGTTTGCTTCTTATTAACTGTGTGACTTTGGGTATATGTCTGAACGTCTCTGAGCCTTAGTCTTCTCATCTATAAAAAAGGGATAATGATCAGACACTTATAGACTTGTTAGAAGAGTTAGAATAAAGTTATAATTCACTTCATATAGGGTAGGCCCCCAATAAATGGTTATAAACCATTTATTTGTGGTTATAAACAGCCTGTTGCTGTTGCTTGAGATTGGTGTATGTTCTTCCTCCAGAGTCACCTAGCCTTAGATCAACAGAAACAGAGAAAATGTTAGAGAGAGGGACCTTAGCATTCATCCGGTCCAACTTCTTCATTTGTAAAGAAACCTGAGGTTCAAAGGAGGTTAATTGGCTTGTCCAAAGTTATATACCTTGGTAGTTCCAACCTCCAACTAAGGAAGTTAATTTGTTGGAGTGGTAGAAAGAGCTCTGGCTTTGGAGTCAGACCTATGTGAATTTGAATTCCACTCACCAGCCTGTCGGCTTTAGACAAGTTACTTGACCTGATTCTGCTTCATTTCCTCGTGTGCAGCTTTGGGATAAGAGGGCCGGTCTCCCAGGACTGTGGGGCGCACTGAATGCGATAATGTACATCAGGGGCCCAGGAGGCACCGGTCGCATATTGACACTCCTGCTGGTTTCTTCAGATCATTAAAACCTTCCTGAACCAGCTAGAACAGGGAAGCCCAGTGGAAGGAAATGTGTAGAGCTTAAAAACATAATGGGCTTTGCCTAAGAGTTGAAATAGGTGGGTGAAGGGCACACTTATAACTTGCACTCAGACTGTACAAATGCAAAATATGTAACCAAAACGTGTGCACCTCTGTAATATTCTGGAATTTTAAAGAATTAAAAATTTTAAAAAGGTAAAAACAAAGTTGAAATAGGGACATTTAGGAATAACTTTTGCTTACCACTCCCCAAATGCCAACTTTAAGGCTGAGTTTGGTACACTGGTCAGGGAAGGATTCCTAGTGGCCAGGCCCAGAGCAAAGATCGGGAGGATTAGCTGCAGGCTGATCTAAAGCAGGGGGGAGGGAGCGGGGTCAGGGAAGATGATCCTGAAGGTTTTAAACTGACCTTCTACATCTAGAGTATCTTTCAAAACAATGTTGGAAGCACTCTGGTTTCTAGGCATGCATTATAGTTTGAATTGGCAACACAGAACGGGAGGTGGTTTTGAGATGGGTGGCCATTTTTCAGATGCAGCCCCTGCAGTGGCTTTGGAATGAGAAGTATGGGCACGTTTTGCAATAAAAAGTGAGTTCTGGCGTGGGTTGGTTCCAAGATGAATATGGACAAGGACACTGAAACACAGCAGGCTCCACCCCTGAATGATCCAATTACAGGTTTTGAAAGGCACCCAGGGGCAGCATTTAGAAATGGAAAATGGAAAGAGATGGGAGAAGCAATTTTGCAACCAGACAAATGAGTGACTCCAAAAGTCCTCTGAGGAGAAGAGGGTTTGGAAAATGCCGTGTTTCCAAATGCCCCGTGGGAGTTAGGATTGACTTTTCTAGGGATAATTAGGGTGATTCTAGGGATAATTAGGGTGAGGTTGATTGGGGTCTGAGATGCCTGGGTGACCTCTGGAATGGAGAGAAACAGCAAGTAGCATCAACAGAAGCAGAACAGTGGCCCAATTTAACAAACAAAAACAGCAGGGAAATTGTTCAAAACTGTGAAATTCTTAGGGACTGGGTCTA
>NW_012138969.1:3926058-3929332 GCF_000956105.1 Propithecus coquereli | reverse complement strand
TGGAACATTGGGGTCGTGATGCAATGGACTAAGGGAAACCAATCAGAGCCAGAGCTGTCCCAGTGGGAAGACTAACCGGTCTAACCTTCTAGTTTCTCATCTAATCTGAGGTCTAAAATACTTCTTTAGGCAAAATTAACTTTTTACCCTCACTACCACATAGGTACAGATCACTCCGGAGTGTTCTACCTGACCTGTCATGTCTGCTGTGACTGAGGCCACTGGCTGATCACAAACTCATTCCGTTTTCTTCCTGAGCAAACAGTCCACATCTTCCAGTCTCCCTTGAGATAAATGGGGCTTCTCACCTGAGTTCTGACCAATGGAATATAAGCAGACGTGATGTGTGCCATTTCCAGGCTTGTGAGCAAAGCCTCCCACTTGCAATCTCTCATGTCCTTTCCCGCCTGCCTGCAGGATGCCGATGCCCAGGGCAACGTGGAATATGGCAGAGCCTGTAGCTCCCGGGCTTTCCCTCCCACTCATTAGACTGTGTGGTGAGATAAAATCAAACTTTCATTGTGTTAAGCTGTTACAGCAGCTCACATACCTTCACTCACATATTTACCTTTCTTTGTCTTCCTCTCCTTTTTTCTTTCTCTGCTCTTTGCTCCCTGAAGTAATAAAGGATTCAGAGAGGAGGATAAGGATATGACCATCAGAAGAAATTGTTGGGTGGGTGAAGACAAATCTCTCAAGTGGCTTTAGTCTCTTTCTTCTGCCTGAGATGTTGATCTCTGAGTGTCCTCGCTCCTGCTTCAGAAGTATGAGTAGAGTGACCAGGTCCAAAGCTCTATAGCAGATGAGCAACCGTGTAAGCATCATACCCTCTCTTCCCTGATGCAAGCACACTTGGCGTCTCCTAGCTCTCCCTGGGATCCAGCTCGCCTGCCCTCTTTCACAGCTTGTGGAAGGTGGAGAAGAAAGGCAGTATGCCCTCTTTGGGCTCCAACCATGAGACTAAAGGCCTTGGTCTACTAACCTCCTTCATCTCTCTCCTCTTTTGTGAGTCACCAGCAATCTCATACACAGAAATGATAACATGAGGAATCTCAGAGTGTAAGCTAAAAACAAGAAAGCAAATTCTAGGCATATGGCTTAGTTGGAATGTTGCTTTGGCCACTGTAATTTTCCCTCAGTATTATTTAAATGTTCTTGATTCTAGATCCTCTCTGCTAAGTTGTTTCCTAGCATAGTCTTCTACCTTGTCCTGCCTCCTAAATCTACAGAAGGTCCTAAGAGTCTGTTTTCTCTTCCTTTGTTGACCATGCCTTCTTTTCCATACCAAACCAAAGCCTCTGCCTTCCCCTGAGATGCTAGGTAAACCGATTGCTCCATTTGCCTTGCATTTTGGCCAAACTATAAAATAGGCATATTGTTTATGATCTTGATTCCATTTTCAGTACTGATATTCTACTCTACAATTTTTGGACACCTCCCTAATAACCAGAAAACCACTCCAGCAGAGCCTGTTATCTATCCTCTAACATCTATCTTCTTCCTATTCCTCAGCAATAGGATCCCCACAGCTAACTAGTATAAAAACTATACATGATATATCCCCTTGCAGGTGTGTATGGCCATAAGACTAAGTTCTCACCAATGGGGTGTAAGCAGATGGCCAACTGCCATCTTGGATCATGATACAAACTTGGCAATGGAAACCATTCTGGGCCGAGCAACAAGACGGAAGGTACCTGGGTCCCTGACACTCCATTCTAGCCATAGGTGACCAATCTCTACAGTTTCATGTGGGAAAAAAATAAGCCTCAAACGTGCTAAGTCACAGTTACTTAGGGTTTTCTGTCACTTACAGTTAAATTAATTCTATTCAATTACTCTAGTCTCTGATATTTAAAATTAATCAACCTGGATTTATCTGTCTCCAAAGCCCACTTGTTAACCAGGACTCTTAAGATTGGTGTTAAACTTTACAAAAGTAGATTTCATAAAATAAACAGAAAAGAAAGAATTATTCTGTGGCCAAGAATGCCAAAAGGCAGACTATCTCAAGGGGCTTGGAAGATTATAAAAATGAACATTTTTGTTAATATCATCATAAGTAATTCAAGCTTGTGTGTGTGCATGTATATGAGGGAAACAATACAGAGAAATTACCAATTTGGCTGTTCGAGGCACTCGGATTTTGAAAGAATGAGCACAAAAGATATAACAAAGAGCCCAAAATAACAGTGTCAGAAAAAGCTGAGATTGTAAAAATCCTAGGGACAGAAAAAGATTATTGTTTTGGTTGTGTTCAGAACAGAAAGAACAAGGGAAAATCTAGGGTCACTGAGGCGGAGGATGGAATAATACAAACAGGGACCAAAATGCTAGAAGCAAACTTGAAATCATCAAACTCTCATTTGCTTTTTTGGTGAAATTACCAAAAAGATAATGTTGTGTATCTTGATCTGAGCAAAACATCTTGCCAAAGCTTTCATAATATTCTTGTGGGCAAGATGAGGAAACACAAGGTGGCTTCCTAACTCACTAAGCAACTAAGTCCAAAGAACCTTAAGTAGACTATGGTAGCTTGAAGGAGAGGCGTGCCTCAGTGTTCTGTCCTCTTCCACACTTATATATGAAATTCGTAATGACAGCGCATGTTATTACACTCACAGGTAACCTGAAGCTGGGAGAGGTGCCTATTAATAACATGTTAAATGGCGGACTCAAGTGGCAGGCCTGAAGCTAGCTAGAGGAAGTTTGATGCATATCTATGTAAATTCCTTGCTTTCAAAAATCATTTGGACTAGTACAAGGTGTGAGAGGATTAACTTTCAATATTCCCTTGAAAAGGACCCAGGAATATTAACTCACAGAAAACAAGGGACCGTCAAAACAGGGCCTGCCAAAGGGTCTTTGCAGCCTTTGGCTGCATTCGTAGAAGTATGGTGTCCAAATTAAGGAAGAACACATGAACATCCATACCATGGGACACTACTCAGAGATAAACAAAACAAGTTCATTGACTCTCCAGAGAATGAGGGAATTGTACAAAGTGAAAAAAAGTCAATTCCAAAAAGTCATATACTGTATGATTTCAATATTCTTGAAATGACAAAATTATAGGAATAAAGAAGAGATTGATTAGTGGTTGCCAGGATCAGGGATGGGTGGTGAGGAGGGAGGTGGGGATGGGTGTAAAGGGCAATACCAGGGGTCCTGTGGGGGTAGAAATGTTCCACATCTTGACTGTGTCGATGTCAGTGTCCTGGTTGTGATACTGTGCCATAGTTTTGCAAGATGTTACCACTAGAAGAAACTAGGT
>NW_012138969.1:3923953-3924533 GCF_000956105.1 Propithecus coquereli | reverse complement strand
TTCCCTTCTATCATCTCCTTTTCTGAAAGCTGAAGAATTTCTAAGCCCCCTGTTTGTGCCCCATATAAAATACTGTGGTCTTTCAGGTCCTGTGCGACCTGGAACATCTATGTGGTGGTCTTCACCTCCCTGACATAACCTAACAGTTGTCCTGAGAGCAGAATCTGCTGCGATTCCCTGCTAGCTTGCCCCAGGCCCTGCTAAGGGCATGGCCATCAGCATCAGGCTAAATGTGGGGCCAGAGGAGCCAGTTACTCAGGGGCTAGAAATCAGAAAACGTGCTCACGCTTAGGCTCCTGGTTGTTCCATTTATAAAATTTGACAAGGCCCAAAACCTGAAGATTAGAAAGTGGTAGTGAATCCTGAAAATGAGGGAGCCGAGACCCAGGAAGTCTGAGTCCCTGTATCGGGCCCCGCCCGCTCAGTGGGAGCTGCTCCCCGTCCTTCCAGAACTGGTGCCAGAGACTGGGCTCCTGCTGCAAGTTCCAGCCGGGGAGAACAGAGCCAGCTTCTCGGACATGCTTCAGGTGGGCAGAGAAAGAGCAAAAAGAGATGCCCATGCCCTTAATTCCAACATCTG
>NW_012138969.1:3918441-3922234 GCF_000956105.1 Propithecus coquereli | reverse complement strand
TCGAACTCCTGAGCTCAAACAATCCTCCCGCCTCGGCCTCCCAGAGTGCTAGGATTACAGGCATGATCCACCGCGCCCCGCCTGGCTGCATTCTTGATCATCTTTCCTGCAATGAAGTGACAGGGAGTGGAAGGGAAGTCACTTGCCCCTTTCATCTTTTGATTGGATCAGTCCTGTTTAATGCAGGTAGAGGGAAAGCCCCTTCCAATGTTTTCGGGGTTTTTTTTTTATCTCAAATGGCCTTTAATTCAAAGTATTTTTTATACTAAGGAGTCATATTTTGGGGTGAAATTTCCTGAGCTCTTTCACTGCTATTGCCTCTGCTACAACTCCTGCCTCTTGAAACCCCAGAAGCTGGAGTATGGACTCCGGAGCACCGCTGCAGGAAAACCTCATGTTTCTGGGAGCGAATCTGCCTTGCACATATCGTGCTGAGCGCATCTGCTTGGTGGAAGACAGTTTGCATCTGGAACCCTGACTGCAAAGGAGTCTGGGAAGTATGGGGCTCAGCTTTCCAAGTTCACCTAGAAAGAGGCTGGAGTGGAGGCCCAGTGAGCCAGCCACACAACAGCTGATATTTATTGAATATCATGCCACGGGTTCTTGGCTGTGTACTTTATGCTAGGTTAGCCACACAGCAACCCAGTGAGGTAGGTACTTATTTCACTACTGAGGAAGCAGGGCCTCCAGGAAGTTACCTTGTGTGTCCTGGGTCACAGAGGAAGGGCTGAAGATGGGCTGAAGACAGCTGCTGTCTTATTCCAAGCTCATGCTCTTTTAACTACGATGGTGTCTGCTCCTCCCTGCATCTTGAATGCTGACCCACTGTGTGGCCATGCCTACTCAGTGGAAGCTAGAGGAGTTAATTCATCATGGGTTTAAACAGAAAGTTAAACCTGAAATGCTGTGGCCTGAAGAAAGTGTCTTCCCCTTGAGTGTGACGGAAGGTGGGAGGCAGGAGGTGACTGTGAGGGGTACAGAGGCAGAGCTGTGTGATGCATCAGCAGGAGCCGGGGCGGAACAGAGGGGACGGGCCCAGGATGGACTTGGACATATGCCACGTCTTCCCACTTCTAGAAGAGGATCAGACCGTGTTGATACCGATGGGCCTAATGAGAACTGACGGATTCACTCAAGGGATGTTTTCTTTTTTCCTTTTTAAAATAGAGCATGTAAAATAAGATGTTAGAGAAAAAGCGCGTACTTCACGATTCCCGCACTCTGGTGTCTGTGATAATGGTCTCCCAAGTGCGTTGGCTCTGCTGATAACTACAGACGCGTGTCCTCTGTCGAGCAGCTGCGTGCCACACCCCGGCTCGCAGTGACATGCAGGCTGTCGGACTCCTGCCACAGGAAGTGCTTTCCCACTCTCGCTGGGACACTGCACTGTCCTGGGAGGGCCCTGGAATTCTCGGTTTCCTGGTATAGGATGCTGGGGCTTGAGAGAGGAGCCCAGAGCCCAGACCCGAGGGGCTGCGGTCAGCACAGAGGAGCAAACACACACAGACACCCCCACTGAGTCACGCACATACACACCACAGATATACACACCACACACGCAAACACAGAGAGACACTCACATGCACCACACAGACACACAGAGACTCAAACATGCACACTGCACGCACACCCCACCGCATACAGTATACACGTACACACAAAAACACACACTGCACACATATGAGACATATAGCATACACACACATAGCCATATCCTGAAAGGCTTAAATTGGGATTCTGTGGATGGTGAATGTAGGAGGTATGTATACAATGGTGGAAGCATCGAAAACGGAATATGTACAAAGATAAAACTCTATCGAATGCACGCACGATATTTACTGGGAGAGGACAACAGTACAGGCAACACAAATAATGGATGTTTAATAATCCTTGGATTGTTCTCTGTGAACTTATTTAATTGAGTAGCAGATTTTTTCGAGTGACTGTTCCTTAGCCTCGTACACTCACTGTGTGGCCACTGACTCCCACCCACGGGCAGCACGCCAAGGCTCCAGCTCGCCCCCTCCCTTCTGAATTACCTGTGGAGGGACAGCCCTGCAGAGCCTCCGCAGAGCCTGTTTGATGAGAGAGTGTGCCACCACCCTCTCGTCCTTCCAAGCTCCCTCCCTGCTCAAGTCCGGAAAGTCCCAGAGCTCTTGCCTCACAGGACAAACAGGGAAGTTCAGGGATTTGGTACTGACCTCAGTTAGACACCAGCTTCCCAGAGCCCTGATTTCTTCCTGGGCTACAACAGTTTACCTCTGTGTGCACAGGGGGCGCTCAGGCCCAGGAATTGAAGTTGTTAGACTTTCCCTTTAGTATTTCTAAGATCCAGTAGGGGAGGGTTGGAAATTGAAAGGAAAGGACACCCGGCAGGTGAGAATGGTAGTTGGAGATTACAGACCTAGAAGAAAAGGGTGGGCTACTCGTAAATATACCTCCAAGACCCCTTGTCTTACTGAACTTCAAAGCTAGAAGGGAACATACAGACCATCAGCCATGACCCCTTCATTTCCTAGATGCCGAATCTGAGGTTAGAAGAGTGAAGCAAAATGTTTAAAGTCATAACTAATTAGAAGCCACTCTGTGATTGCAAGTGTAGAGTTCATCTCTCATGGAGCAATGATTACCATTTTTACCTTCCCATTCCACAGTGTTGTTCCACTGATTCAATGCATGGCCAAGATATTATTCTGTATATGAGATTTTGTTAGAGAAGCTAATGAATTAAACATATTTTACTTAGGACTTTCCATTTTATTAGGTGAGTACAGACTATTAAATAAAAGTCAGTTGTCCAAAATAACCATGTCTTGCTTTAAAAGAGTTCAAAATACAAAAATCCAAATTCAAAAATAATAAAGTATGATTGCTTCATTACAAAATATATATTATTTAGTAGGGTTTTTTTTGTTGTTGTTTTTGTTGTTTAATAGGAAGTTCCTGCTACATATTTCAACACTAAGTTTTTTGGGGGAAAAAGGATGTAACTCAAGAAAAATGATGAATTTATGTGTACTTTAGGCATCCCGATAATTGAGAGTGTGTGTTTTTACTATGTTTATAGAACAGTGAGAAACAGGGGCGATATATAGATTCGTAATGGGAAAACAGAGGTCTATTCTACATTTGGCACTAATTCCAAAGTCTTACGTGAATCTCTTAACCTTCGTGAGCCCTCACGTCCTCCTCTAGAAAATAACAGGCTGGGATCAGATGAGCTGTATGGATTTGTCTTTGTTCATTTTCTGTTGCTTATAACAGAACACCTGAAACTGGGTAACCTAAAAAAAAAATTCTTATAATTCTGGAGGCTGGGAAGGGCGTGGTTTGGCATCTGGTAGGAGCCTTCTTACTGGCAGGGACTCTGCAAAGTCCCAAGGCAACACGGAGCATCCCATGGAGAGGGACTGAGTGTGCTAGCTCAGGTCTCTCTCTCTCCTTTTATAAAGCCATTAATGCTGCTCCCATGATAAACCATTAATCCATTAATCCATCAACCCATGAATCCATTAATCCATGAATGGATTAATCCGTCCATGAGGACAGAGCCCTCATTACCCAGTCACCTCTTAAAGGCCTCTCCTCTCAATACTGCCACGTTGGAGATTAAGTTTCAATATGAGTTTTGGAGGGGACAAACATTCAAACCACAGCAGGGCTCTTCTAAGATTGCAAAGCAGAGTGGGAGGACACGAAAGCCAAACCAACTTGAGCTGGTTCATCTCCACCTCCAAGCACTTTCCCAGGGCTGCAGTTCTTCTCTTGACTATGACATAGGTGCTGTCCACCA
>NW_012138969.1:3896206-3918066 GCF_000956105.1 Propithecus coquereli | reverse complement strand
CACTCTAGCCCGGGCAACAGAGTGAGACTCTGTCACAAAAAAAAAAAAAAGTTTGTAAAGAATTCGCAGCATTCATCTGAATTAGGGTACCATCTTGGGGGTGCAGTAGTGAAGGACTAGACTTCATGCTTCCACAAAATGCCTTTGACTATGAACGTGGGAGGGACAGAAGAAGCCAGGCAGGATGGAGGGGCCCTGCCCCTGCCACAGTTGGCAGCTTTCAGGAGCAGATTTTTGCCCCCCTGTGGTCCAGTTTTATTTTGTTTTTGTCTTCTCTTCAATGAGTTTTGCTCAGTGGCTTCTGACTGACGGTGTCATTTCTTTGAGATTCACTTTTTCGTCTGCTTCCCTTCACTCCTGCTATTATTTACTGTTTAAATCTTTCCTTCCCCTCCCCTTCATCTGGCTAATCCTTCAGGGCTCAGCTTTCCTCATGGAAGTTTTCTGGCCCTTCACCCCCCTTGCCATTTCCTTTCCCAGCACCCTGTGCCCCTCCCTCCTAACACTTACCACAATGACAATTACATAATGCGTTTGTGCGATATTAGTCTATCTCCCGCACCAGGCTGCAAGCTCCAAGAAGGCAGCAGCCTTGTCTATTTGGTTCACTGATCTGTCCCTAACATGTGTAGGACTTGGCCTGTAGCAGGGGCTGCACATATATGTATTGAGTGAGTGGATGGATAAATGCATGTAAAATGAATGCACGAATGAACCCCAGAAGCTGGCTGCCACCCATAGGAGCTGACCAGCTCATGAGCCCGAGGTCCGCCCTTTTTGTCGTTTCATAGACAGCCTCACCTTCACTCTTGCCCTTTGCAGGATTCCTCCATGGCTTCTCTTATACGCTTTTAAAAAAAGGGCATTGATTCACTAGTAACACAAAAAGTCGACCAGAAAGTCCTGATAGATTATAATTCTAGAGAAACTTAATCTTGCTCAAAAAACACACATCCGCAACACCCTATGTCTCCTCCAATAGGGCGTTTAAATCTACTCTGGGATAGTCTGTGTGATTATCAAGAGAAGCAGGGTGGGTAAAGGATCTTTGGGATGACAGAACCCATTTTAGGTTCCACTTTGACAATTTTTCCAGCCCAACAATTTGCCGCTAAAGTTTCCGCATTTGTCATTTGGGGTCCCTCTTTTGTCTCTGGGATTTCCTATTGCCATCATGCCCCCAGTTAATTGAAGGAACTCAGGAAATTTCACCCCAAAATATGACTCCTTGGTATAAAAAGTATTTTGAATTAAAGACCCTTCAAGATCAAAAAGCATTGGAAGAGGCTTTCCCTCTATCTGCGTAAACTGGGCTGACCGATCAAAAGAACAATTGACTTCCCTTCCCCTCCCTGTTATCTCAGTGTATTGCAGGAAAAAGTGATCAAGAATACAATAAAGAATATTTAACACTTAAAAAAAAAAAAAAAAAGAAGAATACAACCAGACCTGGCCCAAATCATTTTAAATATAATGCCTGTTTCTCGGGTTAATTTAATTTGCTAAGAGAACCGTTTACAAGTCAATCTGTCTCCCCCATCCATTTATCCTCCCTAGCAACCATTCATTGTCCCGAAACAGAATTACCTGTACCGCTCATCTCCCCCTCCCCTCTCAAAAACAGGTATAAAAATATCTGGATCCCACTGGGATATGAGTAATCACTCTGTGATTACCATGCTCGTGGTAAATAAACCTTTCTCTTGTCAATCTGCCTTAATTGTGAGTTGATCTTTCAGCCTTGGGTGTGGGGGCGGAGTTTCCCCTCAGCCCTGCATAATCAAATGAGCAGGTGAGCAGGAAAGAGCTCTTTAAAAGGGAGGTGTGTGTTTAATTCCAATCAGTCTTTTCTCCTGCCGACAGCTGCCAAAAGAGCTTAAAGAGTGCTTGAGCCCTGGCAAGAGAGGTGTGCAGAGAGAGGAAGAACGCATACTACTTCTTCTGAGTGTGGCTCACACCGTTATCCTTCTTTTTCTCTTCATGTTTCTCTCCTTAATGGAATAGCAACACGAAGGCTTGGCAGCTGAATAAGTAGTTTTCCTCTTCCAATCCAGTCCAAGAATCAGGTTGAATGACCACAGGCGGCCATGCAGGAAATATTTTCCAAAATAGTTTTCTGTCATTCTGCTGTGTTTGGGTCAAGCCTCAGGCTTCCTGACAATATAGCTTTGTTCTTGTTTCCTCCTGTTACCTGCTGCAGCCCTGCTGAGCAGAAAGGAGCGCCCCGTTCTCCAACTCCCAGAGGTACGTTGTCATTATGCAGGAGACAATAGCCCAAGCTTGTGTGTGGAGGGAATATATTCAAGGGGGCTGTGTTTAATTTCACTGCTTCCGTGAATAGTCTTCAAGATGAATAGCTTCAAGATCCCTGTGATGTTTCTTTTCTTTTTTCTTTAAATAGCATATCAGGGTCCCCCAATTCAGCCTACCTAGTATTCATTTCAGTGATTCAGAGCTGTCTGGATGCGTGTGACAGAAAGGGGGGGCAGAGTCACTTTGGAAGGGAATTTTGGTGGTGGGAGTGTATACCCTGTATACCCTGGAGCAGAGTGGGCGTGGGTACCTCAGACGTCAGTAGACCCCTCCCTCGGTTCCAGGGAAAGAGAAGCTCCAAATGGCCAGTTTGCAGAAGCTGGAGGAGATGTGCGCAACGTAACGTGATGCCGGGTGACAGAGGGTAACCGAAAGTGGGAAGGAGCAACAGTCACTCTGCTTCTGGGCTAAGGTCACAGCCTTAGGGGCATACTGAGCTCCTCTGGGACTGTAACAGGTTGTTGGTGTAGCTTTGGGGACATGGGGGTGGCAGCACTGGCAGATGTCCACACTGTCCTGGAGGGTGCTGCCAGCAGTGGTGTTGAGGGGCCTTCAAGTGGCTTTCCAGGCAGTGAAAGCCAATTGGCAAGGTCGGGGGGGTGGGGGTGTTGCCGAAAAGGAAGCACATCACAGTTGCCACGGGGGACCACGTGAGCACATCAAGGGCTCCCTGGGGTTCCCGGAAATAAACTGGGGGAGTGGAGGGGGTGGAGGGGGCAGGAGCTCGTGGAACAGCAATGACCATTGGTAACCTGACCCTATTCGGACCCTCAGTCAGGTGTAGCACAAGGAAAGCACAAGTTACAGTAGAATTATAAAAAGTCTGTGCTAGGGCCAGGCGCAATGGCTCACGCCTGTAATCCTAGCACTCTGGGAGGCCAAGGAGGGAGGATGGTTTGAGTTCAGGAGTTCAAGACCAGCCTGAGCAAGAGCAAGACCCTATCTGTACTAAAAATAATAGAAAGAAATTAGCTGGACAGCTAATATATATATATATATATATATATATATATATATATAGAAAAAAATTAGCCAAGCATGGTGGCGCATGCCTGTTGTCCCAGCTACTCGGGAGGCTGAGGCAGGAGGATCGCTTGAGCCCAGGAGTTTGAGGTTGCTGTGAGCTAGGCTGACACCACCGAACTCCAGCCTGGGCAACAGAGTGAGAAACTGTATCAAACAAACAAACAACCAAAAAGGGTCCGTGCTGGGAAGGATCTTAGAGAGGATCTAGTCAAACATCCCTCATGCTATGGGTGGTGATAACAAGGCTCTATGTCTCACAGCCAGGCAACCACATAGCCAGGGTAGGACGTCATTCTCCTGAGTTCCAGCCTATGACACTCGATGGACTCCTGACATTCGTGACGTGTTTGCAGGGCACTGAGGGCTTCTGCTGTTTACAGGTCAAAAGTGTCTTCCTGGCGCATATTACTTTGAGGAAAGTCAAACGGAGCTTGCAGTGGGGATCTGTCTAGGAGCGCACCTTCCGGAAGGCCCTGCTAGGTGGAGCTCTGCTGGCATTTACTGCAAGAAGGTGCAGCTTCAACTCTGGCTTGGTAAGAAAAGAAAAAGGGCAGCCTCTTAGAAACAGAATACCAGCTGGATCTTGAGCATTCAGTCTGCTCACTGAGCTCTGCCCATATCTTCACGGAGAGAGGCTTGTCCATATGGAACACTAGGGTCACCCACCAAGTCTGTTGGGAAGTAGGACAATAAGAAAAACACAATTTTATTTTTGTAACAGTGCATTTTTTTTTTTAATCAAAATTCTCTTCACTGCTATTTCAGCTCATTTACTCTTGGTTTGTCCTGAGCAAATCTGAAGCGATGTGTTATTGTTTTATATTTCTTCATGAAATCTGGTCATCCCTCAGCCCACCTAAGATGATCCATTGGCTCGTAGGAAGCTGGAACCAAGGTAGTCTCTTGTCATAGAATGTTCCAGAAATTCAGGAGATACCTGAAGCCTTCTAAACTTCAGATATTCACTTTCAGATATTCACCTTTATTACAGTACTAGTAATGCCTTCTAAATTTATCCTACCCTGGAGCATGCAGGAGATGTCTTCCGACTTAGCAAAGATACATATTACTTTGCTATTAATATAAAACTTAACTTTAAAAATGCACATACACCTTTAGCTCTAAAAATATACATACAATACATTAAAAAATACACATTTAGTAAAAGTATGGCCCTTTCCTTTGGAAGATCACTGTATGGATGGGGAAATTTTGATGTAGAAGGAATGAATGGCCATCTGAGCCCATTTCGGGTTTATGCAGACACCCCCGCCTCTCCGCAGTGTTCTTGTGAACCGGCCCAAACATTCTCAGATGACACCTTTCACATTCTCTTTTTTCCCTCTCACTCCCAGCTTCCTTCCCTGCTTCCCTCCACACTTTACCCCACCACATTCCTTCTCAGTTTGGCTTCACAGGTAGTCATAACAATAGGCCGAGAGCTTGTTTTTAATTGTTTCTGTGACTCTCTCCACCATGTCCACCATGGCCCCGAATGGAGGCCTGCATCTGCAAAGCCAGAGCAGTCTGCAATAAGCCAAACGGACCATATGGGAGACAGACTCTTTGGAACCGTGATTTAGTCCTGCAGTGAGCTAGGAGGGATTAGGGAGGGGATAAGCATTTATGAGGGTTCTGGTCAAGCTCCATCCCCTACCCAAGACACTCTGGGATCTGCTCAAAGACAAAGCATTCTCTTGGGCCTGTCTATACATTTGCACTCCTGGACTCCTGCTCAATCTCCCTATTAAAAGAGTCAATATTAATAATATCTAATTCTTCCCCCAAAACCCTCATGAGCAAGTTTGCTACAATAGAAGTACCAGATACCCATAGCTGGAACACACAGGATGAGATGAAGCCAGCAAGATGAAACTCAACAGAGTTTGGGAAAATTTCCAGAGACTAAAAAAAAATTCTGAGATAAAGCCATCATCAAAGGATTAAGCTTCAAGTGCTACAATGAAGGCAGATGAGACTTCATCTGCTTCTGGTCCCACAGTGAGTTGTGTGAGTTTCACCACCACTCATGCCCTTCTAAAGAGAGGCATTGTCCACAGCAGGGCCTAACGTAGTCGTGTCACTAATCCAGTTCCACAAGTTCCACAAGACTGAGGTGACCCAATGCCATGCCCCTGTGGCCGTTCGCTACTCTGTGCTAACCCAAAGAGATAGCTAGAGGCTCGGGAGAGAGACAGATCTATGGATCTTTTACCTCTGACCTCCCTCCCTGACCCTGAAGAACTGAGGATTCATCCTGTACACTGTTGTTTTGATCAGAAATGTATCAACCAGTAACAGGCAGGTGAAATAGTTTTCTGGAGGAAAAAGTCTCCAACTGTTAGAGGAAGAAGTTTTCAACTCCCAGAATATGGGATCTACAAGATAGGGAAGAAGCATTGAGCAATGTAGAAGCTTCCAGGATTGAGAAAGTGAAGGTTGAAAATAAAGGGTGAGGCAGGCGTTGTGAAGAGACAGTCCAGCCACTGAGAGGAAAGCTGTGGCACGTGAGAAAACTCTGCTCTTACTTTGGGGAAGAAATGCCTACTTTGTTATCTATGTTTTATCTCACTTCTAGATTCAGGGTGAAGAGATTGGGAACTTATGTTATCATTAATATCTAAGTGTCTGGAGAAATGCCTGGAACACAGTAGGTGCTCAATCAATGTTTGTTAAAATGATTAGAATCAAAACAAGCAAATGAGACTAAAGAAACAATCAGTATGAAAATCAGAGCTGTCTATAGGAACTCGGATTTCTCATCACCAAAATCTCTCTTACTTCCCTCCTGAGTGAGTCTGACACTTGTGCAGGTTCTAAAGTAATACAGTCTCATAAACCAGCTTCTCGCCAAATGTGGATATTTGAATTTAAATTAATTAAAATGAAATAAAACTGACAATTCACTTCCTCAGTCACACTAGCCACATTTCAAGTGCTCGATGACCACATGTGGCTAGTGGCTACCATATTAGACACCACTAATTGTAGAACATTCCCATCATTGCACAAAGTTCTGTTGGACAGCACTGGGTTACAGTGTTTAAGAGAGCCTTAAGGCCGGGCGCGGTGGCTCACGCCTGTAATCCTAGCTCTCTGGGAGGCCGAGGCGGGAGGATTGTTTGAGCTCAGGAGTTCGAGACCAACCTGAGCAAGAGCGAGACCCCGTTTCTACTAAAATTAGAAAGAAATTAATTGGACAACTAAAAATATATAGAAAAAATTAGCTGGGCATGGTGGTGCATGCCTGTAGTCCCAGCTACTCGGGAGGCTGAGGCAGAAGGATCACTTGAGCCCAGGAGTTTGAGGTTGCTGTGAGCTAGGCTGACGCTACGGCACTCACTCTAGCCTGGGCAACAGAGTGAGACTCTGTCTCAAAAAAAAAAAAAAGAGAGAGAGCCTTAAAATCTAATTCAACCTTCTAAATGTCTCAAAATAAGACATTTTGGATTTCAGAGTACAGGAAGAGAATGGGGAGCTAACTTTCAAGGCATTCCGATAGTCTTCACGACATCTGCTAATGCTCAACTCTTTCCTGCCATGGGAAAAAAAAAAAAAAGATTAACCAGCCTAGGACAAGGCTGACAAACTTTTTCTGTAAAGGCTTGGATAGTAAATATTTTAGTCTTTACAGGCTAAGAAGGAAAATCAAAGAGATTTTGTAAGTACTTATATAGCAAGGGAGAAAACAAATTTCCACAAACTTTTTATTGACATTCAAAATTTTATGGACACTGAAATTTGAATTCATATAATTTTCACATCATGAAATATACTTCCTTTGATTATTTTCAACCCATTTGAAAGTGTAAAAACCATTCTGAGCTCATGGGCTGTATGATAACTGGCAGTGGGCCAGATTTGGCCGATAGGTGATAGCTTGCCATTCGGGGCCCAGGCCAGGCAGAAGAAATCCATCCAGTATGATTGGCCGACTTCTCCCACGAGCCACTTTTCAGAAGCCATAAGAAAATAGGAGGGGCCGCTTGTGCAAGGTATTTGAAAAGTTTCCCTCAAGAAGCAGGAATGACGTCCGAGTTACCCTCTTAGATTCTGGAACTATCACTCAAAGTGGAGATGATTCTACTTTCTCCATCGAAGGAAAGTTCTTTTGGGAGGGAAGAAACTACCAAGACATAAAGAAGAAATGAAACAATTGTCCTCTGAGCCCCATAGCCTCAGTCAAATATGCTCCGAAGGCTATGGGGCTTCTCGGAGAATTCTCAGAGCTAAGAACAGCAGGAAAAGGCCATAGGCCCGGTGAGCTATGACACTGGGTGGTGGTGAGTCTTCCCCCTGTCTGCAACAGCCAGCCCCCTTCTTAGCTGCAAGGGATACCCAGAGGAAGTCAGAGGAAGGCGAGGATGGATTTGGGAGAGAAACAATGCAGAACTTTGTACCACATCTGCACTGGGGGCAGGGAAGAGTGATATGAAAATGCGAGGGAGTGAAGAGGTGAAGAAGTCGGGGAGCTTTCAGGCAGATGAAAGAATCGAGGAGCACTGTGTAATGTAAAGAACATTCGCCAGGAAACGGGCCACCAACGTTTTCTTTGTCTTGAGCTTAGATACGGTTCGCGTGATTTGGGTACCATATTTCCCCATATCCAAAATAGGGAAAATGATGCTTTTCTTCTCTTATTTGCAAGAGGGACAAAGAGAGTGAACCTCTTTAGAAGGTTAAGAAATCTCTTGTATTTTAGTTTGTAACTCAATTTTTTTTCCATTTTCCCCACTCCTGCTCCCCCACGAAGTCTTTTTTATCTTCCAACCAAAATGGAATTGCAGCTGCCTGTTCTGAGTACCTAGGGCTCCTGCATGTGCTTCTATAATACATGCTTTACTGCGGATGTCTGCCTTTCCCACAGAAGTGCAAACTCCTCCAGCGAGGCCATGGCGTCTCATTCCTCTTCATGGCCCCAAGGCCTGGCTCAGCTCCTGGCATTTAGTAAGCAGTGAAATGTTTGCTAAATGAGTGATCAATCCCTGGGCACTCCATCAATGACCTCGCTGTAGCCCCTCACTAAACCGTTGCATTAGATTAATACTCCGGGAAAACAATAGAGTGAGTGGCGAGGATTGTGTCTGAGTGTATCCCTTGTTTAAAGAATTAAATTTAAAAAAAATCTGTAAGCAAAATTTCAACGTGTGGACTTTTAGTTTATAACTTCTGAAAGAGCGTAGATACTCTTGTTCCCATTTACTAAGTGAGAAACGTAAGACTCACTCACCCAAGGTCACACATAAAGTGAGTTACTAACTCAGAACAAGCACCCTGGATTTTCGTGCTAGCCCACAGACTTCCTTTCAAGTGTGTGGCTGTCTCAAGAGGGCTCAGCATTGGAGAAGGAGCAATCAGTGGGCTGTAAAGATGAGTAACACATAAAACTTTCCTGAGTAAACAGGCCTTCCCCGCCGTCCCGCCCCTGCCTCTGCACTCCACCCTTTGGCCAATGTTGACACCGCATCCTATGGTCCAGAAAGGGAACCCACCCAGGTGGTGTGGGAGGAAGGACTTAGTCAAACAAGAGGAACATATAATGAACCTTCCAGTGAACCAGCTAAAAGGAAGCAGCAGGTGAAGAAAGCCCAGTGAGGACGACCATGGAAGGTGTTTGGCATTTCCTAGATTTGAGAGGGATGGCGTGGAGACCCAGAACCATCATCATCATCACCAGTCAGGTCTAGGCTCCAATCCTCAGGACTCATCCCTTTTCCAGAGGCTTCCCTGCCTCGTTAGTTATCTACTACTCTAGTGGGGACCATTAATCCATGTTCCTATCTGTTTATTCAGGGTTAGCCAAGCAGTCTATGCCACTAGCATTAACACCATCATCTCCATCACCACCATCATCATCACCCACAGATATCCGGTGCCTCACGCTTACAAAGCATTCTCATACTGACTCTCATCCCATGCTAACAACGGCCTACTGAGGACAGCTCTGTTGTTGGAATTGTGTGTACTGAAATCAATGGCTTTTCTTTGGGCCTCGAAGAGGGTGTTTTTATAGTATGAGAGCAGAGATATGATCAGAAAAGTACTATTGGATGACCCTGAAGAGAAGGCTCCTTTAAAATAACTGTGTCACTGAGGGTAATTTGGCTGGGGTCACCTGTTTGGCACTTCTGCTGGTTTTTTGCTACTGAGACAAGGGTACTAATCAAAATAAAAATAAGGACATTAGGAAGGAAGATTATAATAACAAGAGTAATTTCTCAAATTATCCTTTTGTAAAACACAACTAACACCCATTGGGTCAAGTCTTATGTGGAATGAAAATCCAATAAGATAATAGTAAATAACAATAATACTACATAATAATGTTTCGCTTTTTGATAAGTGCTTGTATCTAATTTAGCCTCAAAACTTCCTTGCAGGCCAGGTGTGGTGGCTCACGCCTGTAATCCTAGCACTCTGGAAGGCCAAGAAGGGAGGATCGCTTGAGCTCAGGAGTTTGAGGCCAGCCTGAGCAAGAGCAAGGCCTCGTCTCTACTAAAAATAGAAAAATTAGCCAGGCGTGGTGGCACATGCCTGTAGTCCCAGCTACTCGGGAGGCTGAGGCAGGAGGATCGCTTGAGCCCAGGAGTTTGAGGTTGCTGTGAGCTACAATGATGCCACTGCACTCTACCCAGGGCGACAGAGTGAGACTCTGTCTCAAAACAAACAAAAACAACAACAACAAAACTATCTTTTAATTTATTAAAATAATATTTTCTCCATTAAAAAAAATTTATTTTTACTTGCAACCCCCGCCCCCCTGCATATTATCTCCAGTTTGAAGATGAAAAAGAACTGCAGTTAAATAACTCACTAACTCACTGATAGCAGAAACAGCAGAGCTCCAGTCCCATAGCTTCTGCACCAACGTTCATATTTACACTGAGCTGCCGCTGTTGTTGTTCACCAGCAGCCTGGTGTGTCTTCGAAACCCTCTGTGAGCATCAACGTAACAGTAGACATTTTTTCTGATTGGCACATCCAATAGGAAGTTTTCTTGCCCATTTATAGAACTCAAACCAAAAAAATTATAAAACAATAATCTTACTTTTATGCCTTAAATATTAATAAAGAATTTTGCATTAATACTTGAAATGTGGATTTTTCCAAAATAGTGTGTTTTGAAAGGTTCACAGGATCTTTGTTGAATACAGAGTCATGGGTTATCATTAAAAATAGGCTTTTAGCCCAGCGCTGTGGCATGTGCCTGTAATCCTAGCTATTCAGGAGGCTGAGGTGGGAGGATTGCTTGACCCTAGGAGTTTGAGACCAGCCTGGGCAACATAGTGAGACCTTGTCCCTAAAAAATTTTTTAAATGTTAGCCAGGCATGGTGGCACATGCCTGTAGTCCCAGTGACTCGGGAGGCTAAGGCAGGAGGATTGCTTGAGTCCAGGAGTTTGAGGCTGCAGTGAGCTATGATCATGCCACTGCACTCCAGCCGGGGCAACAGAGTAAGACTTTGAGAACCAGTCTTCAAAAAAAAAAAAACAAAAACAAAAAATAGGCTTTAGTTTATTTGGTTTCTGTAGAGCTCTCACCCCAGTTAGAATTACTATTATCAAAAAGATAAAAAATAACAAATGCTGGCAAGGATATGGAGAAAGGGGCAATAGAAGAAATAAGTTCTAGTATCCCATAGTATAGTAGGGAAATTATAGTTAACAATAATTTATTGTATATTTCAAACTAGCTAGAAGAGATGAATTGTAATGTTCCCAACGCAAAGAAAAGATAAATATTTGAGATTATGGGTATCCCAGTTACCCTGATTTGATTATTACACATTATATGCAGACATCAAAATATCACAGGTACCCTCAAAATATGTATGATTATTATATATCAATTTTTTTAAAAAGAAAGATGCCTAGCCCCCTCCTCAGAGCAATTGAATCTGAACCACAGGGAATGGAGCTCAGGTTTCTGTGTCTTTTAAATCTC
Organism: Propithecus coquereli; assembly: GCF_000956105.1. Taxonomy (NCBI): domain Eukaryota; kingdom Metazoa; phylum Chordata; class Mammalia; order Primates; family Indriidae; genus Propithecus; species Propithecus coquereli. Next base: position 3,906,784 of record NW_012138969.1, on the reverse strand, counting down.
CCCAAGGGTTTCTTGTAGTAAAGGTTGGAAACCAGAAATAAGAGTTTTACTTCACAGTATTACTTTAAATATTATTACTATTATCATCATTATTCTTACGCATTTAATTTTATTAGAATTTATGGCAACAAGGGCATTGTCCTCTGGGTACCTTGGCCCTTTTTTTTTTTTCGAGACAGAGTCTCACTCTGTTGCCCAGGCTAGAGTGCCGTGGCGTCAGCCTAGCTGACAGCAACCTCAAACTCCTGGGCTCAAGCGATTCTCCTGCCTCAGCCTCCCCAGTAACTGGGACTACAGGCATGCGCCACCATGCCCGCTAATTTTTTATTTTATATATATATATATTTTTAGTTGTCCAGATCATTTCTTTCTATTTTTTAGTAGAGATGGGATCTCGCTCTTGCTCAGCTGGTCTCAAACTCCTGAGCTCAAACAATCCGCCCGCCTCGGCCTCCCAGAGTGCTAGGATTACAGGCATCAGCCACCGTGCCCAGCCCCTTGGCTCTTTTTTATTTATGCTTTCCTGGTGGCTTAGTGATTTTGAGGTAGCTGCAGAAAGAGGAACCTCTCTTTCTATGATAAAGAAACAGCACTTTTTGATTAAATAAATTTCTTGGAAGATCTTAGCCTGGTTTTTCATTCTCCTTAATCTGACTGTGGACCGAATCGCGATCGGAAATATTTAAGTTCTATCACCAATCAAGTGTCTAACTGAGGAATCTCCTTCTTCTCTCCCGAAAGCTTGATCAGACTGTTATAAATGCAAATTTAAACCTATCTTCCACACGCGCTTAGGAATGTTTACATTCGCTCTATCTTATTCTTAGCTAATCCTGGTACAGAAAATCACATGGCCTTATTCGGACTTCTCAGAAGTCTATGCCAGGAGGGGAGCTGGGGATAGAGTTTCAGAAACTATTTGTTTTTGACATGTTCTCTGTGGAGCTCTGTACTCTCTCCACCCTCGACCATCAACCCCCTAGAAAGAGAGAGGGGGCCTCCGAGAGCTGTGAGGGGCCCTCTGAGTGTAGTGAGGGCCCCAGAGAGGAGCCACAACAGCCCTGGGGGCAGGGGAAGCCGCCCAAAGGGAACAGAGCTTATTCTCTGGAAAACAAAATCCCAAGCCTCTGACTTGTAAGGCTGGGTGAGACATTGCTATTAGAGTTAGACCCCAGTGCGTGAGTCCGTGTGTATACTGAGCTCGGACCGCTTCTCTTTTCACACTGAGTGGGTGACCATGTGCCCTGCTCAGAGCTCCGCTCATGAGGATGTTCTCTTGCCCCCATCTTTTTCAAGGTCAGGCCTGAGTGAGACGATGGTGCAGCTGTCATCAACGTTCAACTTGTGCACAAATATCCAGCCAATGCTCCATAAAGCAAGCTGGGGCTTTTTGATCCTCCTTTTGCTGGTCGTTAAGACCAGCCCACATAGCCATCGGTGTGAGAAGAGGACGGGTGCTCGTGCAACAGTGGCAGGTGCCATGGGGCCTGAGCTCTCTGCTGTGCAGCTCACGGTGCCCTCCAATTTCTGCTTGTGCCCAATCCCAGACGCATCTCTTACTTAATTGCAGAATGAATTATTGCTGGGCCCACCTGACCTTATGACTGATAGAAATGGCAGGATCCAGCTCAAGATGGGCAGTTCTGATGGCCACTTGGCATTCTGTTTCTGTCACAGTTTCTAGCCCAGGACCACGCCTGGAGTTGTTTATTCAAAAGGTACATAATTCATCAGCAAATGGCATGGCCCTGATCCGCACTGGAAAGTGAGGATGGTAAAAGTGGGCCAATTTTCCTCATGGGGACATCATAAAGGTCAGATGAGATAAGGCATGTGAAAGTATTATACCATGCCAACATTATTATTGCAGAAAATATTGTTACTTTGGATATTGTTTAGACATATATTGGCTATGGACAGAGACTTAAAATTTTTTATTTTATTCTAGCCTTTTTATGATTATCGTATTACTTTTAAGAGGATTTTACCTTAAACAAAACAAAAAAGCAACTTGAAACAATAGCCCTAGTTAATAGATACTGATTAGGATATATCTGTCTGGCCGGCCTGGAAGTAATCAATGTGGCAAGGTTTCTCGTGTGTTTTTGTTCTTACATTTTTGTTCTTGTTATGTTTTTGGTGGTGGTGGGGGGGGGGAGGGCTGATATTTAGTAGTTGCCCAGGGAGAAATAGTGATTAAAAACTCCATTCCTGACACCTGCCCAACAGAAGTTGAGCACCCCCAGTTATCTTAAATAAATGGGTCATATTCAGGCTTTAGAAAAGGGTTTTACAAATACACCTCTAATTGCATTATCTGCACTGACATCTATTAAAGAAATGCTTGCTATGAGAGCTTGATTGCGGATTGGCAAAGAGTCTCTAAGATGCTGCACATCCCCAAGCCAGCTGTGTGAGGTGGGAGCAGGGAGGAGGGAATCTACTTAACAATGATATCTGAGCAGCTTTCCTTAGAAAGACAAATTGAGTGTTTTAGCAAATATATCATCAACTGCATTTTATAATTCTTTTATTTAATGCCTTCTGCCAAATGCTCAGCAGTCTAAGAAGCCTCTCTCCACCCCCAGGAGCAGGTTGGGGGCCTATCGGGATCCCCAGTGTGCGAGGCAGATAATCTTCAACTGCACACGACAGCGTGGGCCCCCAGCCCTAGTTGCCTGAGTCACAGGCCCAGTCCCAGGGCTGTGATCTGCCCAGCGTCTCACAAGACTCAGCCCTGCTCTTGGAGTTTCCAGCCGAGGGAGGAGCTCCCCCGCAGGCAGGAGAAGTGTCAGAGGGAGTTTTGGAATCTAAGGCTTGGCCGAGTGATGGTTGGTCCAGGGCCTGTCTCTAGTCTCTGACCGTATTTTGGCTTGTCCCTCGTTCTTCGTCCAGTTAGGCTGACCTGCCGATCTTGCTTGAAGAAGGCATCTGCTAGGTGCCTGGCTCCGTGTTTTCTGTGTATGAAGACAGAGCCAAACCATCCCAGGGTTCCAGCTCTCGAGGTATGTAATGGGACGATCAGATGCGGCAGGAAACAGAAGAAAGGGCGCTGTGGTTGGGAATGTGCTGGGTGGATTTGGCTGGGTCCGAGCGTGAGGTCTGCGTCCAGTCTTTCTGTGTTGACCTTAAAGCAGTGCTTTAGGCAAACCCCTGCACAATGGAGCTTGCTCTACCAGGAAACAGCATCTGTCAGGGATGTGGCTGAAGAAAACTTTCTTTCTTCCTCTTTCTCTCTTTCTCCCTCTCTCTCCTCCTTTTCTTCCTTCCCTCCCTCTCCCTCTGTCTCTCTCTTTCTTAATAATAAGTGATGAAACTTTCAGAGGTTTGGTGGCTTAGGGTCGTCATCTTCTTCCCAGAGCTTATATTCATGTGTGACCGGTAGTCCAGAAATGCAAAACGGTGGTCCCAGGGCCCCATCCTGAGTCTTCTACAGACGTTAGCTCTGGTCTGTGACTCACCTGCTTCCCTTCCCCCTCAGAGTCAGCCACCGTGTTGCCTCACAAAAACAGACTGTCATCCCTCCCCTGTCACGTGAGCTCACAGGGACTCAGCAGCTGCGCCTTACCGGAGCCAGCACGTCACAGCGCCAGCAGAAAGCCTCGCTTGCTTTCCGTTCGTTGCTGACGTTAACTGCCGGGTTCCCTGGGTGCTTCAAACTGTTAAAGTTAGTAGTATCTCAACATGTAGCACCATAGCCATGGGCTGTGGCTGGAGCAGCAGCAGTTGTGCCCTGCGGTCATTTTGCCAGTTATGGGTGAACCTCAAACAGTTGAGAATTGGGCCCTGTTCCAGAAACGTCCGCAGTAACTTGGATGTTTCCCTTAAGCTCATGAGTCGGCAGAAGCAGGCTGGCAAGGGTTCAAGAACAGGCCATCTCATGAGATTTCCTGTACTTCCTGCTGCTGCTGTGACTGCTGCCAGGGCCACACGTCCCCAGGAAAGCATTTTTCATGATAGATCAGCACTTCTGCTGCCAGTTGTGGCAGAGGCCAGATGTGAGGGGCATGAAAAGACAAAATAGTGAAGAATAAATATACCCTCTACTTTTTTTGTTTTTGTTTTACTTGAAAAATTCACACTTAAGCTCGTGTAAAGTTTGCAAACAGGGTTCCCAGTGAGTTGGAAGAGGGCTTTGCCATTGTAGAATTAGCCACATGGGTGTTCTGTGCTCTCAATCATACACTATGATGGTGCAATGTGGCACCTGCCAAGAGCCAATATCCGAGTTCCTTCCCTGCATTCACCTAGCCTCTCCTTCATGAAGTCCCTGTGTAGTTCATCCTCTAGTATTATTGTCTTATAGTCAAGAGGAAATCACCAAGTTCAGCGCAGTAGGGGACACTGACAGACTGGAGGTCACCACAGCCAGATGTTCCAGACCATCCTGGAGGGATGAGAAGCTTGTCGTGTTCAATGGTGTATCCCAATGCCCAGAAAAGTGCTCGTACCAAACTGGCACTACCTCCATTCCTCCACCATTGTTTATGAATGCACGTATTTGTGCATACAACTCCATCCAAAAACAGCTTTGATGTGACTGACCCAAAAGATTACATAAACCAGAAATAGGTAAAATAAGAAGTGTCAGAAAGAAAAAAGAAACACAGTGTTGGGCATAAGAACACTGGAATAAACAAATACAAAATGTAGTATCTTAGTCAGTTTGCATGGCTATAACAAGCATACCATTGACTGTGTGACTTAAACAATAGACATTATTTGTCACGGTTTTGGAGGCCGGGAAGTCCAAGATCAAGGTGCCAGCAGGTCCAGTGTCTGGTGCGGGCCCACTTCCTGGTTTGTAGATGGCCATCTTCTTGTATCCTCACATGACAGAGAGAGAGAAAGCTCTCTCATTTCTAGTAAGGGGACTAATACCATTGGTGAGGCCTCTACCTTCATGACCTAACTTCCTCCCGAAGTTTCCACCTCCAAATACCATCCACACTGGGGATTAAGCTTCGACATAGGAAATTTGAGTGGGAATGCAAACATTCAGTCCATAGCACGTAGAATCCTAGGCTCTTACCAAAGGTGGGTCACAAAACTGGCCCTAAGCTTTGGAGCAGAAAATAAGAAAGGAAAATGGTTTAAGATACACATTCACAGGGTTCATCAGACAAATATGACACGGTTCATTCAGAGCATCCTCCATATGTTTCTAAGTTCTAGCAGCTTCCCACTACACCTTGAATCCCTGCAGGTCCTTGCCGGCCCCTGAAACCTCATCAGCCGGCCCGTCCCCACTTCTCCTTCCCCGTACTTTGCCACACTGGTCTCCTTTTTGTTCCTTGAAGATGCCAAGGTCATTCCTGACTTGAGACTTTTGCACCGTGTTTTTGCTCTTCCTGGGGTGATCTTTCCTCAGAGCTTCACGTGTCCAACTTGTTCTTGTCATTCAGGCCTCAGCTGAAATTCCTGTTTTCGAAGAAGCAGTTTCTGACGACACGACCTAAAGCAGCCTCCCTTCCCCCAGCCCCAAGGCCCTATGCTTTACCGTCTTTATTTTTTCTCCTAACACCTAATCACCACCTAAATTCTTTCACCTACTTATTTGATCATTTGTTGACTGTGTATTTCTCCTATTACATAAGGCCTATAAGCACAAGGACCTGGTCTGTGCCTTCTAGGAGGACAGCGTCTGTCAAATAGCAGGAGGCTCAATGAGTATTTGTTAAATAATGAACAAAAGCTGATACTAAAACTAGAGAAATTGTTTTTTCTGAAGGGTCCTCATGAAAGGAATACACAGCGATACAATGGATATGTCCTTAGCATCATCCTCGTGGCAGACAGAGCAGAGAGTCCCCAACAGTCTTAATTAGCATCAGGTCAACTCAGGGCAGGAGGCGCTAGAGACACACCAGAGTAGTTCTATCTGCACTTTCTTCCAGTTCTCCTTTCTCTCTGACTGAAATCTCTCTTGCTGCATCCAAAGTCTATTACGCCATTTTCATAGATTCACATAACCATAGGCTGCTATCATCTGCCTAAAGAAATTCATTTTATAGTCATGAACAGTGTCATCAATTTGCATTATTTGGAAGGAGGCCCATTAATTCATAAAAAGATGGCATTCTGAAATATTTTTAAAATAAGGTATTTATTTTTTCGAATAGACACATTGACACAGTTGCTAATACAAGTGGGTATCTTATTCAAACAAAACATTATGAATTAACACATAAACTTATATGTGCAAATCTGTGTTTGCTAAAGTCACTGGCTATGGTGTACCGTAGCAAGCATTAATACCTATTGCATCAGATCTAAGATAGCATCAGTGATAAGCAATTCAATATCTCTAAGAAAGAAAAAAAGCTAGCAATTATTATTGTAAGATTCAATTTTAGGATGTGTCTCAGAATCTATGAAAAAATGTTAAGAACTGACATTTATTAAAGACTTCTTATCATTAAGGCACTGTGCTAAGCAATTTACATAAGTGTTCTATTTTATTCCCCGAAAAACACAAGGGGATAGGTCCCTTTATGATCTCCATTTGACAGATGATGAAGCTGAGGGTTATCCCAATTCATGAAGCTTGTACATGACAGAGAACAAGAGTAAGCTCAGAATTGTCTGACCCTAGAGCCTGAGCTCCTCGCTACTGTGTTTAGAATACCTTCTATCTTAGTCCATTCCCTTTGCTATAACGGAATATCTAAGACTGGCTAATTTATTTTTTTATTTTTAATATGAAGGGGGGATAGTGGGGAAGGGGGTTCAATTTCCTTTTTTTTTTTTTTTTGACAGGGTCTCACTCTGTCACCCTGAGTAGAGTGACATCATAGCTCACTGCAACCTCACACTCCTGGAACTCCTGGGCTCCTGCAATCCTCCTGCCTCAGCCTCCCGAGCAGCTGGGACTACTGGTGCATACCACCATGCCTGGCTAATTTTTCTATTTTTTAGTGGAGATGGGGTCTCACTCTTGCTCAGGCTGGTCTCGAGCTCAAGTGATCTTCCCTCATCGACCTCCCAGAGTGCTAGGATTACAGGCGTGAGCCACCACGCCAGGGCTGGCTCATTTGCTTTTAAAAAAGGAATTTATTTCTTACAGTTCTAGAGACTGGAAAGTCCAGGATCTAGGGGCCAACATCTGGTGAGGGCCTTCTTGCTGGGGGGACCCTCTGCATGGTCCTGAGGGACTCGGGGCATCACATGGCAAGGGGGCTCACAAGAGATGGCCAAACTGGCTTTTATAACAGACCATTCTCATGATAACTAACCCACTCCCTCAATAACCCATTAAGCCATTAATCTACAAATGGATTAAACCATTCATGAGGTCAGTGCCCTCATGACCCAGTCACCTCCCAAAGGTCCCATCTCTCAACACTGCTGACATGAACGTTTTGGGGAGACATTCAAACCATAGCACCTTCTACAATATTATTTATGCCATTGCTTTTCTTAGTCATATCTTCTTGGATCAGACGTGTTGAGACTTCTATAGAGGCTATTTGTCTACCAAAAGGGTTAATCAGTCAGTCTAGCAGTACATGCAAATTAAAAACAAGGTGATTCAGTTTTTTTCCCCGAGAGTAAAATTTATAAAGCCCTATGCACTTCTTTTTTTTAAATTAAGAACATAAAAAATGATTTCATATGGCAGAGGCATTCCAGAAGGACAACTACTCTGAGCAGCGGCACGGATTATTAGAGCAATATATCGAGACAAATGGACCCAGTGAAGCCCAGGACCAACTTGCTCATTGTTCATAAAGAGTACAAAGGAAATTTTTAGCTCTAGTTTTTTTGAATGATGAAAATTTCTTAATGGCGATGTTTTCCCCAATGAGAAGAAACTATATTTAAAGGCAGTCCTCGTCTTCCCATTTATTTGATTTATTAGTTTCCATTGCTCATAAAGTAGCTAATGCAGGGATTCTCACATACTCCACTAACTGATGCCTTACAGACTTTGAAAATGGACCGATTCTTCCATCAGTTTAGAGGTTTGCAGTTGGTTCCTTGCAATTATACATCAGAATCACCTGGGAGCTTTTTCAAAAGCCATACACCTGGGCCCCTCCTCCACGGCATTGATGTGGAATTCCTAGAGATAGGATAACTCTGATGCTAGCTGCAAGTTAAGCAGTCTGGTATTTCCATCACAGAGCTAAAGCACTAAAGAAAGTGGTACCTAGAAATGGCACAGGGTTAACAGTCCAAAGACTCAACTTTTCTGGTTACTCATGACCTTTCTCTGCATCTATTTCTCCACCTGCAAAATTTAGAAATCATCAATAAACCAGTCAGCAAGGGTTCAGTAAATTTCCACAGTATGCTCAGAACTAAACCGTGATCCTTAGTCTGGCAAATTTTAACCCTCGTCTAGCTTCTCTGCACCATCCCAGCTACAAGCCTCCTAGACATGTGCACACACATACCCTCTCACATATACAATTTCTAATGGTATCCCATCGCTCACTCAGTGTATAAACAAAAAGTCCTTACTATCATCTGTATGACCCACTCCCCCTCCCATTACCTCCCTGATTTCATCTCCTGCTGATTTCCTCTTCCCTCACTTGGCTCCGGCCACACTGGTTGCTTTGCTATTTCCAAATCACATAAGCTTGCTCCTGCCACAGGACCTTTGCACTTGCTGTTCTGTCAGTCGTGCTCATCTCTAGACAACCATATGGCTCACCCCCTCCCTTCCTCCAGCACTTTACTCACAGTCCTGTCTCAGTGGGGCCTTCCCTGGCCATGCTCTCCACAAATGTCAACCTCCATCCTGGCATCTCACATGCTTCTTGCCTGTTTTACCTTTCTCCCTAGCCCTTATCACTCTCAACCTTCAAAGTCCATCTCAGAATGTGAAAAGAGAGAAGATGCCTAAGAAAATACACTAAAACCAAAAATAGACAAAAACAAAACAAAAAAATCTGACAGGAGTTAGCATTCTATTCCACAATTAATAATAAGAGAAGATGAAATTCTGGCCAAAGGCAGAATCCAACAGAAAACAGGAAAAATGTGACAAAAAGGATATTCATGTGTATAAACAAGAGGGTTTTCTAGTAGAATTTGAGGGGTGAAGAGGCATCTCTAGATAAAAGTACAAAATCAGATTCTACGAAGACTATTAGAAGTAGCAAAGAAAGATTACATAAATACTAGAGTTTAAGTAACAAAATATACTGTAAATTTCCATATAAGAATGCAAATACAATCTTATGGATTTTCCAGAGATATAGTGGACAACATCTGGTGACTACAACATGGCCACAGAAGGGTGTGTTTTGCAGATTTATTGGATGCAGCAGACGTGGTAAGTCATGGCTGTCCATGAACTCAAGGATGGAAGCCCAAAGGGAAACATTTAGGGGAAGTTCAAAGACAAGGAAAACCAGCAGTGGCAACATGGCAGGACTGAGAATGATGGTATCCTAACACAGCATAGAAAACACAGACGTGATGAGAAATTCCTTTCAGGTATCTGGAAATCTGACGTGTGATTTTTTCCTAAAAACAGAACTTCTTTAAATTCTTTTCTTGCATACAGAATTGAGGAAGCGATAAAGGAACTTCTAGACTCAATTTCGATCAACAAGTAAGGAGTCATCAGGATTGCAGAGATGAGGAACGATGAGGTATTCAGTGCGTATTTGCCCTATCGTTCTAAAGTGTGTTGGCTATTGCAGGACAGGTCTCAGCCAAAATTTTATCTCTGCGAGAACAGATAGCTAAATCTTATGGAGAGCAGAAGCAGCAATATGAATTATTGAAAGAAGATTTCTATAGGAATGCAGCATTTCTGTGTGATACCATGTCAAATCAAAGCGACTTGAATATTTCTTTGCAAGGTAAAGCTAAGTCTATATATGATACATGGCAAAAAAAAAAAAAATCCAAGTATGTCAAAAACAGCTATGGGATGTGGCTGATAAACTAATACTTATGTGTCTAGGGTCAATGGAGGTATACAATTCCAAAGAGGGACTGGAGAAGAGGCACTTTATTTTGCACGGGTCAATCTTCATCTGAAGTGGTGAGTTCGTCTCTGCCGCCACATTTGCAGGTTGACAAACACCCTGAATGACAACTGAACAAGACATCCAGAAGTGGGCAGCCCCGTCACAAAAGAAATCATTGAAGGAGGTGAAGATAATTAGCCCAGAGATTGCAGACACCCACAAGACAGAACAGCTGTCTTCAAACACTTGACAAACTATCATTTGGAAATCAAATTTAGATAAGTCTTTGACATTCCTTAGCTACAATAAACTTATACCTTCTTTTCACAGAATGCCAGGGTATTTTTTAAGAACACTTATAGAAAGCATTTGAGCTGCATTAAAGCCTCTGATTTTAAAGACAACTGAAGCAGAATAAACTTGGACCGCCAAAATGTTCTCCCAACTGAATCTTAATGGTGACTTCATTTGGTTCCAAACTGAATCATTCTCTTTGAAAAGGCTCCACTTTGTAACCACTACCTTCAAGCATCTCTTCCTGCAACTCTCTCAAGAGAGATTACAACAGCTCTGTGACTTGTACTTAGGAGTCAGATGTCTGTCAGCTTTCGAGACGGGACCAAGAAGAAGTTTTAATAAACTGGGT
>NW_012138969.1:3886989-3895191 GCF_000956105.1 Propithecus coquereli | reverse complement strand
GCTATTCACAGGCGCAATCCCATTACTGATCAGCACAGGAGTTTTGACCTGCTCCGTTTCCGACCTGGCCCAGTTCACCCCTCCTTAGGCAACCTGGTGGTCCCCCGCTCCTGGGAGTATTTTTCTCATTTTAAAGATGAGGAATGGGGGCTCTGAGAGGTCAAGTCACTTGCCCAAGGGCACCCAGCTAGAAAGTAACAGAGACGGGATGCAAACCCACATCGGTCTTGAGCCCAAAGTCCATGCTCTTACCGGCCGTGTTCTATGGAATGATCACTGAACATTCAACATCGGCACTTCGTCCATTCTCCCCACGCTGTATGTGGAGAATTGGAGGTTCAGAAAGCTGAGGGACGTGCCCAGAGCCGGCTCATGGTAGAATTGAGGCTTCAACCAAGATCTCCTGATTTCCAGGCCAGATATTTCTGCTGTGCCGTTCAGTCTGAAAAGCTAAAAGCTGAGAGAGGATATTACTAAATTCTAGAAAATCATAAAGGATATGGAATGAAAAAAAATCTTCCAAAACCCAAGGGTATAAAAGTAGCGGGACCAGGAGCCATTCTGGGAGCTTGAGAGAGACGTATTTGCAATAAGAGAGAGAAGTGCTACAGTGCACACGTGCTCATGAGCTCGTGGGACTCACTACCCCTAAGCAGCTGTAGAGACTGAGAACAGGGGTTCAAACAAAGGGTTAGATTTGGGTTTTGTTTATTTATTTAAGAAACTATGTGCCAAGCAATGCATTAGGTGGTTGTTAAGGCCTGAATTGTGTCCCTCAGATATTCAGATGTTGAAGCTCTAGCACCCAAGACCCTCTGAATGTGACTGTATTTGGAGACAGGGCCCCTGAAGGGATGGTTAAGTTAACTGTGGCCATTAGGGTGGATCTAATCCAGTCTGACTGATGTCCTTAAAAGAAGAGATTGGGGCACACAAAGAGACACCAGGGGTGTACTGGGAAGAGACCGTCTGAGGACACAGTGAGGAGGAGGCAATCTGCAAGCCAAGGAGAGAGACCTCAGAGGAAGCCAGCCCTGCCAACACCTTGAGCTTGGACTTCTACCCTCCGGAACTATGAGAAATGGATTCCTGTTCTTTAAGCCACCCAGTCTGTGGCAGCCCTTGCAAACAAATACAGAGCTTTATAACTAGAAGCTCATTAATCCTTATAACAACCTTTTGGGCCGGGCGTGGTGGCTCACGCCTGTAATCCTAGCACTCTGGGAGGCCGAGGAGAGAGGATCGCTCAAGGTCAGGAGCTCAAGACTAGCCTGAACAAGAGTGAGACCCCGTCTCTACTAAAAATAGAAAGAAATTAGCCGGGCATGGTGGTGCATGCCTGTAGTCCCAGCTACTCGGGAGGCTGAGGCAGGAGGATGGCTTGAGCCCAGGAGTTTGAAGTTGCTATGAGCAAGGCTGATGCCACGGCAATCTAGCCCAAGCAACAGAGCCAGACTCTGTCTCAAAAAAAAAAAAAAAAAACACACAACCTTTCGGTGTAGGAACTCTTATACCCCCATATTACAAATGAAGAACCTGAGGTTTAAAGAGGTTAAATAACTTCATCAGTGTAACTCACTTAGCAGCGGCAAAGCTGCGATAATCGTGAGTGACAGAAACCTAACGGATTATCAAGAAAGTCTGGGTCCTGTCTCCAACCTCAGCAGGCAGACTTCAAGACAAACAAATGTATCTCATACACCACTGTGCCTGGTGCTTCTGGAACAGGCTGATGAGGCCACATGCTGGTGCGAACATGTTGGGTTCAGGACACAGTTGAGGAAGCCGCCGTGGATAACATACGCCATAAAGGACAGAGCACTGGGTTGGACACCAGAACATCTAGGGCCAGATCCTGTCCCCGGGGCTCTTCTAATCTCCTCATATTCGTGAGCAACTTAATTTCTAAATCTGTTTTTTAACCCGTGAAAAGGGAATCATCTGCCTACTACTTTTTGCTGTTGCTTTAATTGCATTAGCATTTCGTAGCATTTATTATGCTGCCTTAGAGCTGTCTTTAATATCACTAACATTGAGCACAGTTTCCTTGCACATAATTGGCCCTCAAAAAAATGTTCAAGTGGGAAGCCAAGGTGGGAGGATTGCTTGAGGACAAGAGTTCAAAACCAGCCTGGGCAACATAGTGAGACCCTGTCTCTACAAAAAATTAAGAATCAGCCAGGTGTGTGTCTGTAGTCCTAGCTAATAGAGAGGCTAAGGTGGGAGGATTGCTTGAGTCCAGGACTTCAAGGTTACAGTGAGCTATGATCGGACCGCTGCACTCCAGCCTGGGCAATAGCAGAGCGAGAACCTGTTCAAGGAGTGCAATGGAAGTTCCTAGCAAATTGTGCAAATGTGAGCCGCTTTGATTAACACAGGGAAAGATCACTCTGCTGCATTTTCTTTCTTCCAGCCCTGTTCCCTAAAGGATGGAAAGTGATGAGTCAAGCAAAGCCGTATGATGCGAAAGCTCACCACTGCCTAAGGACCCAGGTGGCCTCAAAGGAGATTATGGAGCAGAGGCTCATGGTCTCCTCCTGAGGAAGAGACTCAGGCTCTAACCTGACAGCTTGCATTCTCCATCTTCTCCTGTGTCTGAGTGACAGTTGTCCTCACGTCACCCTCATCTGTAATCTACTGCCTTTGCCTGGGAGTCCTTACTAGCAGCCAATCTGAAAAAGGCATAGGAGGTTGCTCTGTGAACTGCAACGGAAGCCTTTGTTAGTGTCTTTTCCTGGGGGCAGCCCCAAATCCTTTCTTCAAGAGCCATCATGGGTCCCCAGAACTGTAGAGTCTACCTTGGCTTCCTGGGAAAAGACCATCTGAGGACACAGTGAGGAAGAGGCAATCTGCAAGCCAAGGAGAGAGACCTCAGAGGAAGCCAGTCTGTCAGGGGAGGAGAGATGTCACACGCAAAATAATCACTCCACAAACACTTTTCTCACCGGTTCAGAGGGTATGGGATGAACCTCTAGCAGTCTAGCCCTTCTGCTGTAAGCAGAGTTCGACTATTTGTTCATTCATCAATTCACATGTGCATCGAGTGCGTACTGAGCACCTTCTGTGTGCCAGGACTGGCCCAGGCGCTGGGGTACAACAAAGCACAGAGCAGACAGAAGTCGCTGCCCACATGGAGCAAAAGTCACCATGGAGAGGAGGCAGTACATAAAATAAATAAGCGGAAGATGCACCTTTTTAGGGGGAACAGGAAGCTAGGGAATGCTGGGGTGAAGACATAAACACAAAACAGATGAGCAAGAATCTGAGAACAGAGCCCTGCAGGAAGAGGTCCTGAGCTGGGAGCATGTCTAGCATATTCTAGAAACAGAAGAGGCCGGCAAGGCTAAAGCAGAGTGAACAGTGGGAGAAGTCAGAGAGCCGGCAGGAGGCCAGGCAGTCGGGAACCTCGTAGGCTTCTCCTCTGAGTGAGGTGAGGACTTGGGGGTCTTGAGCAGAGGAGGAGCCCGACCTAAATCATTGCTGTACAGGATCTCTCTGCCTGCTGTGTCGAGAGCAGACTGGGTGGGAAAGCTGGCAGCAGACCAGCCGGGAAGCCGTGGTCGTAAGCCAGGTAGGAGCTGATGGTGGCTTACAACAAAGGTAGTCGAGGTAGGGAGACGCGATTGGGTTCTGGGATGCATTTTGAAGGTAGAGCCAGCCGTCTTCACCGGTAGTGTGTTGGGGGATGAGAGAGTAAAGGAAGAGTCAAGGAGGAATGAAGTTTGCGTTAACTGAGATGAGGAAGACCATGGAAGATCACGTTTGGAAGATGGAAGGCAGCAGATGCTCATTTTGGGGATGCTTAGCTTGACATGACTTCAGATATCAGAGGAAGGTGCAGCCTGTGGATGAATGTACGAGGCTGGAATTCAGGGGAGAGGTCTGGGCCAGGGATATAGACGGGGGACGGTCAGTATTAGGTGGACCCCATGGCCATCAGGCTAGATGAAAACATTGAGAGTGAGTGCAGATGAAAGGGAGACCGAGCTCCGGATCTGGCCAACAGCAGACATCCGAGATGAGAAGGAACTAGCTGAAGAGAACAGAGGAGCAGGAGCAAGGCGAGAGGAAACCAGGAGAGCGTGGGTCTGTCCTACCCTCACTGCTCTGGTGCTAGCTGTCATTTCACCTTTTTCTGTCACTCCCCCTCTGTTAGCTTCACCTCTCTCAGCTTCACTCTTAGGTAAATAAAGATGTTTTCTATCACAGTGCATGAGCCAAAACAGATATTTACTAGGTAAACACTATCCTTTTAATTGGAAGGTTCTTTTAAAGAGGCTCACAGATCTCTGTTCAGCGCATTGGCTACAATGCGTGGATGTGCTGGAACATCAAGTTACCCAGCTCCATGGGCTCTCTGGGCCCGCCTGCCAAATGGTGTTGAAGATGTGCTCATGATTGTTATTGTTCAGGGGGGCCTCAGCCCTCGCCACACCCCTCCCTCCTTCCCTCTCCCACTCCCCGCCCCCTGAGCCAGAGGGCAATGAATGCTCCCATCATTTCGCTTTGGTCCAGCTGCCAGGCTGGGGAACAGATGTTGTATTGTTCACAGGAAGGAGAAAACAAACAGCTTCACTCTCCTGTGTTCTCCCGCCCTCCTCCCCGCCCCGCTGCCAGCGCCCTGCTGGAAACGGGCAAACAGTGTTAGGGAGAGGGTGGCGCTCCGGTGAGTAATGCTCTTCGCCCCGGACCGGAGGCGCACAGAGCGTTCTCCGGGACCCTGTTTACACAGGACACGGGTTCTGTCAGCTGAGCAGGCTTGCTCGTGGCTGGTGACGTGAAGATGTCCTCACTGAGCAGAGCATTGAAAGAAAGAAGACAATGGTCCTCTTCTGCATGTGGCCCCGTAACAAGTCTACCTGCATTTCAAGGGCAAAAGCTATGACCAAATGACAGCCCCAGGGCAGAAGGAAAACACGTCTTGACTGAAGTCTATCTCTGTATGTTTGATCATTTATTTCTCCTTTGGAGGCTTTGGAGGGGATTCTTTTCTTCTCTGGAGACCACAGGGTTAGAGCCGCCCACGTTTCCTTACATTTCTCTTGCAGACTCTCCCCAGCTGGGGAAGGGGGAAGGGGGAGGGTTGCACAGGGTGGGAATAGCACGAGAAACTAGAATGAAGCTACGTGTGAAATGTCCGTACAGAGCTGGGGGCCGAGGCAAGAGAAGCCGGGCATGCAGGGCCTTGCCAGCGAGGCCGTGTGGTTGGAACTGCCCGTGAAGTTACTAGGTGGCAACGGGAAAATTTTAGGAAGGAGAGAGACACACAGGAAGCAGATTCCAGCTCTGTGGTGGATGGATGGGGAGAGCTCGTCAGGAGGCTGCTATAGCGATCCAGGTCACAGACACAGCAAAAGCCCTAAGATGGCATTAGAGATGGTTCAGTTGTTGCCAATGAGGCAAAATCAACAGGGCTTAGGAACCAATTGGGCATGGAGAAGGGGTGGCTGAGGGTGACCGGGCTGTAGGAAGAATGTCAGTGGCTCTAATCCCTGAAAAGGTTATGCCCACTCACCCTCCTGTACACATCATCCAAAATAAAAGTAACCATAAAATAAGTGTAAGGAAGTCCAATAAGTTTCTGGTTTTTCTGGAATGGCTGCTTCGATGTTTTTTTTTCTTTTTAAAGCACTACACTCTTTCAAAATAATTTTTTTTGCACCCTGGTTTTGTTTCCTTGGTGTTCCAAATATGAGCTTTTTTGTGCTTATTGGATAATCCAGCACCGGGAAGGGGTGCAGAATTCGTGCTCAGGCCACTAGGTGGACGGCGGTGCCGCTCACAGAGCAGGGGTGCAGGAAGTGGAGCGGGGAGGTGGAGAGGGAATGGTGAGCTCAGCCCTGGGCGTGTGGCGTGCCAAGTAGCAGCGGAGACAGACACTGGCGGAAGGCAGCTGACGAGATGAGTCTGGAGCGGAGACGGTAGAACTGGGTGTCGTGCACGCCCGTGTGGGGGGAGAGTCATGGGAGGGTGAGGTCACCCAGGGTGAATGTCTGCAGGGAGAGGGAGACAGCCTGGAATGACAGCTACAGAAAGGCAGCATCTTAGGGATTGGGCAGGAAGGGGGGCCTGACAAGAAGTATTCAGAAAGATTGAAGACAATTGAGGTGGGAATAGAGCCACAAAGACCGAGGAAAGTGGGAATTCCAAGAAGGAAGAAATGATCAAGAGCATCACACGCGGTAGGCTGACTGAAGCCAGTGACGAGGATGGCCAGGGCTGATGCACATCACTGCATGTAACAATGGAGAGGCCACTGGTGGCCTTGCCGAGAGTGATTTCTGGGGAGTAGTATATGTGGGGGGATGTCCGAGAAGCAAATGAAGTGATAAGGAAGAGGGAGCCAGTTTATACTATCAGTGTTAGCTCTGAAGAGTGGAGGTCGAGGGAGACATTCATTTAGAGACAGTAAAGAACATATTGATAGCTCATTCATACCTACCAGGCAAATGCATCAGCCCTACCAGGTTTGGGAGCAGAGGGGGGTGTCTTTAATACATAAGTGAGTTTTAGGGGAAGATTTCTCTTTATACTACCTACAGACTACAGAGAGTCTGCTGAGGCAATAATTTTTCTTGGCTTGGATATGGTGTTCTGGAAAGGCAAGCAAGCATTTATCAGGCACCCGGTACATATGCTAGTTAATGTATCAGCTGCCGTGTGGAATTCAA
Organism: Propithecus coquereli; assembly: GCF_000956105.1. NCBI lineage: Eukaryota > Metazoa > Chordata > Mammalia > Primates > Indriidae > Propithecus > Propithecus coquereli. The sequence continues at coordinate 3,888,520 of NW_012138969.1, read as the reverse complement.
AAACAATAAGCTCAAACCTATGTGAAACACCCATTGAGTTTGTTCCACAGTGTTTCTGTAAAATTAAACCACCATTTTAAAAAGTCATAAAAATCCGGATATCTGGCTGCTCTTGAAAAACTGGAAGATCTGTGTCCTTTGGCCTGGATTCCTGGTAGAGGGAAGGGTGACCGTCCCTCACTGAGAGGGCCCATTCTCCAGTCCACACCAGTCCCCAGCACTCGGTTATCAGACTCACGGAGCAGACTTCATATCCATTATCTGCCTGGCCCTTGGTCAAGCATTTGTGCTTGTGACCACACGTGAGGACAATCTAAGTCATGAATTACTACACGCTACAGTGAGTGATGCCAATAGCTATACTGAAGGTATTCAGAGAGAGGAGAGATCAGTAGAATTAAATAGTTGAGCAAAGCTTCTTAGACTTGGTGTGGCAAGTAGGTAGAATAAGGATAGCTGGTTAGATGAATAAGTGGATGGATGGATGGATGGATGGATGAAAAAAAGAAAAGCATCCCCTTGGCTCCAGGAATGGGCTAAATCAATTTATGTGGCAGGTCATGGCTAGAATTGAGGGAGCACAGATCTGGCATCTTTCATTTAAAATCCAAAAATTCCTTGTTTTCAGAGCAATTCAAAACATTTTGACTTATTCGAAGACGATGTTACCTATAATTTCTCTATTACCACAGAGTGTCCTGTTGCAGACAACTTCTTCATCAACAGCAACAATCATGTAGTGATATTGCAAGAAGCTGCTCTCTTGAAAGTCAAACACAAAGCGCATGTAACATTAAGATTTTGTATTTATATAATAGTTCCATTCTTTCGTTTGGCACAATCACATTGATTCCAATTCTGTGGGTAGTCATAATATCCAAATAATCTTTCTTTTTATTTTTTCTAGGTGGCTGTTTGTCCTAGCACTCTGGGAGGCCGAGGCAGGAGGATCGCTCAAGGTCAGGAGTTCGAGACCAGCCTGAGCAAGAGTGAGACCCCGTCTCTACTAAAAATAGAAAGAAATTAGCTGGACAACTAAAAATATATAGAAAAAATTAGCCGGACATGGTGGCGCATGCCTGTAGTCCCAGCTACTCGAGAGGCTGAGGCAGGAGGATTGCTTGAGCCCAGGAGTTTGAGGTTGCTGTGGGCTAGGCTGATGCCACAGCACTCTAGCCCGGGCGACAGAACGAGACTCTGTCCCCTCCCCCCAAAAAATGTAGACATATGTATCATGAGAAAGAGCTGAAAGATTTGAACACAATTGCCTTTGGGGAGCAGGATATGGAAGAGATAGTCAGGAGGCTACTGGACTTCTGTGTTAAGTGTTTTTAGCACATTTGACACATTTAAACTTAGGGCCTATGTCACTTTGATTAATATTTAAGTGAAGACATTATCAGAAATAAACAGTATCCCCAAACAGTTCTAGAATGACTGTACAGCTACCGAGGTGACCACTTGGAAGGGTGACAGCTCACTTGGAGGCATCCTCCTGGCAGCTGGCCGTCTGTCAAGCCGTCCTCAAGCT
>NW_012138969.1:3877474-3886939 GCF_000956105.1 Propithecus coquereli | reverse complement strand
CAGGGTCTCGCCCTTGCTCAGGCTGGTCTCGAACTCCTGACCTCAAGCGATCCTCCTGCCTCGGCCTCCCAGAGTGCTAGGATTACAGGCATGAGCCACCTCGCCTGGCTTTGAGTTTATTGGTTTTGAATTCCACATGGCAGCCCGTACATTCAGTTCCAACCTCATATCCAGTCCAAAGTTCTAGGCTTTGGACAGCATCTGAAATGACCTCAAGGGGGTAATCACTTATTTAATCCATTTGATGATTTCTAAAGTGAAAGAGTGAGGGGAAAAGCTGCCCTAAAAGACAGAGGGAAAAGCATGAAAATATTACTGTACTAGTTCCTTGATCCTGTTTCAAGGGCCCAGCCTTTACACTGCATTTCCTGTCTACTGAACATGACCAGCTGTGTGTGTGAAAAAGCCCACTTGCTGCCTCATGACCCTAAAATGTAGCCCCCCAACCTTACTCTTAAATAAAAACAGACAACCAGGAACCATCATATACTCAAGGAAACCCTCCAACATGAAAGATGGAGATAATAACAAACAGTAATGAAACAATCTGCAGGAGCAGAGGCAATGCAAAAAGCAGACAAGTATCACAAATACATATAATAAGTATCTTCAGAGAACTAGGAGAAGAGATTATATCTATAAAACAAGAATAAGATGCAAAAACAACAACAAAAGCAAAAATGACAACAAGAAAAAATACGCAATCATTAAAGGTAAACTCAATGGAAGATGTAAAAAATAAATTTGAAGAAATCTCACAAAAGGTAGAAAAATATGCAAAGTGATGGACCACAAAGATTTTTAAAAAGTTAGAAAATCAATCCAGGTAGTTATTTTCCTGACCAATGATACTACTTCCTGAAAGAAGGAAGAAAAGAAAAATCACAGAGAAGAAATTATCAAGGAAATAATACAGGAATTTGAAGAACACAAAGTTCCACACTGAAAGGGTCCATCGAATGCATAACACAATGAATTTTTTAAAAGACTCATACTATGGTGCCTCGGCATTCAATTTTAACATACTAGGGAGAAACGAAAACTTCCAGGGAGGAAAATGGGTTATATACAAAGACATAGATGGTAAGAATAGCAATAGATTTCTCAACATCAGCACTAGAAGCTAGTAGACAAACAAAAATTCTTTTTGAAAGAAAAATATTTTCAACTATCTGTCCCAATTAAATGTGAGCATGGAATACAGACATTTCCACACTTCAAAGAGTTTACCTCCTGTGTACCTGTTATCAGGGATTTCAAGAGAATGTGACCCAACAAAATGAGGGTGCAAACCAAAACAGGGGAAGGCGTGGGAGGCAAGAAATAGGAAACGCAATGTAAGAGAAGGAAGAAGGGAATTCTTGGGCTGGCCGTGAAGGGAAGTTCCACATAAACAGCCTTGCAGGAGGCCTGGAGGACCAGCCCAAAGTGGAGCAAGAGGACAGAAAATGCTGGAGGAAGGTCTGCAGGAAACAAAAAATGAAGTTGTGCACATAGACGGCTTCAAGATTAATGTAGAAATGTCTTCATTCTTCACAGACACTTGGCTTTACATAGAGAGGATGTTGAATAGAGTAGAGGTAATCAGCCACAGATTCAAAGAAGATGAAAAAGATGAAAAAAAAGAAGCAGGCAACCATTAATTACCTAAAAAATCAAAAAAGTGAAATCATAGTCCACTACTTGGCTTAGCATGAACAATCTTTCAATGGTCATAGTAATCTAAACACTGAGTATTATTTTAATTCTCTGCTGGAGGAACTGGAAACCTATGAGAAGAAAAAGGGGGCAATAGAGATGTAAATGAAACCTCATTTACAATAAAATTTTAAAATAACGTCAAATGAGCTAGGTGTGGTGGCGCACGCCTATAGTCCCAGCTACTTTGGTGGGAGGCTGAGGGAGGAGGATCGCTTGAGCTCAGGAGTTCGAGGCTGTAGTGAGCTAGGATTGCGCTTGTGAATAGCCACTGTATGCCAGCCTGGGTGACACAGTGAGACCCAGTCTCTAAATAATAATAATAATAATGTCAAATTATTAATCAAGCAACCCAGTATGAGCATATTATTTAAAAATGTAGGGCCTGGCGTGGTGGCTCACGCCTGTAATCCTAGCACTCTGGGAGGCCGAGGCAGGAGGATCGCTCAAGGTCAGGAGTTCGAGACCAGCCTGAGCAAGAGTGAGACCCCGTCTCTACTAAAAATAGAAAGAAATTAGCTGGACAACTAAAAATATATAGAAAAAATTAGCCGGACATGGTGGCGCATGCCTGTAGTCCCAGCTACTTGGAAGGCTGAGGCAGGAGGATTGCTTGAGCCCAGGAGTTTGAGGTTGCTGTGAGCTAGGCTGATGCCACAGCACTCTAGCCCGGGCAACAGAACGAGACTCTGTACCCCCCCCCCCAAAAAAAATGTAGACATATGTATCATGAGAAAGAGCTGAAAGATTTGAACACAATTGCCTCTGGGGAGCAGGATATGGAAGAGATAGTCAGGAGGCTAATGGACTTCTGTATTAAGTGTTTTTAGCACATTTGACACATTTAAACTTAGGGCCTATGTCACTTTGATTAATATTTAAGTGAAGACACTATCAGAAATAAACAGTATCCCCAAACAGTTCTAGAATAACTGTACAGCTACCGAGGTGACCACTTGGAAGGGTGACAGCTCACTTGGAGGCATCCTCCTGGCAGCTGGCCGTCTGTCAAGCCGTCCTCAAGCTGCAGTCACAACTTCCTTCTGCACAGTCATCTGTGCAGGGAAATTCTGCTGTGTGCAGGCAGCAGCTGCCTCTGCAAGTCTGTGTATCACGAGAAAGGAAAGTGAGCAAGCTAGACAGGCGTCAGTGTGGATGAAGACAGTTTCACATTCATTTTAAACCTGCTGTGTGTCCATCTACTCTGACAAAATTCAGAAGTTTGAACTTTGGACAATGTTGAAACCAACAACTAGTTTTCAGCCTCATTTGGAGAGGTCTAGACAAAGTTATAGAAAAACAGAATGAAATTTGCCAAGTTGTGGAGATATATGTGTCTCCTCCCAGCAAAAACTATCAGCTAGTTAGTCTGAGAAAACTTCCTACCCAGAGTTGCTGAACTGCCTCACACTGAAAAGTCAGTATTAGACGGATCTTAGACCTCATCCAATTCAACCATCTTGTGGAACCCGGAAAAGCAGAGGAACCTGCCCAAAGCTACACAGCCAATGAACATCAGAACCAGATCTAGCATCCTGGGTGAGACTCCATTCGCCTACCTCAGGTCTTGACTTGTAACTTTTAGACAGACAGGTAGATAGAAATAGATGTGAGAACAAGGTCAGGATCAGAACACAGTTGTAATTCTGAGGCTTGTGTTCCTTCCATCACTCCAAACTGCCTGGCAAAGCCACAACAAGAAATTAAATCAAATAAACTAGAAAATCCAACAGGTCAGAGGCTTACTTCTACCTGAGCTGTCAGCCTTTAGGGTTTAAACAGTCCATGCACTTGGCAATGACTTACTGAGCACCCACTGTGTCTTGAGGGACTTCAAGCAGAGGTGCTTAGTGGACTGGTGAGTGCTGGGGTCTAAGAAGAAACATCCAAGAGTCATCAACTGAGAGGTGACAATCGCTATCATAGTGAGGGATGAGATTGCCAGGGAGCATGTGTACACTGAGAAGACAAGATGCCCAAATCCTGAGGAACACTGGCCATAGGACAGGAAGAGTAAGGGTTGATACCAGGAACTCCTGGAACTGACACCTGTCTTTGAGTAACTGTCTCGTATACCTTGAACTGAGCTCTGAGTTTCTCAGCTCTTGTTTTCCCCTCAAGCGTTGAACATGTGTTATAAGTATATGCATTAATATCTAACACTTGAAGTGACAAAAGGAAGAAAGTGGGAGGATTTAAGAGTGGATGAGGGCATTTAAGGTTAATTCTGGAGAAGTCAGTGAGACTGTTTCTGGACCTGTAGAGAAATAGGCTCCTACCCACTCTGCCCCCCTCCTGACACTGCTGCTACTAGCATGGGCCCAGGGGAACCTGGGGAGGACAGGTGTTTCCTCAAAGGGTCAGTAGAAGGCCACTCAGCCCTCCGTTTAGTGGATTTAGTCCAGATCAGAACCCGTGCTGCTGAGAGCCGTGTGGAATAAAGGTTGAGCAAATATGCGCTTTCGTGGCACTGAGACCAAAGACCAAAAAGATCAGAAAGGTTATCATATGTTCAAAGGAAAAGGCAATGACAGCCAACCTTCACCTCATTAAGTGTATTTTTCAGAGAAATGTCGTTTTGGAAGAAATTCCAAATAGGAAAGTGGTGAGTTGGCCCAGAGAGGGTGTTGGTCAATCATTAGCTTTTCATCGGTCCGAGAGCCAGGAAGTTTTACGGACAAAGAGCTCCCGATCTCATCCTCCATGTCCTGATTACATTGGGCTCTCCTGCAGGTTCTCCCTGGCTGGGCTTTCATACCCGAGGGGAGCGGACAGAGCTGGGAACCACAGCAATGGGGTAGAAAAAGCCCTGGCTTTGGAGCTAGGCAGCCCAAATTTAAACCCTGAATTTAATCATTTACCATCAGTGTGACCTTGTTAAAGTTACATAAACTCCGTGAGTTTCAGTTTCGTCATCTATAAATTGGAGATGATACTTACTTCAAAGGATTGAACAAGATAGTATTTACAAAATGGTACCCATAGCTACTTAGCAAGTGCCCCCTCACTTCCTACTTCCTCCTGCCACCTTATTGTTGAGAGCCTCCCTTGAATGGGCAAGACAACACTTCATCACGGCTTCCTCCAACTCTCTGCAAAGTAGACATATTTTCCAGATTGACAGTGATCTCGGCATTTTCTCTGTGATCCATCAGTAGGTGGGATTCCACCACTATGCCTCAAGCCATTGCACGCTGGGTATTGCACGTTGCAATCATTGGGTGTAAGCTGGCATGCTTTCCACCTAGTGCTCTGAGAAAATATTACATTTCTAGGCGTCGTCAGAGGTAGTGGAAGCTTGTTGCGGTTCCTGATTTTCTCTTGTCTCTAAATCCCCAGTGGGCCTGAAGGTCCTCGGTTTAAAGACCACCCCCCCCCCCACACGTAACACAGCAATATGCTAGGCAGCTCCTACTGGTCAGCATTGGAGAGATTTCCCTCTTTTGCTGTTGCAAATCACTACTCATAGATACTGTCTTTTCTGGTCTCTCTCCCTGGCATGTATAAGTGGTTGCTCATTTACCCTTTTTTCCCCCCGGAAGTTCATGCCCTGGAGCACTGCGGGCGAGCTGGATAAATTTAGCTCTTCTCAGGGACTTTTCCTGACTTTGTGCCATGACTGCTGAAGGTTTGGCTGGCTCCCCTCCCTTGGAGGTCTCATCTGGTGCTGGTAACTGCTAGGCCACTTGCACAACTGGTCATTTGAGTCACTCAGGCCATGGTACATATTTTGAGAATCAATCAATTTGTGCTCCTGGAAGCTGAAGTTCATTCCAGCTTCTGAGCCCTCTGACCTCCTTCCCTATGTTTTCCTTGCCTTAAGCAGCTGGTGGCTGGTGCTCATAGCTGTCACGGTTACTCCCCATCAGGGCTGAGTAGGAAATAAGTGACTGGTGACTAATGAAGCCTTTTCCACTCTCTTCTCCAAGAGCGAGGCCTCACGGCCCATCACCAGGATCCAGCACAGTAAAAGATGCTCACTTAATGTTTGCTAATTTGTATTGTTATAACCCAACATAAAAGAGACTAGAATCAGACTCCCTTAGTAGACAATTAAATGAAAGAGAATTGCATGCAAAGGCCATTATGTTTAGACATGCTCATTTTCAAAGATCCTAAATAAGGCTCATGGAACATGCTAAGCCTTTTATCATTTTAGTTACTACTTTTCTCTCCTTAATAGAGGCTATAGATAAATTTACCAGTCAGCAAGCATTTATTGATCACCAACTTTGTGCAAGTAGCTATGGGCATTTCAGAAGTGAATGACATCATTCCCAACAACTCATGGGGGAAAAAAGTAAAAAAAAAAGAAATGGAGGACAAAGAGGAGATAAGTGATGCAGGAAATGAGAGCTATTTTAGGGGATGTGGGCAATACATGAAAAGGATCCGGCGTGGCCTCTGCCCTCCTGAAGTATGCAGACTGTCAGGGAGCCCAAACTGACCCATGTCAAACAAGGAGACTAGAACGAGAGCCAACTAGTTAGGAACATTCTGGGGGGCGGTTCATGGACAGAGTAAGTTTACACTGGACCTTGAAGCATGGGAAGGATTTGAACAGATACAGGGGAAAGGGAAGGACTTACCAGGAGAAAAGAACAGCACGAACAAAGGCCAGCAGAGAAAATTGGCACAAGGCGCGTAAGAGTGTGTAACTTGGGGGGTGTCTGTAAAGAGCTGGTCTTATTCCAGTGGAAAATACCTATGGAGGGGGGAGCAAAAAATAGGCTGAGGATGGTCAGCATCTGCAGGCCCTTGAGGGCTAGACATGACTCAGTCAACCAACCAGCCACATACCCCCAATAGCATGAGCAGGACCCTGTTGGGAAGGCAAGATTTTGACCTTGTTCTTCATAGGGACCACCATGAATGGCCTTCTTCCAGGCCCCGTAATCACCCCCCATCCCAGTTAGCTGCCCTTGCTTCATGGAGAACCAAGCTGAAAAGTGTCTGTAAAATCAAAGTCATCTACTCCAGGCTGGAAAGACCGGTGATGTTCATGCGCCGCTGGGGGGATCTCTAGCAGCGTCTGGGGCTGCAGATGCTTGTGTGAGGAGTCTATTACTTGGCGGTGGCCGGGGCCACCAAAGGCTATGACTTCAAGAGGAGGGGAGATAAACAGCTGTGTCCTTGATGGAAAAAGAAGACAGATACTCTTGAGTGACCATTTTCCTGGCATGTGGCTGGGACCAATGACTAGATGTCACTGCTGCCACCTTAGCTGATCCATAGAGAAGGGAGTCGGGTCTATTTTAAAGATCTGTTTGATCAACCACATGGAGAAACTGCCACTTTAAAACATCTATTTAGGCCGGGCACGGTGGCTCATGCCTGTAATCCTAGCACTCTGGGAGGCCGAGGTGGGCGGATCGTTTGAGCTCAGGAGTTCGAGACCAGCCTGAGCAAGAGCGAGACCCCGTCTCTACCAAAAATAGAAAGAAATTAATCAGACAACTAAAAATATATAGAAAAAATTAGCCGGGCATGGTGGCGCATGCCTGTAGTCCCAGCTACTCGGGAGGCTGAGGCAGGAGGATCGCTTGAGCCCAGGAGTGTGAGGTTGCTGTGAGCTAGGCTGACGCCATGGCACTCACTCTAGCCCGGGCAAAAGAGTGAGATTCTGTCTCAAAAAAAAAAAAAAAAAGTAAATGCCCTCCCTTCTGAGTCCCCATCACCCTACTGCCTCTTGCACGGTTTAGATCTCACTTCACTCTGCTTCACGTTTCGATCAGTTGTTTGTAGCGCAGCCTCCTCTCCTAGGCGGTGAGCAACCCGAGGGCAGGGAACACACCCTCTTCACCTCTGTAACCCGACCTTGCTCCACTGCAGCATGGTCTCTCAGGAGTCTCTGATGGTACGGGGGGGGGGGCCGAAAGTGGCTGCTCGTGTCACTTCACAGCCCTGCACTGATCCTGCCCAGGTAACAAACCATTGGATGCCAACCAAAGTCAAGAAAAGGAGGCTCCGAGCAGATTTCCCGTGTGTGTCCTCAACACTCAACCCAGGGGTTTCACTCTGAGGCTGTATAGTCTCCAGTTTTAAGTGATTCAACAATGATTCTAACTCCCTTCTTAATCGGGTCTATGTCAAACTTGTTTCCAAGATAGTTAATGTCTCGGGGGGGAGGTTGTCATAAGTTTCCTTGTTTTTTGAAGTGCTCAGGAAGAAAGTAGCTGGGTATATCCTTTTTAACCATGCCTTTAGGAATAAGAAGTAACCTCGAGGTTTAAAAAATGAATGAATGAATGAATGAATGAATGAGAGATGAATATGTCAGACCCTATTTCAATGAAGAGAAAAGATATTTGCTTGATTTGCCCTATAGAGCCAAGGGCCCTCCCCAAGGTTCCAGGAAAAACTACGTCTAAAGGGGGAGACTGGCCTTCCTCCTGAAAAGCAGGCAGCCAAGAGGAAGGGTAGCAAGGGGGTCAGCCCAGGGGCCACAACCAGAAATGCGGACACAGCCTATGTCTCCAGGTGACTCTGGCCTAGGACCATCTGGTCATCCAAATAATGAAGGTCTTCAGAAGCTATCACGTGGGCACAGGGGGTTAGGGAAAAAATTTTCTGTGTTATCCTATTCCTTGTTGAAGGCAGGAATCGAAAGTTAATTCTATATCCCCAGTTCCCAGCACGGAACTTAAGACATAGCAGACACTTAGCACTTGTTTGTAAATGGCCGCCAGACTTGCTTTTCTTTCTCTTTTCCTTGTCATCTGTCTTTCTCTTTTCCTTTTTCCTCCTTTCCCATCTACTTCCTGCCCCTTCAGGAAGGCCCTCATTACTAAAGGAAAAATATTACCTTTCCCTTCTCCACCTTAGCCCTACCCCTCCCAGGAAATACATGGATGTTCTTTGTGAAATATTAAATATCAGATTCCATTTTTTAAAAAAGGATGGTTCCACTGTTCTCTGGATTCTCCAGAATGGCAGTCTGTCTCTTGGGTAATCCAACCCTGCTCCTATTTCTTCCTTTTTACCCTCATTTTTCCTCTCACTTCCTTGCTCCCCACGGTGGTCTCTGTCCCTGTGTCATCCAGCCGCTAGTCCTGAAGCTGAGGGGCTCTTGGAGCCGTTCCTTGGGAACTCTCCCTTGCTGCTTGTGTCAAATTTCTTTCAGGTAGGGTCACAGCTACTGCTGGCTGTCCTCCCCACCTGCACCCCACTCTCCTACCCTGCACTAGCCCCAAAGAACCCAAAATGCTACCAAGAGCTCTGCCTCTGGGGACTGGACACGGGCTATGCCGATGGCCTTTGGCTGTGCTGCCCACCGTCTCTGCGGAAAAGGGTGCATTCTGTTCTGGAGAGTGTGCCAGATTCAGGGCAACCTAGGGAACCAGGAATATGAACGATGATGTGGGAGTATCATGTTGACACTCTCAAAACAATAGATAAAAGTCCCTCGTCCATTCCAGTTTTATTTCTTGCAGAGCTCAGGTTGAATCATTTTGCTTTCTTGAGCATCGAAACATACACTCACATAGCTCTGAGCTCTGGTCCCACCTGGCAGGTAACCGGCTCACACTCAGCTCCAGAGGAAGTTCTCTAGTCAAGGGGTCAAGGTTTCCAGAGGGGAAACGAGCAGCTGTAAACCATCCCCTGTGCCTACCTCCTGCCCCCAGCCTCCTGCCCTACACATACCCAAATCTCATCTGAGGAGTCTGTCCCTCTCAGGGTGGGTGTTTGATCTACCTGCCTTCCTGATAAACATCCAGACAGAAGTGTGTGTGTGTGTGTGTGTGTGTGTGTGTGTGTGTGTGTGTG
>NW_012138969.1:3875551-3877424 GCF_000956105.1 Propithecus coquereli | reverse complement strand
TCTTTAAACCAAAGCAAACATGCAGGCAGGCCCTGTTTGCTCTGCTTTCTGCCCTTGGTCCTTGATTCCCAAGGTTCCTGGTTGATTTCCTCCTTGGGAGTAAGCTGACAAAGAACAGCTGGTACTATCAAGGGGCAGGGGTCTCTAGAGGGTAAGGGGTTATGAGCATGCAGCAGTTCTCTGGTTCACTGATAAGACTTTGGTTGGTTTGTTTTAGAAAAGTCAAGGAGCTTGATTAGGCAAAACCTGAAAGAATCTGGAAGACCTAAGACCCTTCAGCAGAAAAGTGTCTTTTCCACCTATATTTGAGGACCCTGTATTAATGGGCAGGAAATAACATCGAACATGGTCTGTAGAGATATCCTTCGAACCATCAAGGTGACTCCAAGAGCATTAAAATCAATATTGCAGAGGCTTCAAGTGAGGCGGCAGCACAGTGGCTAAGACCTACTACCAACTCTCAGAACAGTACACTCCCAGCTTCTCCATGGATTCCCCCTAAGCCTTCCTCACCTCCCCGCTTCTAAGATCTGCTACCACATTAAGTCCTATCGGCTTAGGAGATCTTTATGTGACTTGTCCTGTGGAATTTACAGTCTTGCTTAGGGCACAGTGTGACACATATATCCAACAGAGAAAACAGTACGAGGCAATATACTGAAGAGGAAGTGGCATTTTAAAAATGCAGTGTGTGGGTGGGGGGCAGATCACAATGCCCTAGCTCACACAAAGAAGACAACATTGCCTATAATGGAAATTGAAGTCCTTGGCCTGACTTCCAGTGCTTTCCATACTCTGACACCACTCACCTTCTCAACCTGACCTCCCAGGACTCCTCCTACACAATCAAACCAGACTTCCCCTAAGCTCACCTTGCTCCATGGCTGGGTTTTTGCCACTGAACATGATTGTTCCTTTCGTCTCTGCTTCTCCGAATGCCAAACATATACCAGGTCTGGCTCACATTGCTCGTGTTCCTTGAAACCTTTCCAGCCCTCAGCGACCTCAATGCACTCTGAGCTCACAGTGCTCTTTGTCCACCAGTACATCATGCACAGCACTCACTGGCCGCTGGTTTGTCCACTGATGGGGCGCAGCCTGCGATGGCGCTGAGGGCAGGCTACCTTGGACTGTTACTTGCTCTTTGATCTCTTCGCATATCATCCCCCAGCTATGTTATTCTCTCTTTGAAAGCTTTCGTCTTCCAATATCCCGTAGCATCTAGCACAGAGCCCAACCCATAGAAGGTGGTCCATAACTGTGAAATGAATGACAATATAGGAAACCTGATGCTCGATGATGTTTCCTAATTTATTCTACCTGAGTAGGTAAAAGAAGGGGCTACATTTATTGAGGGTCTATCATGTGCCCTTATTTGGCACTTTCCAAATACATCATTTAAATCTCATACCTGTCTGAAAGGTAAATATATTATCTTCAACTTACATATTATGAAAGTGAGATTCACAGAGGTTCAATGACTTCTTCAAAACCAGCAGTAATAAGACAAGAGCCGAGAGGCAAACTGCGGTGCGCCTGATCGGAATGCCCGCGCTTTGTGCTGCACGCACCGCCTCCCACCTGAATGCCTGTCCGTCGGCAGGCTGCTCAGTTTCTTCCTGTGGGTCTCGCAGATCCCCTTTCCATGACTGCACTTCACTACTCTCCCTCCCTTCAAACCACCTTCCAAGTGCTACTCTTCCTGGAGCCCACTGCACGTTTTCATATTTCTGTGCAATTTCCTTATAATTCCTTCAACCTGGAAAATTTCCTTCCATCTTTTCTACCTGTGTACACTTGTCCCTGAAGGCCCGGCTGAAATGAATACCCGCTCTATGAGGTTTTCTGTTAATAAAAGTAAATGCCGGCCGGG
>NW_012138969.1:3863478-3872671 GCF_000956105.1 Propithecus coquereli | reverse complement strand
CAAGCGAGGGTTAAAGGCATGCCCTTCCCCCCTACAATGCTCCCCTTGTCCTTTAGTTGCAGATTTATCCCCCCAACCCCCTAATCCCTGGAGAGTATTACTGCCATGTGATCACCCTAGTGTTGATTAGTTAGTACCAATTTGATGGCGAGTACAAGTGGAGCCCATTTTTAAATTTGCTTTTCAAATGGGGATCACCTTCAAGAAGCCTGGATGACAGCTGAGTGATCTGAGGACAAAGGCCTTCAGATCCTCCTACCCTATGCAAAGGCCCTCCCTCCTGCTATCCAGCACAATGTCCGCAGAAGGCCATTACCCTCATCTGAGGACAGAAGGTGAGCTGAAAGCCCCATGGGAGAGGTGGCTCAGGCACACCGGTCTAAGGAACCAAGCGCAGGGATAGAACTGAGGCCCGCGGCTCCACGGCTAAGCACCAACCCACCCCGCTCCCCTCAGCTAGCTCCAAAAAGATTCTGAGAGAAGGAGGGAACAGGGCAGAGGAACCAAGGAGGGGATTTCTGGTGAAGAACTGAAACTTCCCTGTTTAGGAACTGGCAGATTCCAGGGACCCCTGAGGGTAGGAAGAGGAGGACCGGGAGAAAACCAAGGAGTTGGGGCAAGGTTCAAGTCAGCTGGGAACACCCTCTGCCTCCTCTGGCTCCGACCTTTCCACTCATTGCCAGAACTTTTTAACTGCCTCTTGTGTTTCTCTTATCTCCCTCGCCCAACCTCCAGCTCCCAGCCCACCCCCAACTTAGTTGCCTCATCATCAGCTGAGCTTGTCTGGGCTGGGCCTGCAGCTGCGGAGAGGCAAAGCTCGGAGCAGGCCCCCAGAACTGCAGAGAGGGTGGCGAGTGCACCTGCGCTTCTCACTCTGTTACGCTGGTCCGAGCCTTGAGCTGCCCTCAGTGCTGGGCCCAGAGTGGGTGCGGGTCCAAGGAGAAGAAACTGAAAGCAGAGGGGGGACAGGGCAGGCACAAAAGAGTTGTGGGAGATTCCCGCAGGGAGCAGTGCTCACCTTGGCATTGGTCTGGCAGGACCCTCAGGAAGCAGCAATGGGTTGACATCTGTTCTTTACATACTAATGCCAAATAGATTTCTTGGCAGTGGTTAATATGCATATCTAGGAACTAAGAAGTGTGTGTGTGTGTGTGTGTGTGTGTGTGTGTGTGTGTGTGTGTGTTGGTGGCGGTTGGGTGGGGAGATAGTGTGGGGAGAGTCTTTCTGGAGGGCGAGAGGATTGTCTGCATTCCTCCAAATTCTTGGGAAGAGAACTAGATAACAAATTCAGACAAGCGTATTAAATCTTGGGGGACTCTGAGCTGATTTTCCCACAGCTGGATATGACAGTGTCTGTCCTTCAGCCCTCCTTGTCCTCAATTTTCCTTTTGGAAAAAAAAAAATTGACCTCTTTTTGATTAAAAACGTTTGTGTTCTTGAAAAACATAACCCATGACACTTGATTTCGTGGTGGTGATACTTTGCTACAGGAGGCAGTACGGTACAATGGAAAGAACATGACACCCGGGCAAAGGCTCAACTCTGACAGTTGCACACGGGGTGAGCAGGTTGAACCCCTGCGGAGTGGGACTGACAGTGGTTCCTCCCTCACACTGTCGTCGTAAGACATGAATGACAGGGCCTGTGTACCATGCTGTCCTATCCCCGGGTCAACACCCTCCCTGAACTCCACTCCAAATACAGCATCAGAGCAGGGGTGCTAACTGTGGTTTCTGCTGGCCAAAGCCTGCCCGCTGCACACTTAGCCCAAGAGCTAACAGTGGGTTTTACATTTTTAAATCATTGAGGAAAAAAAAATCAAAAAGAAGAAGACTATGTCATGCCACGTGCAAAATATATGAAATTCAGACTTTGGTGTCCATCATTGAAGATTTTCTGGAACACAGTCACACTCATTCATTCATATATCTTCTATGGCTGTTTTTCCACTCCAGCAACAGAGTTGAGCAGGTACAACAGAGATGTGTGACCTATAAACCTAAAATACTTACTAGCCAGCCCTTGACAGAAAAGACTGGCCAGCCCTGCATTAGAGGGTCTGTAGTCCAATTCCAGCCCTGCTTCCCACCTCCCGAATGGAGATAATACCTTCCCCTCTATCACCAAAACACACTCACCAGCAAACAGACAACACGTGTCTCATTCACCATGATGTTGTGAACACCAGCCGGCCTCCATTTTGGAACATGTAAGACAGGATTAGGCTATAAAGCATTACTGCCCTTTTCTGATCAAGAATTGGGGGTGGTGCAATTCCAGCCCACCCTGCTTAAAAACTCAGTGTGCTCTTTGTCCTCTCAGCCCTTGATCTTTCATTCTTATTACTATTTCTCAAGGCCTGCTGTGTCCATTTGAACTGGCTCAGCTGGGAAAAAATATGAGTTGGGTTTTGTTTATAGCTTTGGTCAGTTGACTAGGAAGAGGTCAGAATGAAGAGTGAGGAATCATCAAAATATATATGTTTTTGAGTGCCAACTGCTTTGGGATTATGCTAATGAGGAAGGTAGGGTCCCTGTGAGAGGGAGAGACAAACAAAAAGCAAATAGTTATAAAACAATGCAATAATAGTATGTACAAAGTGCCGGGGGACCAAGGAGATAATGTGTTTTATTGGGTTATTGAAGAAGAGCATCAGGAAAAGTCACAGGAAGGAGACAGCTTTGGCCTACGAGGCTTCAAAGAGTGGGGAAAGCTGGTTAGGCGGGGAGAGAAGAACAGGAAAATAACAAGGACGTGCATGGCATGTTCCATCAGAAAAGGCGGATTAGGAGCAGACTCCGGAAAGTAAGCTGGGACTAGACTGTGGAACCCTCTGTGCCACAGTCGGGGGATGATGTGTTATCCTGGAGGTGATGGGGAGTCTTCACAGATTTTAAAAGGGGGAAAGAGATAATCAGATGTGTGCTTTAAAGGTGGCCACCGGTAGCGACATGGAGGGACACGCTGGCACGAGGAAAGCGCGGATGTCAGGAACAAAACAAATCATGAGTGATAGAGAAGTGTGGTAGGAAGAAAGATCTTGGATATAAAGTTAACAGGACCTCATGGCGGATGGAACCCTTAGGTGAAGGAGAGGAGCAAGTTCAAGGATGAATCTCGGGTTCCTGGACAGATGTTGATGCCTTTAATGGGGACAGTGAGAGAGGAAATGGTGGAGGAGTAGCAGTTTAACTGGGGACAAGGAGGATACTTGGGCATAATTACTTTATTATTTAACTTGTGGCATATGACATGGTTTTAGGTCATCCAGAGCAATTACTGATACTCAAGGTCCAACTCGTGTTTTTCCCAGATGAGCCAGTTTGAATGAAAACAGCAGGCCCCGAGAAATAATAAGTAAAAGAAGACATAGGACCTGGAAATGTACATCTTAAGAATTATCAGTAAATGACGCATAAGAGTAAAGGACGTTACTTGACAAGTATGGAGGGAAAAAACGACAGCACCCAAGGGAATACTAGCATTTAATGGGACGCAAAGCAAGGGAAGCCAACTAAAGATGGAAAAAAGGAGAAACCTGAACGAACACTGTCACCAAAGTCATGGAGAAGAGAGGTGCAAAAGTGTCTCCTCCACTGGAGAGGAGGGTCAAGAGAATAAAAATGCAGGAGGCAAACCCCTCAAATCACAGGTTCTCACAAGGCCCACCTGGAATTCTGTGAAAGGGTAAATGTCACCGTGGAGAGTTATAAAAATTGGGGTTTCCAGAACTCAGGGCCTAGGGTTAATGAACTGGAAAGCAGAGGTGTTTTCCAAGACAGACAATTTGGTTTTGATGGCACCAGAAAGAAGCTGCTGGGTTTGGAAAAGGGAGTCATGGGTGAGTCAGGCCGGGCAGTTTCAGCAGAGTAGTAAGAACAGAAGACAAATTTATGTGGGTTCAGGAGTCAGTGGATTCGAAGAAGTAGCAGCAAGGAGAAAAGAGTGCAATTTCAGGAAGTGACATTTCTACAACTATTTTATACTTTCCTAGTTTCTTTTTTCTCTCTGTCTCTTAAATACCAATTGTTCTGTCTTGGAAAGCACCTCTGCTTTCGATTCACTGGGCGCTGTGTTCTGGAAACAGACCAATCCATTTTTATAACTCTCCAAGGTGACATTTGCCCTTTCGCGGAATTCCAGGCGGGTCTTACAGAAACCCTTGGTTTGCAGGGTTTTTGCTCTTGCTGGAAAAAGTGTTTCTAGATAAAATCAATGAAATGGATTGAAAAGTCCTGCTGTGAAGGGCAAACCCCATGGGAGGGTTTCCTCTGTGAAGGGGTCTGCCATGAATCTGTGGAGGGAGTCAACCCTCTTCTCTTTCCAGCACGTGGCACGGTGCCAGCGCAGAAGGGAAGGCGGCAGCCGTGCTCTGAAGCGTCACTTCCAACACCAAGTTCCTTTTTGACTTTAGCTTGAGGCCAACAAAGAGTAGAGAATGTAGGGTAGGAAGGGACCAGGTCCCTGCCAATCTGGGTTCTAGTTCCAGCTCTAGTTCTTATCGCAGATCCTACCAAAAGGAGAGAGTTTTCTTACTCCAGGTTGATTTTCTTAAAATACAAATATGATTAATGAACTTGCTTAAAACTTCCAGTGGTTTTACCTAGCCCTAGAATAAAGTCCAGTATCCTTAGGACAAACAGGGCCTTTTACATTTAATAGCTGTTAGATCTCTCCTCACTTTTTCTTTTTCTTTTTTTTCTTTTTTTGAGACAGAGTCTCACTCTGTTGCCCAGGCTAGAGTGCCGTGGCATCAACCTAGCTCACAGCAACCTCAGACTCCTGGGCTCAAGCAATCCTCCTGCCTCAGCCTCCCGAGTAGCTGGGACTACAGGCATGTGCCACCATGCCCGGCTAATTTTTTCTATATATTTTTAGCTGTCCAAGTAATTTCTTTCTATTTTTTCATAGAGATGGGGTCTCACTCTTGCTCAGGCTGGTCTCGAACTCCTGAGCTCAAACAATCCGCCCGCCTTGGCCTCCCAGAGTGCTAGGATTACAGGGGTGAGCCACCGCGCCGGCCTCTCCTCACTTTTTCTTGTCCAACGAATTGGATTTCTTTTCTTCCAAAGCAACATGCTGCTCTCTATCCTTGTAGCTTTAGAATGTGCTAATCCTTTGCCTGGGGGTCTCTACTGTCCCGCTTTTTCTGGCAACCTTAAACTCATCTCAGTTTGGTGCCAGGTTCTTCAGGAAACTCTTTTCAGTTCTCTAGGCTGGGTTAGACTTCTAGATCAGATTGCATGTTCCTTTCCTAGCACTCACCTGCCTTGTGTCAGTGGTCTGAGGACAATCTCTCCTACTAGAACATCAAGCACTCACCAGGGTAGGGAGTTGGTCTGATTCTTCACTACTATAAGCATCAAAAAAAAAAAAAATGAATGATATGTTTCTTTGTTCATTCAACATGTTGTAAGTACCAATCATATAATATATGAAAAATCTCTTTGAAAAATATAAAATCCAACCATTTGGAATTCTTTTCTGCAGAAAAATGCAGTCAGTGTAAATCTAATAAACACTCTTGAAAACAAAACTCAAAATGTGCCTTTATAATAAACGATAGGCCAACAGGTATATGAAAAAATGTTTGTCATTAGTCATCAGAAAGAGAAATGCAAATCAAAACTACAATGAGGTATCATCTCACCCCAGTTAAAATGGCTTTTACCAAAAAGACAGGCAATAACAAATGCTGGCAAGGATGTGGAGAAAGGGGAACCCTCGTACACTGTTGGTAGGAATGTAAATTAGTGCAACCATCATGAAGAATAGTATGGAGGTTCCTCAAAAAACTAAAAATAGAACTACCATTTGACCCAGCAATCCCACTGCTGGGTATACATCCACAGGAGGGGAATTCAGTATATCAAAAAGTTATCTCCACTCCCATGTTTATTGCAGCAATACTCACAATAGCCAAGATTTGGAATCAAACTAATTGTCCATCAACAGATGAATGGATAAAGAAATTGTGGTACACATACACAATGGAATATTATTCAGCCATAAAAAAGAATTAAATCCTGTCATTTGCCACAACATGGACAGAACTGGAGATCATTATGTTAGTGAAATAAACCAAGCACAAAAAGACAACTTCTGCATGTTCTTACTTGTAAGTGGGAACTAAATACTGAAACACTTGATCTCATGAGACATAGAGTAGGATGGTCATTACTGAAGGCTGGGAAGGGTAGTAGGGAGGGGGGATATAGTGGGGATGGTTAATGGGTGCAAAAATATAGTTAGATAGTTAGAACAATATTTGATAGTACAACAAAGTGACTATAGTCAACAGTAAGTTATGGTATACTTTAAAATAACTAAAAGACAGCCTGAGCAAAAGTGAGACCCCGTCTCTACTAAAAATAGAAAAATTAGCCAGGTGCAGTGGTGCATACCTGTAGTCCCAGCTACCTGGGAGGCTGAGGCAAGAGGATTGCTTGAGGCCAGAAGTTTGAGGTTACTGTGAGCTATGATGCTACCACTGCACTCTTGCCTGGGTGACAGAGCAAGACTTTGTCAATAAATAAATAAATAAATAAATGGAATTGGAATGTTCCTAACACAAAGAAGTGATAAATGCCTGAGGTGATGGATACTCTAATTACCCTAATTTGATTATTATACATTATATTCCTACTGTGAGCTATGATGCTACCACTGCACTCTTGCCTGGGTGACAGAGCAAGACTTTGTCAATAAATAAATAAATAAATAAATAAATGGAATTGGAACGTTCCTAACACAAAGAAGTGATAAATGCCTGAGGTGATGGATACTCTAATTACCCTAATTTGATTATTATACATTATATGCCTATATCAAAGCATCACATATTCCCTATAAATAAATACAACCCATTATGTACCCATAATAATTCAAAATAAAAAATAAATAAAAATAAAGGATAATACCATTATTATTATTATACATGACCTCAAACTAGTTTTTTATCTCTTTTTTATAATAAAATCATTAAGTTAACATATACATTAATCATTAATAATAATATGATTTCAGACAAGTCATTATATATTAATACCAGAAGGGATGCTAGAGGTCCCCTAACTCTACTCCTTGTATTTTCTGGGACTATATCAAATTTAAATATCCTAGACCACATAAATCATTGATATTTCACAGAAATTCTAATATTCCTGCAAATAACATCTGAATGAGTCAGGTCGGTAAGCATCACAATGACTTAGTAAGCCGAATTCTTCAAACATACAAACATAAGCAAAATAATACTCTATCAACTTCTGTTGTCAGTGAATAATGAAAATTACAACTCAAATATTCTATTAGCTAACATGTTTTTCCTGAACTATTTTTACTGAAGTGCCCTAATCTTTGAATAACACAATGAATTTTTACAAATATGTACGATCATAAAGCTACCATCTGGATCGGTATGTCCATTATCTACACCCCAGATGCGTCCCCCTGCTCCTGTCTAATCAACCTCTATCCGTATCCTCACCGACGGTAACAGTATCTAATCTAAAACATAGATTGGTTTTTTCTGTTCTTAAACGTCCTATAAATGCAATCATACAATCCTCTTTTTTGTCTGGCTATTTTTGCTCGACATTAGGTGGGTGAGATTCATTTATGATTTTGCATGCAATAACAACTAGCTCTTTTTCATGACTGTATAGTATTCTATTGAATATATCTTCCACATACATTTTTCCATTCTACTATTAATGAACATGTGGATTGTTTCCAACTTGGGGCTATTAAGAATGGAACTTCTATGAGCAATTTTGTGTTTCAGTGCATATATCTGAACTTTTCTGTGGGGTATAAGCTTATCTATGAAATTGCTCAGTCATAGGAGAGCTTATGCTCAGCTTTAGTAGGTATTACCGAAAAGGTTTTCGAAGTGATCCTACTAGTCTACTGTGCCAATTTACCCACCCACCAGCCAAGTATGAGAGTTCCAGTTTCTCTACAAGCCTCTTCAACACTTGATATTGTAAGCTTTTGTTGTATTTATTTATTTATTAGCTATTCTGGGGTAGGAGTATCTCCTTACAGTTTTTTAATGTATTTCTCTTTTAAATAATAGTATTGAGCATGTTTGGTATGTTTATTAGCCATCTAGACATCCTCTTTTGTAATAAAGCTTCTAGAAGAAAACATAGACTATCATTGTTGTAATACTTGGTGCGAGCAAAACCTTCTTTTTTTCTTTTTAGAGGCATGGCCTCACTGTGTTGCCCAGGCTGGAATTCAGGGGTTACTTACAGGCTCAACAATACAGTGTACTATGGCCTGAGACTCCTGGGCTCAAGCGATCTTCCTGCCTCAGCCTCCCGAGTTGCCGGAACTATAGACACGTGCCATCGTGCCCGGGAAAGACTTATTAAATAGAACACACACACAAAATGATCCATAAAGGATAAAAGTAATAATGTAGACTTCCATTACAATTTAAATATTCTGTTCATCAAAGGACGCCATTAAAAGAATTAAAAAACAAGCCACTGAGTAAGAAAATATGTTTGCAATCACAGCCAGAATTCTTAAAGAACTCTTAGAAATCAGTGAGAAAAAAAAAAAGACAACCCAGTGCAAAAGTGAGTAAAAGATTGAATTACAACCTTCTTTGTGGTGAAACATTACAAACACTACAATATTTTTGACTACACTTTTTTTTGTCTACGTCTTTAATAAAGATGGTTCATTTAATGCAATTTCATTGTTTTATCTCTTTGCATGACTTTCTACATAAATAAAATCACAAATCAGGATAAAAACAATTCTTTTGAGCCATAGTTTGTCCTGTTTGAGGTCTGGAAAATATACCCACAGTAATGACTGCATCTAGGCTAGCTCCCCACCCACCTGAACCCTCATCTGATGAATGAACCCCCTATTCTCAGGACTTCTGAATGCTCCAGCAAAAACATGGAGAGGAGTGATTGCCGCCTCTGCCTTCTGAGATCAAGTGGATACTCCTGTTCAGATAAAGCCTTCTCGCCTCCAGGCCCTCAGACAAAGTATAAAACCTCATCTTTCTTCATCTGTTCTGGGACTGTCTCAGAAAGTTGTTTTTCCCCCCAAGCAAATTCCTCTTCCCCCACACCACCACATTCTTTGAAAATCAAAGAGCCCAGGAGTGGCCAGAGGAGGCAATGAAAGCAGGAAGAGATCTCTGCACGAAGCAAGGGAGGTGGAC
>NW_012138969.1:3857042-3860488 GCF_000956105.1 Propithecus coquereli | reverse complement strand
CTCTAGCCCATGTGACAGAGCCAGACTCTGTCTCAAAAAAAATAAAATAAAATAAAATAATAACACAGAGTGGACTGAGCACCAGTGGTCTTGTGGGTAAAGTACACTTTGTAAATTGTAGCTATTGTTGCTCTTTTATACAGACCCCTATGATTTGGCTCCTACCTACTATTCCAGGTTCACCTCCTGCCAAATCTCCCTTGCCTTGCACTTTTCACTCTATAAATATCAAACTGCTCATGTTTTCTCAGATATGCTATTTAGTTTCACATACGCATACCTTGTATAAGCAGTTCCCAATGCAAATAACCATACCTCTCTTATCTGTCATGGGAATTCCATTCCCATTTGTCTTTCTTTTTTTTCCTTTCCTTTGTTTCTTTTTGTTGGGGGTTGTGGGACAGGCTCTTGCAATGTCACCCAGGCTGGAGTGTAGTGGCTATTCACAGGCATGATCATGGCGCACTACAGCCTTGAACTCCCGGGCTCCAGTGATCCTCCTGCCTCAGCCTCCTGAGTAGCTGAGACTACAGGTGTGTGCCACACTGCACCTGGCCCCATCTGTCTTGCAAAACCCCTCCTAGGGACCAGCTCCTCCGGGAAGGCTTTCCTCTTATTCCATCTCCTAGTCAGTCCCTCTGCCATGTTTCTCTATGTCTTGCATCTTGTATATGCTTCTTGTACTTATCCCTCCGATGACATCATACAGTGTATTTCTCCAATTTTTACCTGACTCCTGGATTATGAATCTCTTGTGGGCAGGGGCTGTACCCCCAGCACAGGGCTCAGTGCCTAGAACATATTAAGAGAGCAATACATTTCCACCAGACAAATGATATGACAGGGAGCAGAAGTCTAGCTAGCCCCTAGGTTTTTGGTAATGTCAGTCCCTAGGATAAGAATAACAGGCGAACTGGTTTAGGGGTTAAATTCATCCAGTGGAAGTCTCTCAGGTAGTTGAAGACATATTTATGGAGGTCAGGTGAGAGATAAAGGCCAGATACATGGCTTTGAGAGCTGGGTCCCCGTCTACATGGAATTTCAAGCCAGCAGATGCATCTCCCCTCTCTTTTTGCCTGAAATTATATACTCCTGAAATCCGCGAGGAATTTGCAAGTTCCCTTGCCAGGACCATATTCCTGAGAAGAATGTTCCTGTGAATTGTGGCCAAAGAAGTGCTGAGAAGGAGGTGGCCCTATTCAAATCACTCACAGCACTGAACAGGTGAATCAGCCTAAATTGGCATGTGAATTTGTCCCACTGGTTGAAGGGGTACAAATTTATTCTAAGGGTAGGTGCCGACCAACAATGCATTCAAAATAGGGAGTCAGAAAGGCAAGCCTGTGTGTGTGTCATTATAAAAACAACTGTGATAATAAAAGACACCAGTCCAGCTTAAGACATAAGATCCCAAGGAACGAATTTCCTAATAGGACTTTCTTGTTTACTCTAGGCAAATGTTGGGCCTTTGTGTACACTTGACACAAAGACTAGACTGTATATGAAAGTTCACATAAGCATTTAAATTGTGTAATGGCTTGAAAACTAAGGCAGAGATGTGGTGTGCACGTGTGGGGCGAGGGTGTGACGGTGAGCTGGGACAACAGGCAGACATACAAAAGAGGGTGGATTTACTGGCAGCAAACGTCTGATCCGTACCCCTGCTCTCTGCGCCGGGGGTGAGGGGTGATGGAAGCCCTGCCACACTGCAGCTACACTAAAATTGAGTTAATAGCACTTCTGCTGCCCAGAAATAAGTACTCCTGAGGGATGGCATTTCCCAGAACTGAACCTGGAGCTCAATAAGCCTGAGCTAAAATCTTGGAACTGGCTGAATCACAGTAACTCTGAAGGAAGAAAAGTCCCCAGTTTGGCTTGGTTTGCAGTCTCTCCTACTGCAAGATCGCCCCTGCCTAGGCCGGGAACCAAGGCTGCACGGACTCGGGAGGTAGAAGGACACAGCCTAGTGTAAAACAGCCTGGACCACGAAACCTTCTCAGCAATGGGTGCAAATCCTGGGCCTGGCTCTCCATAAACACTCCGTGGCCCCCTGGGGAGGCAGCCTGACTTTCTCTCCAGTTCAGCCCCATTTCCTTTCTGACACTTCCCCACGCCTTCACCTGGGACTGCCGAGGGCATGCAGTGTGAGCACTAGGTTGCCATGACCTAAAGCCTAGCCCCAAGGAGACTCTCAGGGGAAGTGGATGGTACCTCTTCACCAAATTCAAGATGTGAATGGAAGCGAGGGACAAACCAAGTGAAGGATGGATGTAGAAAGAAAGGTTATGAAAAAGAGATGTCAATAGCTGAGTTTAAAACCCAATTTAGACAGCCTTTGGACAACCATCAAGGCTTCAGCTACTAACCTGGGAATCTGACTGTATCTCATTGTCGACCTTACACAGTTCGCTTTCAAGGTTAATCCATGGTGATGTTCATGGCCACAGCTTTTTTCTTTTTTTAAAGTTTCATTTATTTGTGGTTTTGCTCCAAGGTGTCAGAACCACACCCTCATATTGAATTGAAAGGGTCGGCTTTTTTCTAAATCAGAACTGGCCTTTTAGTGGATGCTGGGACACTTTTCTAAGAATTAGCAAGGACAGAAGATTCTAATCAGCTGGAGCGCCGCAGCATTCTGATAATATTGTATGCACACGCCATGTGTTATCTGAGTCAGGCTGTGGGATCTAATCTCGTGCCTGGACAGCAGCAATCTAGAAATCGGGTGTCTTGAATTTGAATTTCAGCTTTGCCATTGAGTTGTAAGATTTTCAACAGGTCACTCCTTTTTACTGACCACCACCACAGGTAAATTTAGAACAATACCAATTCAAAATAGATACAATTCTAGTTGCCCAATGCTGCATTATTCGGTGACTTTCTTACAGATTGGAGATGGCGGCGGGGTGTGTAAATCACTTGCATTTGTAAACAATAGATAGGCACATAGGAAAAGTCCACTCAGCAATCATCAAAAGCTTAATCTCAGATAAAATTCTGAACAATACCCTAATTGACTATTCGCAAATCTTAAAAATTCACTGGTACTTCTGGCGGGTCTGTCTTTCTCGGGCTTTCAGATCATTGAGTCTTGCACAAGCAGCAGCTGCAATCTACAGGCAGGGAGGTTCTGCAGTGGGAAAGCACGTTGCTGATTGGGCCAAACAGACTCGCATTTCATTTCTAGAGACCTGGAAGTGTCCTCCTGCCTGGGTGGCGAGGAGGAGAGCAGCGTTAACCTGCTCAATAGCCTCGTACACAAAACAACCCTGTTAAAATGTAGGAGTATCAGGCCGGGTGCGGTGGCTCACGCCCGTAATCCTAGCTCTCTGGGAGGCCGAGGCGGGCGGATTCTTTGAGCTCAGGAGTTCGAAACCAGCCTGAGCAAGAGTGAGACTGTCTCTACTAAAATTAGAAAGAAATTAATTGGACAACTAAAAATATAT
>NW_012138969.1:3855100-3856992 GCF_000956105.1 Propithecus coquereli | reverse complement strand
AGACGGTGTGCACTTCACCCATTAGGTGTGAATATATCCATCCCCTCCTCCCCCTCCCACCTGCCCGACACCCAACGAATGTTATTACTCTACGTGCACTTAAGTGTTGATCTGTTAATACCAATTTGATGGTGAGAACACGTGGTTGTTTTCACCCCCTCCTATGCATCAGTAAATCGAGGTACTGAAAGGTTACGTAACGTGCCCGAGGTCAAGCAGGAAGAATCCACACTGAGAGCTGGAACTAGGCAATGAGAGGGGAGGGACAGCCAGTGTCCGGATTCCACAGCAGAATGTACACAAAGGCTGCTAGGAATACAAGAGAGGGGGCCTCAGCCCAGGCTGGAGAAGTCCACAGCTTCCTGGAGGAGGCGACAGTTGAGCCGTCCTGAAGGGCTGGTTGGGGGCTAGGAAGGCAGGCCAGGGGCCTGGCACTCCAGGCAGGTATTCCAGCACCGGGAGATACAGAGGTGTGGGGCAGCAAGTCACTCGGTGTGGCTGTGGGTACATGCGGGAGACAGAACCAGATGGGTGGTAAGGCCCGCACCGTGCCGGGCTTTGGGTACCAGCAAAGGAGTGTGGACAGTTGGGCCTCATCCTGCAGGCAGTGACAGGCCCCCGGAGGATTCGAAGTAGGGAACTGAAAGGGCCAGACTGGATGTCGCTAAAGACGATTTGCAGGGAGTGGGAGAGTGCTGAGCAAGCAGGTGAGGAGGCCTGGGAAGCCCAGGGAAAGAACTACCAAGGAAGTAGAAACCGTCCCAGCTTCCCCCCGCACCACACATCAACCAGACTTAGCGCATCCCTGCAGCAGGCAGGTCCCACCCCCGCCATCTGCGGCTAAGCAGCCTCACCCCAGTCTCTGACTCTGCAAACAGGAGTAGAGGCTGTCTCCCTGCACTTCCCTCCCCACCCACAGCACCCAGACTTCACCCTGCACGACATTCTTTTTCCTCCACGGGACTGACTGTTGGCTTTGACCTTTTTTTTTGAACAGCTTTATTGAAATATAATTCACATACCATAAAATTCACCCTTTGAACCATGCAGTCCTAGGGCTTTTAGTTCACAGAGTTGTGTACCCATCACTACGATCACATCTAGAATATTTTCATCATCTCCAAAAGAAACACCCCACCCTTTAGCCATCATCCTTCAATGCCCCCATCCCCCTCAGCCCTAGGCAGCCACCACTCTACATTCTGCCCTATAGATTTGTCTATTCTGGACACCTCATATAGATGGAATCATACAATATATGGCCCTTAGTGACTGGCTTCTGTCACTTAGCATAATGTTTTCGGGGTTCATCCATGTTGTTGCATGTATCAATATTTCATTTCTTTTTATTGCTGAATAGTATTCCAGCATAAGGATGTGCCACATTTTATTTATCCTTTCATCAGTTGATGGACTGGCCTTGGTTTTTAAACCAGTCACTGTCTAGGGGGGTGGTTTGCCATGATTGGCTTACTGTGATCCTGATCCATCCTCCAACTGAAGTACTGATGCACACAAAAGGAGGGACTTAATGTGTGCTAATGTGCCCTGCGCTAGATTGCAAACTCCATGAGGCGAGGCCGTTTGAGCATCATGCAGGTGAGGCGTGATGGACAGCAAAGAGCCCAGGCTTTGGAATCAAAGAATCCTCGGTGCAGATTCCAGCTAAATTACATCAGATACATCACCTCTCAGGTTTCTTGCTGGAGAGTGTGATTAATAATAGCACAGGGTGGGCTGGGCGTGGTGGCTCACGCCTGTAATCTTGGCACTCTGGGAAGCCGAGGTGGAAGGATTGCTTGAGGTCAGGAGTTCAAGACCAGCCTGAGCAACAGCAAGACCCTGTCTCTACTAAAAATAGAAAAATTAGCCGGGCATGGTGGCACAGGCCT
>NW_012138969.1:3823700-3843320 GCF_000956105.1 Propithecus coquereli | reverse complement strand
GGACTCAGAAAACTTGAGTTCAAACTCGGCTCTTGCCCCTTACTAGCTGCAGGATCATAGCCAGGTCCTGTGCCTCTCTGGGCCTCAGTTTTCTCATGTGAATTAAGAGTTCTGGCCCAGGCCCCACATTCCATAATGCAGTATAATATTTAATAACTGGCAAACCAGGTAAATGAAGCAGCAGCAGGACTTCATATGCAACAGGATGTTGCTGTGTGGTTAAAATGTCTACCTCA
This sequence comes from Propithecus coquereli, assembly GCF_000956105.1. Taxonomy (NCBI): domain Eukaryota; kingdom Metazoa; phylum Chordata; class Mammalia; order Primates; family Indriidae; genus Propithecus; species Propithecus coquereli. The sequence goes on along the minus strand of NW_012138969.1, from coordinate 3,843,084 downwards.
TAGTAGTGCTCCCTCACTAAGAGAAGAGAGCATGGTTTATGCTGAAGCAAGAGGGACTTTAACTAAGATATCAGAAAGGACTCTCAACGATATAGATATAAGGACTGCAAGACACTGAGTCAGGGGTGAGGGTGGTCGCAGAATCTCCCTCGGGAGGTGTATCGGGATCGTGGCCACACTCATGTCTCAGATGATCTGTTCCTGGGCTCGCTGGAAAGGGATCCTCAGGTCCAATCGGCTCCAAAATCCACCTGCTCTTTGATTCTAGGAAAAACCCTAGGCTTACCTTTGCCACAAATAAGATTTGAAGCGCAAAATTCCTAACAATTTATTCTAATGCTTTGGAAAGGAGTGTTGGTTACCTTGAGGTGTTTTTCTTCTAGTCAGTTTTTCTGTACAAAGAAAGCTGGCAGAAAGTGACCTTGAACACCTACTGGCAGTCCTTTCCGTTTGCTATCTTGTTTAATCCTGGAGCAACCCTCAAAGGCGCTTGTTTCCATACCAATTTTACAAATAATGAAACTGAGACTCAGAAGAAAGTAACTGCTACTGAGAAGCTAGGAAGTAGAGCTAAAATTTCAAACGAGGTCTGTCTGGCTTAGAAGCTCTTTCCACAACATCTGGTTGCCCCTGGGAAGAAGCTAAGTGGTGGCTGGGCAACCAAGGGGCTTCCAGGCCACAAATAGTGATGCCCACAAAGTGCAGTTTACTTACTCTGTTCAGTGTGGGCTGAATTTGGAGCCTTCTCTGCTTACTCTTTTCCTGAGTTACCATCTCTGAATATCTTCCTTAAAACAATGGACTTTTGGATCCCTGCATATAATTAGAATGAAAACAAAGATCTAAAGATAGAAGTGACTTTCTGGAAATGGGTAAGAATTGTAGAGAATGGGAGGGCTCCAAGGCTTCCCAAACCCAGGGAGAAGATTGGGAAAAGCCCCAGGGAGCAAAGAAAGAGAAGAAATTGAGCAATAGGGAAAGAGTCTATGCCAGGATTCAAGGATATCCCCTGGATCTCAGAGGGGCAAGTGTTCTCCACCACCCCTAACTCCATCGCTAGGCTTTTCTTTGCCTGCCCACATCTCCCCTCATCCTTCAGGAGACATTCAACTCACATGGCATCTTTTCCAGAAATCCTTACGTTAGGCCCAGGGCCTTCCTCTGGGCTTCCATAGGAGCCAGTTCATACCTTACCATCTACTGGATTATAATGAAATCGTGGTTATGAATCTCTCTTCCTCGGTAGACCATCCTGAGGATGGACTCTGTTCTATTCATGTCTGTATGCCTGGCACCTAGCACAGTACCTGATAACTAAGAGAAGCTCAACAAATGCTTATTAAATACCCAGACCCCAAAATATAGGGGTTCTGAGAGAAAAGAGGATCTCAAGACAACAGGAGAACAGAGACCTGGAAATAAGCTCTGTGGGGAGTGGGGACTTACTCTGCCAGGACCTGTTCCAATGCCTGGTGGATACCGCACGTTCCAGGTGGAGGAAGGAGGGTCTGAAGTTTATATCACTGCCAGGAGTGGTTCCACTTCAAACAACTCTAGTTTAGAAAGTTTCTTTTTGAGTTGAACCAAACTGTAAGCCCTACTAATTTCTACAGAGAGGCTCTTGCCCGTGGTTCTTCTTAGCTATTAAGACTGCAGGTCTGTGTGGAAATATCCCAACTGGAGTGCTGTGCCTTATTTCTAGGAAGCCAGGTTTAACACTTTGTGACGTTTGTAAGGCAGAATTAGGTCAACTGATGAGGCCCACTATCTGTTAGAGGTTTTCTGAGTTGTCATTAGAGAGCTGCTCATAGCCTCAGCCTGAGTCTGTGTGACCTCCAGCAAGTCAGTTCACTGCCACGAGACATAGCCTCTTCCTCTGTGAATACTGATGCTGACATTTTCTTCCCAACCATGTTGTGTGAGGATGAAAAGAAATGATGTCAGTAAAGCCTGGCCTGGCCTGGCCTTGGTCAAATCTCAATGAAAGGTAGGTATCGATTTATTATTGAAATATTATTATTCCAATGACAGGGGACTCACCAACTCATTTAGTAAATCAAATAGCTACTTCAGATAAATTTCCTCATATGAGCTGAAATCTTATACTTGACCCCTACTTAAACTTACATGAACAGATTTCGTAAGATGGCGCTGAGGGTTAAGAACATAGTTCGACAATCACTTAGCAATGGTTTGCTAAGGATGCTAACATGTAGCAAAAAGGCAAATTCTATATGCTAGACTTTAATACTATAGAGATAAAAGGAGTTCTTAGTCCAGTGGTAGGAACAGTCACATAAAGAAACATTACAATTGTGGATCACTGAGGAAAGATGAATCACTCCTAAATGGTGCTGGGAGAATGGGTTGTCTCTAAGGCGGAAGAAATGAAATGGAGGAACCCACTACACGTTGCACACAAACATGAATACTAGGCGTACTCAAGACTTAAATATAAAAATTATACCTTAAATAAAATCAAAGAACACACCTCTATACTCACAGAGATCTTCTTAAATAAGACATAAAAATGACTAACTATAAAGGGAAAAATTGGTACATTTGACCATCCTAAAGTGAAGAAAATTTGTCTATCAAAAGATCCCCATGAAGAAAGTTGAAAAGGCAACATACAAACTGGGAGACAACATCTGCCACACACATGGCCAACAAAGGGGTAGAATCTGGAATGTGCAAAGATCTCCCGACAAAAGAAAATAGACCCTGAGGCACCATGGGACTGAGGGGGCTTACGGGGGCCCTTAGATGAAGAAGTTCCCAGCAGGGAGTGCTCAGCCATGAAACAGAGCAAGGCTAAGTGGCCTACAGAGGGACTAAACTGGCCAACTTGGTCTCATTCATTGTGAATATGGAGGTCAGATAAGATACAGGATGTCCAATAAATTTGAATTTCAGACAAAATAATTTTTATAGTTTTAAGTATGTCCCATGCAATACTTTGGGCATAATTATACTAAAAATATTCAGAACACACAAACTAAAAAATTATTTGTCGTCTATCTGAAATTCAAATGCACTGGGTACACTATATTTTTATTTGCTAAATCTGTCAACCCTGATTATGAACGTCTTATTACTTCCAAGGAAAATACCTTTTGACCTCTAAGTCAAAACCAATTACATAGCATGTAAAGGGAGCTATTTTATGATAGCAAGGCTTTCTTGCAAATGGGGGAGCAGAATAGTACTAGTTAAGAGTTTCAGCCGGGCACGGTGGCTCACGTCTGTAATCCTAGCAGTCTGGGAGGCCGAGGCGGGAAGATTGCTTGAGGTCAGGAGTTCAAGACCAGCCTGAGCAAGAGCAAGACCCCCCCATCTCTACTAAAAATAGAAAAATTAGCCAGGTTGTGTACCTGTAGTCCCAGCTACTCAGGAGGCTGAGGCAGGAGGATTGCTTAAGCCCAGGAGTGTGAGGTTGCAGTGAACTATGATGAAGTCGCTACACTCTACCCAAGGTGACAGAGTGAGACTCCGTCTCAAAAAAAAAAAAAAGAAAGAAATAGTTTGAGGTGTGAAATCAGGCAGACTTGAGTCTGAGCCCCAGCTATGCTAACTGTGGTTTAGAGTAAATTATTCACCTTTTTATGTGTTGGTATCTTCATTGACCTACCTCATAGGGCTGCTGTAGAAAATGAGGTAAGGTGGGTTGCAAGTCATCAGCACTGCGCCTGACACAACACTGTGTGCTCTTGATAATATTAATCACTCTTATCCATGCACTGGGGTCTCTTAACTGTAAACACTACAATAGACCGATAGCGACTTGGTGGCTGGGAACTCGTCCTCTTTTCTGGGATATTTAGGACAAAGTCAGAGGCAGGAGCTCCCCTGCCCACCAGAGTTCCTTATTGTTTGAGAGCTAGAAGGGAGGAGGGAGGATGAGTTGACCTCCAAGATCCTCCCAACTCTAGGAGGTGATGGTCCTATTTCCTTAGTAATATCGGGTTCCTGATGGCCGCCCCTCTGAGTGGCTGTGACTGAGGGAGGGGTTAGGCTGTATCCTACACAATGCGTGTCCAGTCTGGAGGATTCACTCCGAGGCTGTAAAACATGTATGTATGTCCCTTCTCTGGGAAATGCACTTTCCTATACTTTCTAACTCTTAGCTCGAGTTGTTACTTAGCATCCAGAGAAAACAACACACGTAATTAGATGAGGACTTGGCCAAGATTTTATAGACCACAACAGCAACACACTCTGTAACCTGTAGAACTGTTCTCTCTCTCTCTCTCTCTCTGTCTCTCTCTCTCTTTCTCTCTGTCTCTCTCTCTCTCTCTGTCTCTCTTCTCTCTGTCTCTCTTCTCTCTCTCTCTGTCTCCCCCTTTCCTTTTTCTTGCTTTCATCCTCCTGCCCTCCCCATCACTCTTTCCCTAGACGCCACATGAAAGATTATTTTTGTCAGTGTAGTCACACATCCAATTAACAGCCAGTTCCTGTCAATACATATTAACTGTAAGAATATGATTAACAAATAGTTGATACTTGATAATATTGCCAACCAGGAAAAAAAGTCCATATAATAGAAGACGTCTCTGTCTCAAGAATAAGGGGTAAAGCGTACAGAACAGACATTGCCATACTCTGCATCCGTGGCTTCATAGCATCCAGCCCTGAAACTGTGCACAGGAGACCCTCCCCGAAGGAGGAACTGGATGGGTAGGTTTGAAGGCAACCGCAGACCCTGAATGACACGGGGGCCGTCCTTTATAGGACAGACTTTTGTCACGGCATGGCCCAGAAGCCCAGAATGTAAGCTCAGCCATCGCCTCATGAGGAATACAGAAATGGTAGACCCGAGAGCTGGAGTTACACAGGGGCTTCTGGTGGTGTCAGAGTTCGGGGGCTTTTCACCAGGTGGGCTATTCCACATCTTGTTTAGTTTCGCTCTTTCTCCATCACGGGGGCCTCAGACATCCTAAACAAATTTTGGTCGCATGCTCAGAAAAGCATCGAGCCTGTTTTAGGATAGATAAACAGCCTCTCTTTGCAGGCTGAGGTCATCTCATCTCCACCTCAACCCAGTCAGCCCACAAACAGAACCACCAGAAGGTGTCCCAGCTTAAAGGTTCCAGCTTAAAGGCCCTGTCAGGTCAAGCTTCGGAGAGACCCCAGCAGAGCTCTGGTCGAACTCTGGAAATTATGTAACAGGTAATGCTCTCCTTCCAGCCAGGAGCAGCGGGAAGAGGCGGAGCGATGATTAAGAGTCCTGTGCAAGAGCTTAACCTCTGGCCTCCACCTTCTTAGGAGGGATGGGCCAGGATAATCCCTGAGGTCCCTCTTTGTGTTGACATTTTATGGCGTACACTGTGTCGTGGAAAGGCAAGCTCTCTCCTTTCTGCCGGGTACAGACTCTGATGGCTTTCTACCCGGACCTCTCTCAAATGTGGTAATGTTTTGTTATCCTTTCGGTTCTCCTAGGGAGAAAAGGAGCAAAGAAGGAGGGAAGGAGGGAGGGAAAGAGGAAAGCCTTCGGAAGTAAACAAAATCAAAAACACAAACAAAGCCATGCCTTTCGAGCTGGTTGGTTGCTGGGGGCAGGGGCCGCAGAAGAGCCTTTCCATCCTCAGCCATGACTCTGACCTCGCCTGGCTATCAGACCCAACTTGCTTATTCCGTGTGAAATGTGGGAGCCCAACAACTTGCCTGGAGGCATCAGAGGTCTCCAATGGGCTAGGAGACAGCACAATGCAATCTTCCCTGCTCCTGCCCTAGAAAAAGTTCTTGGCCTCCCAGCCTCTGCTTCCTAATCTAAAAGCACCACATCTGGAGCATCACTAGGATGATTAATGAAAATATTGTCCATTTGCCCAAAATGGATGTTTTGCTAGAAGAATATAATAAGATGCCGAGAAGCGTTTAATTAAGAAAAGGCAGAACAGTCCTTGCCAACACAGGAACATTTTTGTGTCCCTCCTCTTCCACCGACAGTCCTAAGTGAAAAGCAGATTTGCTGAGGGGCTTAGGGAGGAGCTTCCTTCTCGTTTCCATCGGCGCAGCCTGACAGACTACCTGCAAACTGCCTGGGGTCACTACCGAAATGTTAATCATTACTGGAAAATGAAGACAGAAATCACTTAGCCCCGGGATCTCGATGACCATGAGTGCAACATTCAAATCTGCTTCAGTTCAAAAGGATTTCCAGAGGAAAATTCCAGTCTGTGCTCCCTGGGCTGTCTCTTTCCTGACGGCCCATCACGGACCCCCAGAGCTTCCTCCTCCTCCTCCTCCACCCACCCTAACTGCCCCATTAAAGAGCAGCCCCAGGTCCCCACCCAGGCAGCAACAATGCCACACACCTCAGGGCAGCTTCACATCTGGAAGGAAAGAGAACTGGAAGGTCATTGCGGACACTTCCTTTACTGCCTATCTGGGGATTCTGGCATGCCTACATGAGGTTTCCATCCGGAACAAAACAAAATTCCTCTCTTTGAAGAGAAGATAGCAGAGGCAGTCCTTCTCTAAATATGTGCCTCAGAATATCTGGTATGAGCAAAAATGCTCTTTGGTCCCATTTTCCCAAGACTGCGCCTTAACAATCCTAAACCACTTACTGGGCTACAAAACTTCTCAGCTGTGCACCTCAGGTCCCCAAGAAGCGGGTACGGCCTTCCGCACCTCTGAACTTCATGCGACCACGGAATGCTTTCATCATGGTGCTGCTTATGGAGCCGAGATTCTTCAGAATACTCTTTGGAGAAAGCTGTCTTCAGATGAAGATAAAAATCTCTCCTTTTCCCACTTTCTGACTTAGTCCGATTTAGATCTTTTGGAGTTGTGGAAGCCAGATTGTTTAGAAACAGATCACCGCCACAACTCAAGAATGTGTTGGGTGGTCAGTCTGAGGGCCTAAGAACCATTCTTTAAGCTCTTCTGATTCTGACAGCTAAAGAAGGAAGGATCAGGCTGGGCGCGATGGCTCACACCTGTAATCCTAGCACTCTGGGAGGCCGAGGCGGGAGGATCACTTGAGCTCAGGAGTTCAAGACCACCTTGAGCAAGAGCGAGACCTCGTCTCTACTATAAATAGAAAGAAATTAGCCAAACAACTAAAAATATATAGAAAAAATTAGCCGGGCATGGTGGCGCATGCCTGTAGTCCCAGCTACTCGGGAGGCTGAGGCAGGAGGATCACTCAAGCCCAGGAGTTTGAGGTTGCTGTGAGCTAGGCTGACACCACGGCACTCACTCTAGCCCAGGCAACACAGTGAGACTCTGTCTCAAAAAAAAAAAAAAAAGAATCTGCATTTTCACAAGCTCTCAAAGAATTCTGATACTGGTTCAAGTCTGAAAATCACCATTCCCAGAAGTCGCACACCTATAGAATGTCAGAGCTGAAGGGGGACAAATAAGAGACAGAAAACTGCAGATCAGCTGCCATCTTAGCAAGTGGAAACCTAGTACTGTGGCTGTCTGGTGGCTCTAAAGAAATGTGCTCAGGGAGCGTCACCAGGCCTCACCTTGCTGGTCAGTCCCTGAACTCTGCACCTGGGATTCCCTGAGGGAGATGTGCCGTGTGACCACTCCATGCGGCTCCAGACATTTGTCCAGAGAGAGAACGTGCACGCTAAACATTGCAGGCGCTAGATGTCCCCCTTGGCTCCCCAAAAGGATCTAGCCAGAGAGCGAAATAGCAAGCAAAGTGGCCTGTAGTCAACAGGGCCCAAAGGTAGACAGGCTGGGAGAGTGGCCTCTGTGGGGTTTGGGCATGGGGAGGGGGTGTCACCTCTTGAGTTCCTGCTAGGAAGAGGGGGGTGGGGGATCCCTGTCTCCTGGCAGGTGCTCTATAAATGCCAGCTGGATGTTGAAAGAAGGGTGACAAAGGACTGGAGCATTTGGGGACGTGGGGCTGCAAAGGGAAAGGAGTTTCTCTGTATGGATTGGATTGTCATGTCCTCAAGGAGGACAGAACTCAGTGCACTCATCTGTCCACCCACCCTCCCACCAGGAGCCCTAGTTTGGCCTCCTGCGTGACTTGATGGTCACTGATACCGCTTTCCAGATGCTAGCCAATTGTGCCAACTCCGGCCTCTGATCAAAGACTGGGACAAAACCATGGAAAATGAAGGTAGTTTTATTTAGATTAAACTTGCTATTTGTGTTGTACTATATACTTTCTCAAGCATTTTTACTTCTGTTAGCTCATAACTCGGCCTGGAAAGCTCTTTCCTAGTTGATGGGCTGGCGCCTTCTCGGCTTGCAGGAGGCTTTCAAATAAGTATCGCTTCCTCCAAGTTACCCTCTACCCCACCCTCCACATTACTCCCTATTTCATCATTCTGTTTATCTCCCTCCGAGCACTCATCAGTCAGTGGTTATCTTATTTTCCTTGTCACTTGTCTCCTCACCCTGGAATGCAGGCTCTGTGAGGCCAGGGATCACGGCCATCTTGTTTGGTACTATATCCCACCACTGGGAAGAGCTGGCACAAAGTGAGCTGCCTAACCCTGAACACCTGGTTAGTGGCAGAACCTGTGCTAGAATCCAGGGTCTTCTGGCTCCTACTCCAACAGTCAGCAGATGTCAGCACCTGTCCCTGTCCTAGAAAGAAAAGGAAAAACAATGGCATGCCCACTTGGGAGGGAAATGAAAGCGGAGCGATGAGACCAAAATTAGCCAAAGTCTGTCCTCTCTCTGGACAGTGGCCCCAACCAATTTCCTACTCCATGGCGGAACCTTGAGCTGAGGGGAGTCTGGGTCCAGATTGAGTTGAAACCTAAGAGCACATCCTCTTGCACCAGCATTACTTCCTGCCTGAGCCTCACGAGGGCCCAAAGGTGAGGACTGACGTCAGTGGGACTGTTTTCGTCTACTCAGTTGCTATAACAACATATCATAGACTGGGTGGCTTGAACAACAGACATTTATTTCCCGCAGTTCTGGAGTTGAGAAGTCCAAGATCAGGGTACCGGCATGGTTGGATACTGGTGAGGGCTCTCTTCCTGAATTGCAGACAGCCTCCTTCTCACTCTCTCTCCTCCTCTTCAGCTGTGTCTCTCAGCCTTTTGTAAGGGCACTAATCCCGTCATGGGGGCCTCACCCTCATGACTTTATCTGAACCAAATCATCTCCAAATGGTCCCACCTCCTAACATCACATTGGGGGCTAGGGCTTCAACATCTGACTTTTAGGGGGACACAAACATTCAGTCTATAACAGGGACCCAGAAGGTGGCAGCCACAGAGCAAAGGGTTGCTGAAGATGAACCTTTTGTGACCTTCAGCCAACGTTGAAGAAACAGGAAATAAGCAAGTGAGATGGAGAATTCCACCGGTGAGTTAGTTTGCTAGCCCCAGGACAGTTCCCACAGGCTTGCTGGGCTCACTAGACACCACCAGGAAGCGAAGTCTGCTCAGCTGGACTCCATTAGCAGGCCATGTTTTCCATTCCAGTCTGCCGCTGACCTGGCGCTGGCCAGCACGCTGCCCAAGGCTGGGAAAGAGTAGGGCACCACCTCTGTGCTGAGTCACTCAGCTCAGGGACCAGGAAACTTACACAACAAGGCAGATTCCACATGTTTACACATCAGGCTCAGGCTACAGGGGCAGGAAGGAAAGAGGTGAGGCTGGGGGCAGTGGGAGGGGATGAGAGGTGGTGGTCCCTGGGACCCTGAGACAGAGTCTCTCCATGCCAGGAAGTCTCGGTGGACCCAGTGACTAAGAGGGTGCCTGACATGGCAGAACCCCCAGGGATTACAGATAAGGATTAAAGAGAACATAGAACTTTAGCTGTAAACCAGTACAACACAATTCTCATGCACCCTTTCCTCCAAAGCTTGGAACGTGTTAAGCCAGGTCCTAAAAGAACACAGATGGCAAATGAGTAAGGGAGTTAATAAAAATGTGAACTTCTGGACTGTCCAAGATACGGCTTTAGACTGCCAAAGAGATGGCACCGCAGTGACGCTAGATGCCATGTGTTGGGTAGGGAAACGGTCTGTGGGCTGGAAATATGTGAGTGGGCAGCGGTTTGAGCCTCGCTGCAAAGCTCCTTTCAGTCCCTTTACCAAAGAGAAAGAGAAGACTGGCAACGGGAGGAGACATTCCTGGGATCGGGTGGAAAGGGGACACCCTCTTTGGAAGAGTCTTTTCCCCCCAGCCCTTCAATAGCTTCTGCAAAAGCAGCCCCCTGATCCCCCTACATGATGCCCTACCAAGACGGCCAACAGCAAAGTTGTCTACAAATAAAATGAGCCCTCCTTTCCTACCAAAACCCGAGGTTTCATGGGTGCTTTTTCTATGTTATCACGACTTCTCAGCCTCTTGGCACAAATGGAATGATAGCATGCTGTACTAGTTCAGCCCTGTGTAGAATGAGAAAAGAATAACCTTTAAAAGGAGAGAGACTCGAGACAGAATTCTAGATCCACCCTGGGTCACCTACCTGCCTCTCTCAGCCTCAGTTTCCTCCTCTGAAAAATGAGATGGTCATAGTACATAACCTCACAGCATCTCTGTGAAAGGAATTGAGAGCTTTGGATACTCTAATGCCCTGGACAAATATTTTACATTTATTAGTTTTGGGAGTTTTTTTAGTAGTTAGAAATGACAAGTGATAATTATGAGAGAAGGTAGCAGAAAGGGAAAAGGAGACTATGTTTTATTTTGTAGGGAGAGTCAAAGGGCAATGGTGGGGCTTTTATTGTTGTTTTTATTGATGCTTTTTGGTCTCCTATACACAAAAAAGAATCTGATAAAAAGCTATAGCCAAACTTTCCAGGGGAAAAAATGGACATACTCATCAAATGTTCATGTAATATCAGAGAGTCCCAGGATACTCTGAGGGCCAAAAGGTATCTCAAGATAAAAGTCTTATAATGTAAAAGGATTGTTCCATGCCTGCCTCTTGGCCATCTCCTGGGAGCAAGAAGGAAGAAGAGAAGCCATCACTGAACTCTTGTGACTCAAATACATCAGTCACCTCTAGGGGACAAAAACCGTAACCCCCTTTTCTCCTCTGTAATTTTTTTTTTTTTTTGTCTCAGAGGCCAAAGATGACTTTTGGGGACTAAAAATCGATTGTGTGCCTAGCGTGAGGCTGGGGCTGGAATGGGAGTGTCCACTACTCCCAGCCCTGGGCTCACGGGCTGGGCACACCTTCTTGCCCCTGGACAGGAGGGTCTGTCAGGGCTGACAGGTGCTGAGGAGCAAACGCCACGCACAGTGTGGCTGCAAGAACTGAGGCTGGGTGCCAAAGAGCAAGCAAAGAAAATACAGGCAATTTTTCTATCACCAAATGCCTCTACTCTCCCTTCTCTGCGAGGGGTAGGAGGGCGATGCAGAGATGATGGGGGGCAATGAATTCTCACACACCCATGACTTTGAACCCTGGGCCCAGACCTTCCATGTTAACAAGCTGATCCAAAACACCCGACTCTGAGCTCCATTGTGAAAAATCCTTCGAAGTGGGACTCCACGCCCCTTTCTCCTTCATCCAAGGCCACTTTCTCCGTGCTCAATGGCTTAGGTGTGACTCCAAGGCCTTAGATTAGTAAGTTCAGCTACGGAGGCTAAGAGAAACCGAGAGGGGTATGGGTAAGGGTCCAATCAGAGCAACTACTGCTGCCAGCAAGAGCTTCATCAGGAGCTTATTCTCAGGGCAAGACCTGAGAGAGGCCTTTTGTTTGGCAGAGAATTAAGCTTCCTGCTTTGGCTATGAGGTTCCCACTGCTTCTGCTGAGTGCCAAATGTTTCCCTCATGTTTTCCCTCTCTAAGTCAGGGCTTAAAATACATTTGTGAAAATGTAAGTGTTGACCATGTCTAAATAGCTCCCATGAAACCGTTACCAACACTAACTGATTAGACATCATCTATCAGATAAACTAGCACCATGGAATGCTGCCCAGAAGAGATGATCTGGGTGAGATTCTTTAGTTCTCTTGCCATGACCCTAGTAGTCTGTACTAAGTTGACTAGGATTCTCCCAAGACTCACATCCACCTGGAGCCTATGAACGTGTTCTTATTTAGAAATGGAGTCTTCGTTGACTCTAATTTGTAATCAAATTAAGATGAGGTCATATTGGATTCAGGTGGGCCCTAAATCCAATGTGACTGGTATTATGAGGGACATCTGGGCACACAGACACACAGGGAGAATGCTATGTGACAATGGAGGCTGACACCTGAGTGACGTATCTACAAGCCCAACAATGCCAAGGATTGCCTGCGACCACCGGAAGCTAGGAGAGAGGCATGAAACAGATTCTTCTTCAGAGCTTCTGGAAGGAACCAATCTTGCCAACACTTTGATTTCAAACGTCTAGCCCCCAAAACTGTGAGAGAATAAATTTCTTTCCTTTTAAACACCCCAGTTTGTGGCACTTTGTTATGGCAGCCCTAGGAAACGAATACAAAATCTTTGATGACTTTTTCACTATGTGGTATGAAAATGTGTTCCAGGCTCATCTGGAACGTTCTGTGGCCCAGACCTGGAGTATTTCTTGGCCAATTTTAGTAGACAGTAGACTAGGGGGAAATATACATATGTGAAGATAAAATGCCTCGTAAGTTCATAATGATATTTCTAGTTCAAATTCAGGACTGATATTTCCAATTCAAATTCTGAGAATCCTGTTTCTCAAGAACCTAAGGATAATAAACTAGAATATTCTACAATTACTCATTTGCTATGTCATACATTATAAATACAATAGTCTCAGAATAACCATACCAATACTACCACCACTAATTATGATTATTAAAAATAGTTTAAAAAATTTTTGCTAATGCTATACCCATTCTCTGGTTGTCCTAAATTTGCATTGCCAGAGCATTAAATAGAGCTATTACACATACCATATCCTCTGCTTTTTAACTCTCTTTTAATCTAATTCTACAAGTGCCTATATATTGATTAATAATAATCACCAATAGTCCCAGTGCTGATTGATTCCAAGTCTTTTTGGTTGTCTGAAGCACATTGTCTAGTAAATTCCTTTGGAAGGGATCATGGGGCAATATCCCTTGAGCTCTTGCATGTTGATAAATGTGTCGGTGTCCTTCTTGCTTTCAGGTAAGTTTTGCTGGATTTAAAAATCTTTAGTTCACATTTTATTTCCTTGAGTACTTTAAATATGTTACTCCATTTTCTCACAAAGCATTGATGTTGAAAAGTCTAATGATAAACTGATTTTTTTTTCCCTTTATAAGTAACATGCTCTGTTTCCCGAGATGCCCAATGGATTTTTTTATTTTCTTTAAACTCTAAGAATTATACTAATGTATATTTATTCTCAAACATATTATATGCTCTTGTAATATGTAGTTTAAATCTTTTTTCTTTCTTTTTACACGTCTTAGGAAAGTTTTGTTGAGTTACAGTGTTTAGTTCATTCCGTTTCCTTGTTTTGGTTTTCTTTTTCAAGACTCTCACTATCTTATGCCACATCTTTTTGTTTATCTTAAATACTTGTCACTTCCTCTTAAATCCTTTTAATCTTTCTTCATTAATTTTTGATTCTTAAAATTTTCTATCTTTTACCTTCTCTTTCCATTAAGCTATTATTTGTTTTGTTTATTTGGTTTTGTATTCATTCTAGTTTGATCTTTATTTTGACTTTTTTCCTTTTATTTCTATTTCCTGAATTATGTCACCTCATTTCTGAGCTTACCTAATTCTGATGTATATTTATTTAATTCTGATTTAAGACATTTTCTTAGTGTCTTCGATTTCATTTTTTAAAAACAATATTACAATTTTAATCAGGTTTTCTTCTTGTTTTGGTTTTTGTGAGTTTATCTTCCTGGTATGATTTCATAATCTATGGCGATGTTATTATTTTTCTTGTTTTTCTTATAAAAATCTTGTTTGGATTTGAATTTGATACTTTTCTGTCGCTCATTTTTACGGGAATTAAGTTTTCTGTAACTGTTAGAAGGAGCCTCGATTCAGGTAGCTCCTCTGATTTCACAGAGCTTCCTCCTCTCTTGTTTTTGTGTCGTATTTAAAAACAAGACAAAACAAAAGCCTGTGGGCTTCTTTCCTGGTTCTACTCTTTTCCACTACTTTGCTCTGACCGTCTCTTTCCGTGTCTCTGTTGTCCTGTTTTGTTCAATCTTGAACCCACGCCCAGCAATTCCTCCTCACGTGGAGTGGTGTCCAGAATGTTCCTAAGGCCTCGGTGGCACCTGCCAGCGGAGCGCTCCTCTCACGCCGGCCTCCTGCGTTCTCCAGGGAATGACCAGAACTCCGAGGCCCTCCTGTCCCTAGGCCCACCAGACGCCCTGCCGCTCTCCTCTGCCTGGATGCTGATACCAGCCTTGCGGCTTTGGGTGATTTGTTTCCATCTACTTCTATTTGGGGGTTCATAAAGATAACTCGTTGCCTGGTTTCAAGCTAAATATTGGCTAAATGTTTGTGGTTTTCATTCTAGTTTCTCTGTTTTTATGTGATCGTTCAGAACTATGCAAACACTAGGTAGCCACTGGTGCTGCCACCTTTCTAGAGAGATCCTTTTACAAGGTGTCAGATCATGCCCCTTCCCTGTTCACAAGTCCTGGAATGACTCCCCGTTTCACTCAAAGCAAAAGCCAAAGTCCTAGCAAAGGCTTACAAGGCATGGCAGGGTCAGCGCCTCCCCGGTGCCTGTCACTTCTCTGCCCCTTCTCCTCCTCCTCTTTGTTCTCTCCACTCCAGCTACTGTCCCTTGAACGTGCCAGGCACCTTCCCCTCCCTGGGCCCTTGCTCTAGCAGTTTCCCTCCCTTGATCACTCTTCACCCAGACGAGAGCGTGGCTAAGTTAACTGCTTCCCTTGCACCTTTGCAGATCTTTTTTTGTCCCTGCCTGCTACTCCGACCACCCTACCTAAATCCGCAACCTCCCTGCCCAGCACTCGGGACCCCCTTTGCTCTACTTTTTCTTGTTTCCTTAGCATTTAACACTTCCTAACATATTAAACATTTTACTTATGTGTTATGCTTATTTTTTATTATCTCACTTTCCCTTGTTAGAATGCAAAACCCGTGAAGGCAAGGATGTTAAGTCTGTTTTGCCCTCTTATATGCATCAAGCACCTGGAATGACATCTGACAAATGTAGCTGCTTAATACGCACGAATGAATAATAAAGGAAGCAGCTGAGGGTGTGGTTTGCTTTGAGCCAGCCAGGGAGGGGCTCTTTCCATGCCATTCGCCCACCTCCCTCACCCTCTTGCCCCAGCCCCTCCGGAAGCCGTGGTTGGCAAGCCTCTTGGTCTGAGTGAGCACAGAGCCGGGCAGGGATTAGTTTGACTCAGCCTTGCGGAGTCTCAGAAGGCAAGCAGTGTCAGAAACATTCTTTCTAGGACTTCTGAGTTCAGTGCAAGCTAGAAATAGCACCCCGCCATGTGCCTTCTGGTATTTCAGCACATCAGTTCCTCCATCCCACCAGAATGAATGGCAAAGACAGCCTGCAGGGCTGAAGACAGGAAGGCAACTCCAGGTCTGCCAAGAAGGGGTTCAAAGGTAGGGGAGAAGATGAGAATGTGCCGCTTTGCATGACAATCCCCCTGCTGGCCCCAGCAGGGCCTGGTGAGCTGGGCTCTCAGGAAGGCCTGTAACCTGAGTCAATTGTGCCCTTGCCACTTTGGATGGCTTTTGGGACAATTAATTACTTGGTGTTCCCAGCTTAGTCTCAGGGAACAGACTGTCGCATTGCCCCTCTTCTAGCTGTTCCAGCATAACTGATGAAGTCGGGACTGACCGATTAAGCACAGGGCTCAGCGGTCTTACCTTGAAAGCAAACCTAGTAAATCTCAGCAGACCGGGTCCCCTCCTCCCCTTCCCTCAAGACAAAGAAGCCTAAGGCAGGCTGGGCGCGGTGGCTCATGCCTATAATCCTAGCACTCTGGGAGGCTGAGGCAGGTGGATCACTCAAGGTCAGGATTTCGAGACCAGCCTGAGCAAGAGTGAGACCCCGTCTCTACGAAAAATAGAAAGAAATTATCTGGACAACTAAAAAATATATGTAGAAAAAATTAGCCAGGCATGGTGGCACATGTCTGTCATCCCAGCTACTCAGGAGGGTGAGGCAGGAGGATGGTTTGAGCCCAGGAGTTTGAGGTTGCTGTGAGCTAGGCTGACGCCACAGCACTCTAGCCCAGGCAACAGAGCCAGACTCTGTCTCAAAAAAAAAAAAGAAGCCTAAGGCAGAGGCCATTGTAGAAGGGAGCCTTGCACCAAACATCTTTTCCTAAACTCCAATTAGTCTTAGAAATTGTTCCCTGAGCCTGGATGCTTGAAGGATCATTGTCCAATTAGGAAGTGCAAGCCTATTGCCAGGGCCAAAAGAAACAGGTAAAAATTGAGGGCTTTTTTAGCTAAGCTTAGGGTGCTTGGCGCTTTCCTTCAGGTCCTTTCTGTTCTGTGTCCAGTGGAAACTGCAAACACAGCAGCCAAGGTTAGCGCCCACATGTCCCCAGGTTGCATGAGCAGGACCACATCGGTTCTTCCTCCCCACCCCCCACCTCCAGCAGTACAGGAAGCACATCTTGAAGCCCTGTCTTCTCTTCTTCCCCCGACCCCTTATTCCCGGCTAGTGGATGGGTATTCCTGCGCTAGTCAAATGAGTGGGCTCCATGTTGATCAACTAAGAGTAGGCCAAAAATCTTCAAATCATAGGAACCTAAAACTCAAATCTTCTCTCAGGGTTTCCAGAGTTTTCCTGAACCTGGACCAAATACCCAGTGGTTTCCATCACCACCAGTAGTTGCTGGAGTCCCCATTCCAGCTGAGAAAGGGGCTATTATGCACTGGCCATGGTGCCTATGATGTCCTCTTCGCTCCATACGTGCCCTCTGAGATAAACAGCATTGCACCCACTTTATAGATGAGGAAAGTGAATTTGGTGAGGTTGCATGGCTTATCCACGTTTACCCAGCTTGGGAAAGACACCATCAATTTTTACTGCATCGCGAGGTCTTCCAGCCAGCCTACCTATGCAGGGCTCTGTGTTCAAGGGTCTCAGAGACCTACCCCCTCTGGGCTTCTGAGACGTCGTGGAAACAGGACTTCCAAAGGAAGGAGATGACACATCCTAGTTTCCCCGGGAGAGTTCTGGTTGCCACCTGATATCCCAGTGTAATCATCAATAATGCCTTCTTCTCAAGATTGTCTTAGTTTGGACAATAAGTTACAAAGTCACCCTATCCAATATAGACCAGGAACAAAAGAGTAGAAAAAACTACAAAAAGAATTGCTCAAGAGATCACCCAGCAGTTGGCATGAAAAAGGCCTGGTCAGGGCTTTGATGTCCTGTGGCGGGCTTGCCCCACTCCACTGTTCCTGCTGGCTTTGCCCCACATGCTCCCTTCCAAATGGTTTGGGTCTGTCCTTGCACAATGCCAGAGCTATGACCTATGGGACAGGAAGAAATGAGGTTGGACCATGCCAGAGGGTTCTCACTAGCCCAAGTGACCTTTTTAGGTAGGTCCCTGCAGCACTGCAAACAAAGTAATCATCCAGGCACGTCCTTCCAACCCTGACAGGTAAAGCATTCTCTCCTGTGAAGAAGAACTCTGAGGGACCACCAAGGTGTTGGTTGCCCTGTTTGGGAAGACAATAAGAATGTCTTTGACCAAAGCTTTTACTCCACATTGGACTTCCCCCAAAACTCTCCTGTTTGGCATAGTGGAATGACACAGTGGGAAGAGCAGCTTTTTAGAAATCAGAGATTGGATTTTGTATTCTAGTTTGCCTGTTTATTAGTCAGGTGACCTTGGGCAAGTTACTCAACCTCTCTGAGCATCAGCTTTCTGATTCATCTGAGAAATGGGTATAAGAATGCTCACTTTGCAATGTAACTGCAAAATAGTGGATAATATTATGTGTAAAGTGTATGGCACATAAGAGGCACTTATTAATAGTGATGATGATGATGACGATGATGATGATGATGATGAAATTCATCTTTCACTGAATGTAACACAGCAATGCTGATCTTTGGGCAGAGAAGGAATATTCCAAAAGGCATAAACTCCAAAAGAAATACGCAATAAATACTTCTAAAGCAGTCATAAGGTTTGAGAGGAAAAGTTTGAATTATTTAACCAATCCAAATTAAACCAATCCAAATTAAACCAAATCCAAATTAATCCAAATTAAAATCCAAATTAGCATAATTGCTAATGGTATATGCCAAGTACCATCATGGATATGGGGGATCACAGGGATACATATAAATGAGTTCATAGCCATAAGGTGTTCACAGCCAAATGGAGGGACCAGGTTAAAGGGGACATGTGTCCCCACTTGACCATGATATCAGGCAGGGTTTTAAAACATTATCGAAAGAGAAAGAATAAGACACACTTTTTTAGTTTAGCAGGTTCAGGAACCTCATAGAAGAGGAGGCAAGTGAACTGGTCCTTGACAGCTAGCAGGATTTCCAGGCATCTGACAACATGTTCACATTCTAGGCTGGGAAAATTCTGTTCCACTCTCCCCTCAGCAAAGAACAACAAGTTGTTTCTCAGAAAAAAGGACAAAGCCCACTCCTTCATACTCCTCTTGCACTTTTTTATCCGAAGCCAATTGAATATGCATTCTGAGAACCAGTGAAATGCAAGCAGAACCTCTGACACAGAAATTAATCAAGACTTGGATATAAATTCGTCACATATAAAAAAATGTTTCAACTTCATAAAGTTAACATTGAGACATTTAGTGGAAAACAAGTCACTGACTCACAAAATGCATGCACAAAATATGGTTTATCAAAGGTAAAAATACAAACAGTACTTGAGATATGTCACTGCTAAGAAATACCAACCAACCAAGGTCATTAGCTAGAAAGAGGAACTAATGAATTCATCCATTATCCTTCTGGGTCCACCTCTATTCTCAAACTTTCTTCAGTAAGTTAGAGCTTCTTGGTTTAATAAACAAATAAACAATTGGCCCTGGAATGGAAAATGTAACAGAAGCATAATTCAGTGTAATTGTTCTTCCTGTTTGGATATCAGCTAGTAGACCACAAGGTGTTTCTATTAATATTTTTCCTCCTTTTGCTCTGTCTGCAGCAGTAGTTCTCAAGGTGAGGAGATGGCTTTCTAGGGGGACATTTGGCAATGTCTGCAGACACTTTGATTGATAAAATGAAGGTGGGAGAGGGGAGTACTACTGGCATCTAGCGGGTAGAGACCAAGGGTGCTGCTGAACATCCTACAATGCATAGGGCAGCCTCCCAGAGCCAAGAATTATCCAGCCCAATAAGCCAACAGGCTGAGGTTGGGAACCCTTGGAGTGAAGTCCAGATAAGTTGACGAATGCCTTGCAAAGGAAAGAGAAATGGTAGATTCAGAAAGTCAATAGTTTTCTTAGTTATGAAAATGTGAGAAGAGTGTTAATATAGGCAGGTATTTAAAATCAAATCTCCTAAAAAAAAAAA
>NW_012138969.1:3822030-3823240 GCF_000956105.1 Propithecus coquereli | reverse complement strand
TATATATATATTTTTAGTTGTCCAGATAATTTCTTTCTATTTTTAGTAGAGATGGGGTCTCGCTCTTGCCCAGGCTGGTCTCGAACTTCTGACCTTGAGTGATCCACCCACCTTGGCCTAGAGTGCTAGAATTACAGGCGTGAGCCACCGCGCCCGGCCGCAAATCCCACTTATTGAAAAGAATTATACCATGGAAATAACTTAAACACCCATCAGTAGAGGAATGGTAATGTGAATTATGGCACATATCTTTATATCACAGTGACTGTATATGTATTAAAAATAATAAAGAAAGATTATATGGGAATATTTATTGATGGAATGATATGCTGTCAGGAATTCGCACTGACACTACAAAAAAAGTTGTAAACGTAGAAGAATAGACTTTAAAATTGGCAAATTATCAATAACTGTTGAAGCTGGGTGGAAGTTACCTGGAGGTTAATTTTCCTATATACTTTTAAATTTCCAATGATAAAAAAGTAAAAAACAATAATAGGGAAGTTCTCTATGTTTGTATGGAAATATCTTTGAGATATAATGGAATTGAAAGAAAAGCAAAATGGAGGAGGAGCAGAACGGTGGTAGGCTCAGTGGAGGGGCATAAAAATGTACGTTCATAAATGCCAGGGCTCGAATAAAGAAACTCTTGAATGACACCTGAGAAATTAATGAAAGCGGTTACCTGGGGCCTGGGTAGAGGAGTTGGGAACTGAAAGGATGAGGAGTAAGAGTGAGAGCAAAACTTTTCAACGTACACCTTTTTGTATTTTTAATTTCTTTAACTCTATGAACTTATTACATATTCACAAACTTAAAATGAATAAAAATTCATCACATAGAAACTAATCTGTCCTAAAAAATTAGGAACATACTGTTGCTATACTTACATTCCAGCCTTGAAAAGAAGTCACATTGTTTTCACAAAGATTATCTCATTTATCTTCACAAAAACCCTGAAAAATTAAAAACGAGGGTGGAGGGGGAGGAGGTGGGAATTTCAGTCTGTTCCAGGCTGGGCATATCATGTGAGACAGAAATTAGATTTGTTCTCCCTGATTCTAATGGGTAGAAAAGGATAATGTTAAAGGGAGATAGCATTGGACTCAACAGAAAGAATTTTCTAACACAGAAAATAATCTAAGGAGGCCTCAGGGCTGTAGCAAATTCCCTAAGTAATCTCCAGACAAAATCTCAGTGGGGAGCCCAG
>NW_012138969.1:3818661-3820855 GCF_000956105.1 Propithecus coquereli | reverse complement strand
CAGGAGTTTGAGGTTGCTGTGAGCTAGGCTGACGCCATGGCACTCTAGCCCGGGCAACACAGTGAGACTCTGTCTCAAAAAAAAAAAAGAAGAAGTTGAAGGATGATCTATATATAATACGATACAAGTGACATTTTAAAACTTCCTATTTTCCATGGGTACATATATATGTATAGGAAATGTATAGGAAAAGGTCTGAAGGAAAAACAATAAATGAATAATAATGTTCACTTCCAGGGGTTGGAAAAAGGGGTGGTGAAGGGATAGGATTAACAAAGGGAACTTTGGCCTTCTCTGTAATGCTTTAAATTTTTACAAGACAAGTGAATTTATGTATCACTTGTGTAGTTAAAATAGTTGCTTTCAATATGTAAGAGTGGAGGAGGAGGCAGCATCCTGGCTCAAAGATCTCACAATCTTTTAAATGAGCCGTGTTAAAATCTAATTCATTGTGATCTGTACGGCAATTGAATAATAAATAATAGCTAACATTTTTGTTGAATTCCTATCATGTACCATGGGCTTTGTATTTATTGAGTCTTTTAATCTGGACCATAACCCTAGGAGGTAGGAACAGTTATTATCCCCACTTTACAGGTGTGCAAACTGAGACCTGAGTGTCTTGACCAAGCCCACAAAGCTAATGGGTGGTAAAATGGTAATTTGAATACATATGTCTCTGACTCCAGAGTCTAAACTCTTAACCACTATGCTCCACTGCCCAAGTATAGAGAGAGCATCGCTAACGCCATGACTCTTCTACCATGGAAGAGTCAGGGCTTGGAAATATTTGTGAACTTGCTTGGGGGTGCCGTGGAAAGAGTCCCAGTTATAGCAGACAGGACTAACTACCTACAAAATATCCATTTTTCCTTTCCCTTTCACTAAGAGAACCCCGACTTGATGGTTGGTGGCAAAGTCCCCCGTCAAAACCCTCAGCCTCATTTGCATGTAGGGGCAGCCAGGTAATGGGGTTCTGGCCCAGGAGATGAAAGCAGAAGCTGCTTCTAGGAAAGCTGTTCAAGGAGCAAACTCAGCTGGTAAGAGCCAGTTTGGTCTTTGGGCCTTCACCATTCATCCCTTTTTCTTGCCTAGAACACAGAGATGATGCTGGGAGATGCAAAAGCCATCTCCAGACTTTGAGGACAAGAGCTGCTTACTAAGGTTGGTGAAGCAGAGACATACAAAGAGTTGGGTACATTAATGACATCTGGGTGCTGCTGCACAGACCTGGCAACTGCCTCTGCCTTCTCATTACCTGAGAAAAATAAACCTGTGTTCTGTGAAGCCCATAGTCACCAAGTGTCGTTCAACGCATACAGAATAGAGATGTCTAGAAGGAGTTTGCCCACCCGCCTAACTAGGAAATAGGAAGGAACTGCGGCTCCACTCCAAGTTCCCCTGTGATCACGAGGCCCAGAGCATGTGCCAGCCACCGGACAGAGCCACAGCCCTCAGGGACACAGGGCATTGTGCAGTACGGCCAGCGGCACGCTGGGGATTCAGACCCCCTGCTAAGATCCCCTAAGCAAAAGCACAGGGCAGCAGGGCAGCCTGCTGGAGTGTTGAGTGTCTGTAACTTGACCCCAGTGTTTGGGGCTATAGATCCCATTCTACTTATAGCAGCAGCAGTGCCGCAGGGGGAGGGAGCGGTGCTCTTGGCAGCTGTTTGTTTTGAACCTGTTTGGGCAGCTCCCTGAACATTTGTTTGAAAAGCAGGTGAGGGAAGGGGAGAGTAGGGGTGGGGGTGGAGGAATGGGGCTCTTCAGAGAGGCAGGGAGGACAGGGAGGTGGCCTGTTGGCCAGATGTGGAGGTGGCTGGGCTAGACCACCCTTTCTTAAAGTCTAGCAATGAACAGAGGGAAAAAATATAATAGTTGCTTAATAAATGGTGGCGTCAAGGAAAGGAAGAAGGTAGGCCTGTCTAGGCAAAAGAAGGAGCCAGGACTGAAGGAGCAAGCTCAGCAGGAAACTTAGATTGTGACCTGCCATGGCCACCCTGCCCTCCAGGGGGCTTATTGCTTCTTTTTTTGCTGTTAGAATTCTTCAATCTTTTTTGCTTTTAGGATCTCCCAAAGAATAGAAACTTCACTAGACAGTCTTTAAAAAACCGAAACATTTGTACTATCCAAAGACAAAATTATAACGGTAGATGCCAAGTGGCAAAGGCAATGTGACCATTTATTTTTTTATT
>NW_012138969.1:3816129-3817481 GCF_000956105.1 Propithecus coquereli | reverse complement strand
GAGTTGCTCAAGTCACACAGCTAGTTTAGGGATTATAAAAGCAAACACAGAGTGCATGTACCAATAACTTTAGCCTTTACATCATGAATTCATTTAATTTTTACATCAACCCCATGAACTAGATATTCTGACTGTCAAAGTCCGTCACCTGTGGTCACACAGACACTAAGGGGCAGAGCTCGCATCTGAACGCACAGACTCTGCATTCACAGAGTCTGTGCTCTTAGCCACTGCTTTTTAGTCCCTTAGCACTTTTTATCCATTGTCTCAAGCTCCCTCCTCACCCCTCACCTCCTCTCAGGGTCAACAGGTCATCCTTGTGATGCTGGGGCTCTGACGGAGGCAGGGGAGAAGGACGGCTTGCTCGCGGGTGTGAAAAGAATGGCAGCAGAAGAATGGCAGGGAGATGGGGGTTTCTGGGTGACCACCGTGAAGACCAGGAGCGGGCAGCAGCACTCAGCCTGCTGAGTCCAAGGAGTGAACTGGCCCCATCTCCTTTTCTTAGTCTGAGCAGGAAGTATAATGTGAGGTTCAGGGATGCTTGGTGAGGTACGGATGTGAACCCCAGGGAATGGTATGCAAAATGTTGATCATGTGTGTATTTTCACATCTCACCCCTCCAGCACAAAAGCTGATCTAGAATGAACCAGACTCCTGATGCTGCCCTCGCTCCAGTCTCCTGGGATCCCGTGAAAGGCGGCCAAGATGTGGAGGTAAGAGCGCTGTGGCCGGAGTTAGAAAAACGAGGTTCAAATCCTGGCTCTGTCTTCTACCCAACTGTGTGGCCTCAAGCACATCACATTACTTCTTGAAACCTCGGTTTCTTCATCATTTTTTTTTTTTTGAAATGGGGGTCTTGCTATGCTGCCCAGGCTGGTCTTAAACTGCTGGGCTCAAGTGATGTTCCTGCATCAGCCTCCTGAGTAGCTGGGACTACAGTTGTGTGCCACCATGCCCAGCTACTTTCTTCATCTTTTACGTGAGGATAATCTACCTCTCAAGCAGAGGTGTTGTGGGAATCAGACGAAGACTAGCTGAGAGTGAGTGCACGCAGCTCCAGCACTGCACAGAGCTAGCCCTCAGAGGCTGCGGTCACATCTGCATCTGGACATACCAGCAGCCCTAGGGCTCAGGAAAAGCTTGCGCCACAGCGAACACCCCAAAGAGAGGGTCTTAGTGGCAGCATCCTGTTGAAAGGGAAGCCTGGGGTATCTGATTTACAGCTGTATTTGCATAGCGAGCACACTGTTGGGTTTTGGGGGTTTTTGTACTTTGAAATTTAGTTTTACTTAAAGTTTCTATTTTGTCATAAAACTTCCATCAAAAAGTTAATTTTTAATATTTTCATTATA
>NW_012138969.1:3811839-3814744 GCF_000956105.1 Propithecus coquereli | reverse complement strand
AACTCCTGAGCTCAAATGATCCTCCTGCCTCGGCCTCCCAGAGTGCTAGGATTACAGGCGTGAGCCACCACGCCCGGCCTAGGAAGCATTTTCTAGTGGGTTGGGTTTGTGTGTTGTGGAGTCAGCTGATCGTCTGGAGTGGGCAAGCACACTGTTTTTGTTTAGATTGTATCATGGGGATGAGGGTGAGTTCAGCTGATGGAGATCATGGTGGAGGGTCGAAGTCCCCCAAACCTTCCCCGGACTTGAGGAAACCAGGCAGGACAATGACATCCTGACGGTGCCTCTTACGTAGATAATGAAATGCTCTTACCAATTTCTCTAGACGGTGTCCTCTGGAAGGCCTGCCAGGCCAACCCTGCTCCCTGGACAAAGCTCTCTTACCACAGGCCAGGGCTCGAGGCGAGCAAGGCAAGGAAGGAAACCAAAGCTCCAGCAACATCAGAGAAAGGCCAAGGAGAGGAAGTGACTTCAAGCCAAGAGCCCTGCTCTTGCTACCTTCTCTGAGATTACCCAACTGCAGGCAGGCGGGCATCTGCATCAAGAGAAATTCGCAGAGCTGGAGAGCCACAGGGTCACATGCACAGCCCCACCCCTGCCCCACCTCCCAACACACCCCCAGCAACTTCCGTCATCAGCAACCTTAGTCATCACCAGCCTGAGATAGAAGTGTCCTGGAGCCCTAGCAGGAAAGGTCAGTGGACTTAAATAGCTGCCGCATCCACAGCAACTTTCCTGGCCTAGGAAAGGAAACCCAAGCCGTGGGGGACAGAAAGGAAGAGTACCAAGCGTTTGTTAGATATCTGCTACGTTCCCTACGGTGGGCCTCGTCACGTCCCGGTGGCAGCCTAAATCTGAGGGCTTAATCCTCAGGGCTGCACGTCACTGCGACCGTTTTATGGATGATAAAACTGAATCTCAGCGAGATTAAGTGACTTGTCCAAAGGTAAATAAGATCAGACACAGCTGCTTCACTGACTCAATGCCATGTCTGGTAGACACTGTTTCTGAAAAGATCATAAATGCAGGATTTTTAAAAAATTCCGAGCTGTAGAGAAAAACAACAACAACACACAGTTCTCTCCTAACCCTCTTTCAGGTTCCCTCCTTAGAATAATCACTGCTGTCAGTAATTGTGAACTCTCCTGGGATAGCATTACTATATGTGTCTGGGTGTGTGTGTGCGTCTTTATGAATTTAAGTAAGTTAATGAGTGACCCCAGGTCCTGGGGGTCCAAAATCAGGGCTTTGCTCAGCACTCTGAATCTGAGAGGTATTTCCTGACTATAACGGACAAAAATTATTTGATGTGGTTTTGACAATATACGCTCCCTCTCTCCATCCTCTGGAGATCATTATGTAGTTAGGTCTAGAGTGGGGTCCCTGATTCTGGAAGTTTACAATTTGCCCCATACTGCAGGTATGGAAAGAATATGGTGCTAGGAACACAGAATTTCTTTAAAAATTCTATTTATTTATTTATTTATTTATTTATTTATTTATTCATTTATTTTTAGAGACAGCGTCTTGCTCTGTCGCCCAGGCTGGAGTGCAGCAGCATGATCATAGCTCACAGCAACCTCAAACTCCTGGGCTCAAGCGATCCTCCTGCCTCAGCCTCCCGAGTAGCTGGGACTACAGGCATGCGCCACCATGCCCAGCTAATTTTTTTTTTTTTATATATATTTTTTTAGTTGTCCAATTAATTTCTTTCTATTTTTAGTAGAGACGGGGTCTCGCTCTTGCTCAGGCTGGTCTCGAGCTCCTGACCTCAAACGATCCTCCCACCTCGGCCTCCCGGAGTACTAAGAATATAGGTGTGAGCCACCACGCCCGGCCAGGACTGACTTTTATAAGACAGTAATATTTGAGGAATATTTCTAGCTTAGCCTAATGTCTCCCTGCCAATTAAAAACAGATACAAGTAAGTTCTTTGCCTTTTGAAAAGCAAAATGTGTATGGTCAAGGAATACATTAGCTGTATAGTAATCGCCGCTTCCCTATCTAGAAAATATTTTTTCTGAGAGTCTTTAGGGACACCACCCTTAGTTGCTGTGTTCCTGTGTTCCAACAGGCTGCTTGACTCCGCCTCGCTCTACCTGCCTCTCAGGGGCATCCTGAAGATGGCGAGGATGGGTTTGCCTCCTAGCTCCTAGTACTTAGATGTGAGAAGCCCAGAGAACTGTGAAAATCAGAGTGGCAAATTTAAGCTGTTTGTGTTCCTTCTCCATCTATCTATTTTATCCTCTGTTACGGTTCTTTAAGAATACAATACACTCATAATTGTTACACTTAAGTCTCTTCAGACCATCAAGGAAAACAAAATGGATATGCTATATTTCCTTTAGGAGGAGGATTGATTGAGCCCAGGAGTTCGAGACTGTGGTGAGCTGTGATGATCATGCCTGTGAATAGCCACCGCACTCGAGCCTGGGCAACATCCTGCGACCGGGTTCCACCTTGTAAGGAGAGAGGCACCAAGAAGTCCAAAACTTCCCTGAGCATGAATGTGCCCTTTCTGAGACATGAAGGCAAAGGAGCAGGCACCAAGAACACAGTTTCCAAACTAATGCTGTGGCCATGACACAAATAATTAACACAAAAAGGGATCTGTAACTCTCGTAACTGAAATTAATGTACATTGTTGTTGCATCGTACAAGTTGCAAAGCACTTCCGCATTTGCTATCCCCTCACAAATATAGTGGTGCGCATAGGACAGATCTCACTGTCATTTCATGGTGAGAAAACAGACAGACAGTTCTAGCAAACTCTGGAACTAGACCACCTAGGGACCAGCTCCTGACTCTGCTTCTTTTTTTTTTTTTTTTGAGACAGAGTCTCACTGTGTTGCCCGGGCTAGAGTGCCGTGGCGTCAGCCTAGCTCACAGCAACCTCAAACTCCTG
>NW_012138969.1:3808701-3811269 GCF_000956105.1 Propithecus coquereli | reverse complement strand
GGTTTATACCCACAAAAATGTCACTTTATGTCATTTGCTTTAATCAAATTAAATCTGAAGCCAATAGTGGTGGTGCTGAGATATGGCCTAGTGGCTTTAGTAATCCCATAACCTCCATTGGAATCCCCACCCAGCCTTTCCAAATAGATTTACAGACTAAGTAAGAAAAAAAAAAAAAGCGTCCCTGCTATGCAAATGCAGCTCCTTGATAAGTCTTCTAGCTCCCTGACAACCAGAGAGTTACCCTGTGTCCCTCTTTTGGAAAAACAGAACTCTCGCTGGATTCTGAGTCCCCATCCTGCCAGCCTGGCAGGAAATTTCTCAGTGTTACTGCGGGGTCCCTGTCTTGGCCCAGAGCTGGAAATAAATTCAGGAGAATTACCTAGTTCTCACAAAACAAAGGAAAGGTGGCAAGTGGCTACAGCTATGTGGTCAAAGGTCCCATGGCCTCTTGGAAGCAGGTGACTGGCTCACTGCTCTGGTCCAGCCTCTTCAGGTGAACCATACAGTTCTTCCCAGAGGAGGTCCTGTCACCTTCCTAGCTACCCCTCTTCACCCCACCAAAAAAAAAATTTAAAAAAGTCAATGTCCTTACTGTCTTGGGGAATATTTCCTTCAAGGCTTCTCAGAGGCTCGCTTTCTTGGGCCCCTCCTCTCCCCTTCCCCACCAGATTCAAAGCACTTGTGCTTTCACTAAGGACTATTGGAAAGGTGGTCTTGCAGCAGCCTCGAATTTCCCCCCAGCAAACCAATCTTCCCCTGGAGCAAAGAAACAAATATCCCACTAACTACCCAGGAGGTAAGTCCCTTAGGAGAAGGAGGGAGAAATACCAGCTAATGTGATCCTGAAACCAGGCTCAGTAAACATACAAAAACTCCCAGAACAGAGGTGTGGTCAGGATACTGTACACTGGGTGAATGCTGCCTACATTTCTTAAAATGCAAATTTTGATAATGAGACTGGTAAGCTTTCTTTCTCTTTCTTTCTTTTTCTTTCTTTCTCTTTCTTTCTTTCTTTTCTTTCTTTCTTTCTCTTTCTTTCTTTCTCTTTCTTTCTTTCTTTTCTTTCTTTCTTTCTCTTTCTTTCTTTCTTTCTCTTTCTTTCTTTCTCTTTCTTTCTTTCTTTTCTTTCTTTCTTTTCTTTCTTTCTTCTTTTCTTTCTCCCTAAAGACAGAGTCTCACTCTGTCACCGTGGCTAGTGTGCGGTGGCATCATGATAGCTCTCTGCAAGCTCAAACTCCTGAGCTGAAGTGATTCTTCTACCTCAGCCTCTCAAGTAGTTGGGGCTACAGGCGTGCGCCACGATGCCCAGCTAATTTTTCTATTTTCAGTAGAGGCAGGGTCTCGCTCTTGCTCAGGCTGCTCTTGAACTCCTGGCCTCAAGCAACTCCCACTTCGACCTCCCAAAGTGCTAGCATTACAGGCGTGAGCCACCACGCCCAGCCTAAGACTGGCAAGCTTTTTAATACCAACAAAATTATAGAAAAAATATTAGAGCAAAGTATCAGGTGGTAATCAGAAACAAAAGTAGTGATCATGGCAAGCAAATATGCTAATGAAGAGAAAGTCATAATAACATGACTAGATTTTCTTTTTCTTTTCTTCTTTTTTTTTTTCCTTTCATTTTAAGGCTTGTCAAGTGAAGCAGTGGGAGTGGAGAAGGAACGAAGGAATCTGTAACTGGTTGTGATCAATTCATTGTAAACGCCGCTGCACTCGGACCAGCCATTTCTTTTCTTCTTTTTTTTCGATAGTATCACTAGACTAATAGATAAAGGCAAAATTTTCTTTTGACAGAATGTGTCTTGATATCAGTAAGACATCTGGAAAAAAATCTCTTATGAGCAAACAAAGCAAGCTAAAAAAATGTAAACCAGATAAAGGAAAGTTAGATGGATTGGTACCTGGTGGAACAACCAATACTCGTAGAGTATTGATTAGTGACTTGATTCCAACCTGAAAGGAAGTCTTTTGAAGTTTTGCAGCAGAATGCTCTATTTACCTCTGTTCAACCCATTCAGCTTTTTCTCATTTACTTGATTGAAGGATTTATAGGGGCAGGGAAAAAAAAGAATCTATAATAATGCACAGTTAAATAATTTACCAGTGACTCAAAGAGAGAGAACCAAGGTAAATTTAAAAAGATCACAATGGCCTGAAAAAGTTGTACCAAAGTTAGCAAGATGAAATGTAATGAGGATAACCTTCATATCCGTATGATGTGTTGAAAATCAAAAGCATGAGTGTATGCTGGTTTTAAGCAATGCATCCCTTCCTTCATGATTTTTTTTTTTTTTTTTTTTTTGAGACAGAGTCTCACTCTTTTGCCTGGGCTAGAGTGAGTGCCATGGGGTCAACCTAGCTCACAGCAACCTCAGACTCCTGGGCTCAAGTGATCCTTCTGCCTCAGCTTCCCAAGTAGCTGGGACTACAGGCATGCTCCACCATGCCTGGCTAATTTTTTTTTTTTTCTTTTTTTGAGACAGAGTCTCGCTTTGTTGCCTGGACTAGAGTGAGTGCCGTGGCATCAGCCTAGCTCACAGCAACCTCAAACTCCTGGGCTCAAGC
>NW_012138969.1:3799189-3807898 GCF_000956105.1 Propithecus coquereli | reverse complement strand
AAAAAAAAAAAAAAAAAAGAAGTAACTAAGGATGTTTAATCTGAAAAAAAAAGAAAGAAAGAAATGACTCAATGGAGAGGTGAGTTCTGTCTTTAACTCTCCCAAGGATTGTCATGTGAAACAGAGATCAGCTGTGATCTATATAGTTTCAGAGGGCAGAATGAGAATAATGGCAGAAGCCACATAGAGACAAATTTTCCCCCATCATAAAGAAAACCATAAAGCAGTTAGTAATGGAAAGGGCTTCCTCATGCTATAGTGACCTCTCTGCGCTAGAGAGTTTGAGCATAACTTGGATGACAACTTGTAATGGATGCTGTAGAAGGGGTTCTCAAGCCTGGGAGGCTGCACAGATTGACTTGGGGACAGGGTTCTTGCCTTGAATCCCTGGTCAAGCTTCAGGGAGACTTTCAACACACTGAAATTATACTTAAAGCATATTTTGGACAGAGAATATCCATACCTGTTCTTGTTTGTATATCTTAACCAGAGTGTCAAAGAGGAGAATAACCCAAAATAAGGTTTAGGGCGACAGCCCCGGGATGACTTTCTGTTCTGAGATTCTAAACTTCAGATTCATGTACCAACATCTTCGAGCACCAAAGGCCAAGGAGATTTCCATTGAACATGCACTGGTGAGAAAAGAAGATTCTTTAGGTCTTGGAACATTGAATAGTGGGCTATAATCTTCTGAAATAATGAAGAGGAGAAGGCCTCAGGTCTCCAGGCCCTTTCTTGCTTCCCCACTCACAGCCCCCTGACCCATATAGTCAGCGGGGGGACTGTGATGGAGGCTGTGTGGATAGAGATGTTGTCATTCATGCCTGTTTGTCTCCACCAAAAGTGATCAATGCTACACCATGCAGGGCCGCCCCTGCCTCTAGTAGGCACGGCAATGGGCCCCGGGTGCTTCCTGCAAGCGGCTGGCACTCAGCCCTTCCCCAGAGTGTGAGCTGAAGGAGACCTAATGCCCAGCTGCAACGAGGGGAGAACTCTCAGGCAGCACACCCTGTCACTAGGGACCCAGAACATACGAGCAAGCGGTAGGAATCAGTCTCACTCTGTCTCCACTCTCAACCTCCATTTTTCTCTCTCCCCTCCTCTTCTCCTATCTGGCTCTCCTTCCGTATTCTCTTTCCGTTTCTTTGATTGTTCTCCTCCCTCTTCCCCTCCCTTTCTGCTGTGACCTCTAAGTTGGCTCAGCGTTATTGTGCAAGATGCTAGTTACATAACACGGCCTATGAAAGCAAAACAACCTGCAGCCTGCCATGCCAGGCTGGGTGAAACTTAGCATGAAAAGAAAAACACTGGTTCTCGGCACTTCTGGGCTTTTCTGGACTATCTACAAGGAGCGTCAGCTGGATAGGGCTTACACGTCCCACGTGTACCAGACTTCAAATCTCTCTTGAGACTAACTCAGTCAGACCTTGCTTTTCAATCTTAAAAGGCAGAGAAAAGCATGTCAGAGACAAGGGTGGGTGTGGGGGGGTTGGGGGTGGTAGAGAGACTCAGTGATGACACAGTGTGAGGACCAGGTCGAGAATCTTCTATTCTTTCCATCCTCTGTCACCAGCTCTGGAATTCTTAGTCAGCATCTCCTTTGCACAATCCAGATGAATTTAGTAGCCCCTAGAAATGTTTCTTGGTTTTTCAATAGTTGCCTAGACAAAAAGGCAGGCATGCTAATATTTCCAAGTTCCCAGAAGGGATGTAAGCTAACCTTGGCCCCTGGGGGATGTCTGTAGCTCCCAGATCCTGGTTATTCAAGTAGAAATATTCATAAGATCCCCCCTTAGGATCCCCTGGGAGTCCTGGAGCAAGAATACAGAAGTCTTTTGAGGTTTCTGGGTTTGTATTCTTTCTGCTGAGGATTTGTCTTTCATCTTCAAGTACCGGAAAAGCCAATCCACAAAGTCATTTTTTTAGAATTGGAGAAAGCTTGGCCTGGGGGAAGGAAGGAACCGATCACATTGTATATACGTCCTCTCCACATATTTTAATCTCAGTGAAATGTGGTTACACTGAGTATCAAGGGAGGCGATGCATATATGTGATGGCAAAGAGGTGTCTCACGGAAGAACATGCAGGTTTGGGCTTGTAGCAGGTCTAATGCGAGTGTAGAAGTTGCAGCTGGCTTTGGAAGGTCTATTGGAGTCCAGTCTGGAAACTCCTTTTTATGCATAAATAGACACTTTGGAGGTTTTACGTCCCTATAGACATTGCCTCTTCTTCTCTGCTCCCTGAGTGCCTCCTAGAGAACCTTCCTGGTGTTTGGGATGGAGAAGGGGAAAGAAGTAACCAATATTATCCCTTACCCCCCAGAGATTAATCCCACTCTCTGACAGACAAGACGGCAAATTAAAGGAACTATGACATTAAAGGATTTGAAGGAAACCAAACATCTTAAATAAAAGACTTTCTCCCAAGGACAACACTTGCATCTGGACTATTGTCTCAGAGTCAAGTTGCCCGTTATGGTGGATTTAAAGATAAGTCCACAAACTCTTTGATATTTCTCCCCTCAAGCGGTAGAGCTTTCCCTTCTCTGTAAGTGTGGACTGAATTTAGTGGCAGACTTTTAGCCAATAAAGTATAGTAAGAGTGATGGATGTTCCTTCTAAGATTAGGTTATAAAAAGAGCATGGCTTCTTTCTCTCTCCATATATATATGGAGAGAGAGATGTTCTGTCTCTCTCTTGGGTCGCTCACTCTGGAATAAGGCATGTCACGGGCAGCACTATGGAGAGACTCAGGTGGCAGGGAATTGGACCCACTTAAATCTTCCTAGATGGCAGCCCTCACAGTTTGACTGCAACCTCCTAAAAGACCTCAAGGCGGAAACGCTCAGTTAAGTCATTCCCAGATTGCTGATCCTTGGAAATTATATGAGATAATAAATATTTGCTATTTTAAACTGTTACATTTTGGGGTAATTTGTTATGCAGTGGAGAGTACATTCATGATGCTTTCAAATGACACACGACCCTCAGGTTGGAGAGTGCCGGTCTAAGCCACCTGCGGACGGTTGTTGTACAGCTTTAGGACTGCTAAAGCACTCAAAGCCAGAGTCCTCCAACAGAGAGAAATGGTTCTCCCTAACCTGAAAGAAATAGGTTAAATTATTTTGTGGTTAAACATTACTATTAGTACTAGTATAAAATGTTGCCTCATAATTTGTTTTCCCCAAAAATGCTATATTAAGACATGGCTTGGGCCGGGCACGGTGGCTCACGCCTGTAATCCTAGCTCTCTGGGAGGCCGAGGCGGGTGGATGGCTCAAGGTCAGGCGTTCGAGACCAGCCTGAGCAAGAGCGAGACCCCGTCTCTACTAAAAATAGAAAGAAATGATCTGGACAACTAAAAACATATATATAGAAAAGATTAGCCGGGCATGGTGGCGCATGCCTGTAGTCCCAGCTACTTGGGAGGTTGAGGCAGGAGGATGGCTTGAACCCAGGAGTTTGAGGTTGCTGTGAGCTAGGCTGACGCCACGGCACTCTAGCCAGGGCAACAGAGCCAGACTCTGTCTCAAAAAAAAAAAAAAAAAAGACATGGCTTGTTCCTCTCTTTCAGACTTCTCCAATGTACTTGAAATTCTGAATTTGGCTGTGAACCATGATGACAAATAACTGATCATAAGTTGGAAGAGCACTTTTCCCCTCCAAGATGGCAAATTCAACCCGGAACTGCTTCATTTCTGTGTTGGGTGCGATGGCTCACAGCACAAAATTCTAACTCTGGAAGGAATTTCAGAGATGTCCATAGCTTAACTCAGGATGGTGGCCATTTCTGGAAAGTGAACCATTTAATGCTACAGATAGTCTGAGTATCCCAAGGGAAGGAGGAACCTGGAAGACTCAGCTGCTCCAGGACATAGCAACTGGGATGATCACCCCCACAAGCCCTGCATTTGGGGTCAGAGAGGAGATTTCTGAACCAGCTGATTTGGGATTAACTGTGGGAATGGGCAGCTCATACACAAACCACTAACACCTGGAGGTTAATGCTTCTGAATAAACTCAACCCCCACCCCCAGCCTTCTGCCCACTCCCTTTATCCAGTGACACTGTAGTGACCTTTCTCTGGCAATTTCTTTTCTTTTTTTTCTTTTATTTCTCCTGCCCTGGAAACTCTGACAATTTAATTCAACAAACATTTATTGAAGCCTTACTTGGTTAAGTGCTAGGCCACAGATGTATTTATATAAAAATGTTGTCTGGCAGGGTGGCTCACGCCTATAATCCTAGCAATCTGGGAGGCCGAGGCTGGAAGATTGCTTCAGGTCAGAAATTTGAGACCGGCCTGAACAAGAGCAAGACTCTGTCTCTACAAAAAATCAGAAAAAGTAGCCGGGTGTGGTGGTGCGCACCTGTAGTCCCAGCTACTCAGGGGACTGAGGTAGGAGGATCACGTAAGCCCAGGAGTTTGAGGTTGCAGTGAGCTATGATGACGCCACTGCACTCTAACCAGGGCGACAGAGCGAGACTCTGTCTCAGGGGAGAAAAAAGTTAGTTAATAGCTTGGCAGTTTCCAGATCCTAAACTCACTTAGGAATGAGCCTGGTGGTAGACTGTTTGGGCAGAGGGGTCCTCTCTTGTAAAGGAAGCCCTGGGAAAGTGGATTTCCCTACTGTACTGTCTCTCTAAAGTTAGCTGCTGATTAGATCGCAAGTTCCTTCCCAGAGACCAGGCAAATGTTCACTTCCTCCAACAAAAGCCCGCCTCCCTCCCGTCCTCCATGTGACACCGCACTGCATTCTGCAGCATTACTGGAATGGAGTCACGACAATATCACACAGTCATTTGAGGCTAAGCTGGTGTGCACAGCGCTAGGCCCAGGAATCCCATATCGATTGGTGATGCCAATGACACTCTCTGGCTGGAAGAGGAGAGTCACAAAGAGGAAGAGAAGGATTTCCATTCACTCGTCCTCTCATTCATATGCTTCCCCCCAAGCACCAAAGTAGTGCCTATTTGACCCCCATCTTATTTGATTATTAATTTTTGGAGGTACCTTAAATGCCAATTCAATAGAGCAGTAAGATAGAGTCACGAGAGAGGAGTTACTCTAAACCTTTATTGAAAGGCGTATGCAGACAGGCCTCGACACGACTACAGATTCAGCGATGGAGGGCCCACTGGATCTCAGTCCATAGGTCTGCCCACCACGCCATACAGTGGAAGAGCTGAACAAGCTGACAAGTTGCAATCTCAAAACAATGCAAGGAACTCAATCTGAAATCCATGAGGACAACTTGCTGCGGTAGGAGCCCCCTGAAAAGCAATTCATCAAACGACAACAGCAACCATATGGACACTTCCTCTGTAACATAGGACTGTGATGTTCCTCTCCTAGATCAGAGCAACTCCAGGCAGTGAATCACAGACTACTTATTAGTTGGCAGTGCCTGAGAGCCTCTTGTGCATAAAGCACAGGAGGGGGGGAGATTAATGATTAAGAGTTGGCAGTAGACCCTTATTTTAAGAATGACTATACCTTCTATGTCTCACCTCTCCACTCCTGATGACAGCTTTCTCAGCTCAGCAAATTCTCTTGTGTACTGTTTCTGGAAGATATATTCATAAGTTCCTGTCTCTTTTGTAAGATGCTGTATCTTGGGTAAAAGGCCTATGTAGGATACCTGTATTGTGAATCTAACATGTACATATATGCGTGTTCTCACAAATATGGTGTATGTCTATATTGTACCTATTGTGTATGTGCATATATCTGCATATTGTGAAATTAAGTATGAATTTTTTTTTTTTTAATGAATGTCTCGTGATTGAGCTAAAGACTGAAAACCTGTTTACAGTACCAATCTATCTGAAGCCTTTGGAGGCAACGATAAACGGCCACTTTATATCAGTTGTAACTCTTGAAGAAACACAAGGTTCCGAGCTGCCTGAACCCAACCAGAATTAATTGAGCAAGTAGTTGTTCTTTTCTACAACACACTTCCAGGAAGGATTGAGTTGTGCCATAATGTTTGCAGTGAAAAACAATCAACATGTTTGATTTTTTTTAAGCTCAATAAAACAGGCATCTTAGTGCCATGGCCAGAGTTAAAACATAGCCAACCAACCAAGACCTCATAGGTTTGACACCAGCCGGTAGTTATAGGCTTAAAGCTCACAGAACTAGTATCTAAAAATTATTCATTAAACAAGTACCGCAGGCACCATAAAAGGTCTGGGGATACAGTGGTGAGCAAGAGTAACAGGATCCCTGCCTGCATGAAGTTCAATTAAAAAATCCTATTGAGTGATGGGACACTTTCTTTCTTTAGGATAGCAAGTTACTTTTACTTTACTAGTCCAAGGGCCAAGCAGTAGCTGGAATTATTAATATCTATGTGAAGGCTTCGGTGAGCTATTTGGAGCCCCAGCACAAAGCCTTTGTTCAGAAACTTCTTTTATCCGCTCACTAGTCTACTATTCTACCCACCAGCCCACATCTGACTTTTTAAGTGGCCCTAGACAAGCACCCAGCCAAGGACTTCCTTGAAATCCCCTATTAGCGTGTGCTGCCATTTAGCTGTCATTTACTAACCTGCAGGATATTAAGGGAACTCATGTTGTTTAAGTTCATGGAGACCTCCTTTCGCAAATACTGGCCTGTCTCTTCGAGGCTGAAGGCTTGGCCATCATTCTGTTTAATCTGTCAGTGATAAAAGTTATCATGTAACCTAGTATCTGCTAAATGAGCTATAAAAAACACCTTGGAAATACAAGGGGATTGCACTGTGACCTGTAGGTCAAAGCTGATTCCAGGTGACAGGATGGAAAAGGAAATATGCTAGTTGTTTCCATCTAAATTCTGATCCTATGAATTTAGAATTCCTTTTCCTTTTCATGCAATCTTTATTGGGGAATTGGTTACAGCAAACAAAAACCAAAGTGTTTAGGTCATTGCCTCTTCGGTCTTGTGCTATACCGTGTAGAATATACCTCCCTAAAACCTGCAAGGGTGACCCAGTAAAGGGAAGACAATTTCAGCTGGGGATGTGGAAGTAGAGATTCAAGAAGTAAGAGTGACTGTGTAATCTAACATCAAAACCAGGGGAATACTTAGGGTGAAAGAGGGCACTCTTATTCATGTTGGAACAGGTGTCAACTGGGATCATACCCAGCAACCTAATAGGTAGGATCTACTTTGAAAATTAAACCATGATGTCAGGAGCCAACCTTCCTAAGATACCCTAACACCACGGATTATGTAAGACTAGAGCAAAGTTTACACTTGCCTAAAGAACATTGTTATTGCTATAACGGGCCCCAGCTGCCTCTGATAGGGAACACTACCTTTCAAAAACGATCACTATTGCTCACTATGTTATTAACATTAGTAACATCATTTAACAGTATGGTGCACTAGTGTGTTGAACAAATAACTGCCTTGTTTGCTAGTTATGTGTACAGCACCATAGGAGCAAGAGGGAGCTCCTACCTAGCCTGGTAAGGAACGAATAAAAAGTAGGAACTTTTTCTAGGATAAGGTCTAAGAACTTCCAGGTAAACAGATCACGAAAGAGCAAGGGCAGAGGTGTCAACATAAAGCTTTTGGAAGAATCACAAGCAGTTCATTGGTCTAGTGCAAAGAAAGATATATCCAAGGACAACCTATGCCCAGGGCACAGCCAGCCTTCAACCAAGGTAGCAACGTGGTCAATATTTGCTACTTAAATGAACCACTGGCAGCTGGGCAGAGAAGAGTAGAGCTAGTAAAACCAGTTAGTCACACATTAAATATTTTAGGCTGTTCTATTAAGCCAGGTGTGTTCAAGACCGTGTTATAGCATGGTAGGTCAAAACCAAACTCGAGCACAGGGAGGGGAGGGGCAGGGGTCGTACCTGCTAAAAAACTCTAGGGCTAGAAAATATCAAGATGTGTGATCTGAGTCTAGATGAAAAAACAATCCCAGAAATCTCAAATACCCAAGCTAGAGAGGTATAGGAAAGAGCTTGTCAGCAACATGACTCCAGAGTTTTAAAAACTCAAAAAGCAGATAAACTTCAGCTTATTTTGCCTCTTAAAACAAAACAAACCGCCCCCCCACCACCCCTTTTGGGAAGGATATAAAGGAATGAAATGGCATATAGGGATTTAAAAGAACCACAAAGAAACAAGTCAGAAGAAATCTTATAAATGTTAGGCTGATTTATAAGTGCTGCTCTGGGCAGTTACACAGTTTGTTTACAATGAGGTGTTATCTAACTCTGAACATACTGTACATGGCAATCAGAAGTCATCATGGCAAGAGAACCACAGCTGGCCTGCTGCCAACACAAAACCCACCACAGAACAGGAGGGGAAATTCGGGGATGAAGGTGAGGTTTTTATTATAAAAGAAAAAAATAACTCCTCAGCATCTTAACAAAGGAAAGGAATATTTTGCACTGGGAGAAGACACCAGGATACAAAATCACAAGTTTTGCCAACAGCCCTGTCTCCCTCTCCTCCAAGAGCAGAGGTGGAAGGACATAGTTGAAGCAAATGAGCAATCACGTAAAATTAGAAACCCTACAAATCTGATTAAACTCTAAAACTTCTATTTTGCTTTAAAAAATTTTTTTTAATATATCAAAAGGCCTGCTTTAGTGACATGCTATTCCCACCAGAAAATAACCCCAATATCCCCTCTGTCAGTAACATGCTCAAGTTGACCAGCCAACTCATTTCTAAACCCGTGTGTGGACAAGTATATGT
>NW_012138969.1:3766240-3798399 GCF_000956105.1 Propithecus coquereli | reverse complement strand
GCACTAGAAAGCTTCTGTGATAGGGAAAAAAGGAGGGTGGGTGCAAAGAGATTAAGAACTTGACCCCTCTATCTTAGCCAAAGAAAGCAAGATTAACTGGGCACAAGGAATAAAAAAAGACCTTGATATTCCACCCTTTGAGTTATAATTGGGGCGACAGGGAGAGGGGGAAGATTTGGAGTGGGATGGAGAACCAGGGGGGGCTCAACAGCTGCAAGTCTAGTCCACTTAGTTTTTGTACTGGAAGGGCTCTTCGCCAGTTTCATTGAGAAGACATGTGCGGATGAGGGCTTCTGTCACCGAAAACGGGTCGCAGTTGGCAGAGGGACGACGGTCTTCAAAGTAGCCCTTCTTCTCCTGGCCGACAGACCGGGGAATGCGGATGCTGGCGCTACGGTTGGCTACGCCAGCAGAAAAGTCGTTGATGTTGGAGGTTTCGTGGAATCCAGTTAGGCGCCGGGCATTGTCCAGGCCCCCCTTGGGATCGTAGGCGCGGATGTGGTACTGGTGCCGCTTGCTTAGTTTCTCGATGGCCTCCTCAATGTACCTAGAG
Source organism: Propithecus coquereli (assembly GCF_000956105.1). NCBI lineage: Eukaryota > Metazoa > Chordata > Mammalia > Primates > Indriidae > Propithecus > Propithecus coquereli. The sequence goes on along the minus strand of NW_012138969.1, from coordinate 3,797,846 downwards.
GAAAAAGAAAAGATGGAGGTCTGGCCTTGTCACAAGGAAACAAACATGCCCTTTAGGGCAGCAGCAGGTATGGACCTGAGAATGAAGTCCACCAAAACACGGCCCCAGTGGAACAAATATTCCACGAGTAGCGACTCTGCCTTGTTACCCGAGTCCTAGCACTCAGAATAGTGCCTGACAAGCAGTAGAGAGTCAGCAGTTAAATAAAAAGATCCTAATCACCTGAAAACTTTCTCTCACTCATAAGCATTAAGATTATCCACATGCCTGTACTGTTACTAATTTAGTTACATTTTTAAACGCACGAATCTATTCGTCCACTTTTCCCTGTACCACCATAGATATGTGTTAACTTTAGAGTAGACTTGGTACTTTTCAAATGGGAACAAAATGGTAGGATTAGCAAATGTCTGAAACCAAGTGTCGAGAGCTGAGGGGTATGTCTAGACTGAGGAGTTCAGCTTACTCATCCCTGATACAAAGATTTGGCAAGTCATCTTGCAAAGGAGACTCTGCTGAGATTGGTAACTGTCTTCCCAAGCTTTCTGTCACAGGAGGACAAAGCTGGCCCCGGAAGAAGGCACTCACTTCAGACCGTTCTCCTCCCGCATGGCCTCGGTGCTGAAGTTGGTGTGGCAGCCGGCACCATTCCAGTTCCCAGGAATGGGCTTAGGATCGAAGGTTGCTATCACTCCAAAGTCTTCACACACACGATGCAAGATGAAACGAGCCACCCAGAGATGATCTCCCATGTTGATTCCTTCACAGGGTCCAATCTGGAATTCCCACTAGAAAGAACGGCAAGATTGGTCTTCAAAACAAAGCCAAGCGCTCGCCCCAACTCAGAAGCTCCTAAACCTGCTGTCTTCTCTCACCTCTACTCGAATCCATTCTCAGGTTTTGGGTTAGTGGTGTATCAGCAGGCCTTGCTAGCCAAAGTCCTCATTTGCCTACTCACCCTTCTTTCAGAGGCAGGGAAGGATGCTTACCTGGGCAGGCATGGCCTCGGCATTAGTCCCCGCGATCTTGACTCCAGCATACAAGCAGGCTCGGTAATGAGCCTCCACGATATCCCTGCCGTAGGCTCTGTCTGCTCCCACACCACAGTAATATGGACCTGGAGAAGCATAAACACAAACTGGTGAGAGTCAGGAAATCCAGAAAAATCCCAATGTCAGAAATCAGAAGGCCCTTAACACTTGCTCGAGTCACATCCCTGCCTTCACCTCCATCGGAGGGTGGAGAATGCAGGGGGCTCCTCTTCACCACTGCTTCAGTGGAGCCAAAGGCTGCCCCCTCAGTCCTTACTTTACACATCTACGTCCATTTCTGGATTTGGATAACGTGAGAGCTGTTATATCATTTCAGCCAGTCTCTGCATCTCCATTCAGACGGAGTTACTCCCATCTCTGGACAGTTAAAGACTTGGAGAAGCGTAGTTTTACCTCTAGCCCAAGGAGACTTACCCTGGGGCCCAGGGAAGCCGTTGGAAGGCCAGCCAAAGGGGTGCCCATCTGTCCCCATGAGAGTATATTCCTGCTCCATTCCAAACCAGGGGTGCTGGTTGCTCACCATGTCCATTATCCGTTTACAGGTGTGCCTCAAATTGGTCTCTAGAAAAAAACAAAAGTCAACATGCCATCGGGAACCTAAGGACGCATGCTGAATCACAGTGTCGATGGGAAAATATCCTCAGACTCCATGTGGCTGAGGTGTGCATTATAGGCTGAACTGACCTAGCATAAACCTTTTTGTGTCCCATCACTGTTAAGTTGGAAAAACGGGAGAAGCTGTTGTTATACATTTATAGGGAAACTCTGAAACACATCAGTTATAATTAAACTCAGTTACAACCAAGTCACATGGCAGAAGGTTCAGCACAGAGCAAGTGTTCACCTTATCTGCGTGCTGGCCACCTCCCAAGCACCAAATGCCAGGCTCTTAACCCTCTATTCACAAAGCAGCTGCTTCTAGCTGTCAGACTTTTTCCTAGTTTCTTAGGCATTTAGAGCCAAATCTAATTTTTATTGGGACTCATCTGTCCATTAGAGGGCTTACATTCCAGGTGCGATTAAGTGCCAAGTTATATAGCATTGGCTGGTGCAGAAAAAAACGAGATGAGCTCAACTGGAAACAATTCCAAGCTAGAAAGGAACCTTAAAACAGACAACTGACTGCTTAATTATGTCTCAGGAACCATTTTAAGACCTTTCTTTTAAAAACATACAACAAAACACTCAACTGAGTCCTCACAACAACACTGAGGTGGGTATTATAAGTCTACATTTTTACAGATGAGAACACGAGGCTCAGAAATGTCATGCTAGGTAACGTGCCCAGGTTATGGGGCAAGCAGCAGAGCCAGGACACCCGTGGTCATCCTGGCCTCAGGGCCCATGCCCTTTACACCACGATGATACTGCCCTCAAAACAAACGTCCAAATTCACTAAATCTCACTGGCAGTGTAGCAAGAGACTTCAGCTGGGTTTAAAAAGATGACTGGCTGAAAACTGGGAACAGGTATGTCAGGGCTCCCATGGTACTTTGTGCTGTTACAGCAAATCCCAGGGCAAACGTGACAGTGAACCAAGATGCTCATACTTAATAGTCAGTGGATAAAAAAACAAAATAAGCTGTCTGGAATGAAAAGGTAACCAATATTTGATGTATAATTGTTCCAAATGATTTGCACATAATAACTCATTCAACTTAATGAGATGGGTTTTATTTTCCCCATTTTAAAAAATCAAGGGAATGGATGTATGGGAATAATATTTTGCCCAAATTTGCAGGCAGTTAAGCAGCAGATCCAGGATTCAAACCCAACATTCAGGCTCCAGAATCCAGGTTCTTAAATCCACAGGCAGGAAGACTGTCCGTGAGGACTCCACCAGCAAACATATTTAGAAGAATTCAATGCCTTTTTATGCAAGCAGTGGAGGAGACCAGAGAAGGATGGGCCATACTGTCTCTTCCTCAACGAGGAGTTCAAGATGGAGAGGCGAATACCTAATCCTCTACGTTCTAAAAACAGTTCTGAAATAGCTTAGCCTTCCCAATACTGATTTCAGAATGTCTTCTCCCTCCCTCCACAGCATTCATGGAATGAAGCAGGGGCCTTCCTACCATCCTATACACACCTGCGGGCTTTCGATTATACTTGAAAACTTCACACAACACCAGCTTGTTGGGGTCCTTGCGGAAGGGGTCCCGAAACATGGCAGCAGGCACGAGATACATGTCGCTGTTGGAGCCTTCAGACTGTAAAGTACTAGAGCCATCAAAATTCCACTCGGGCAACTCTGGGGTAAAAAAAGAAGGGAAATTAAAAATGTACAGAAGTTTCCCAGGCAATGCAAAGACAGCCAGCCCCTCACTCACCTTTCCATCTTTAAAGATCTCTTTTCTCTTTTCTAGGAAGCCAGTAAGGCATAAACGCCACCATTAATATGTAAACCTTGAAGTCTGTACTTAATCCTACAGTCCAGTCCTTCCTATCTGAGTTCTAAGTAAGACCACTGCATCACTTCCTTAAAAGAAAGGACAGTCACAAGAACCTAAGGACATTTCCTCCCTAAATATCCTACTGTAGGCCAAGAGACAAACTGAGGTATTCTGTTATTACTACTGGCAAGTCAGCATTTAAAATACTGAGATGGGGAAGATTCTGAGCCTTCCACTGGGCCATCTGTATTGCTTCCTTCTCTTACTCCCCCACCGTGTCTATGCACTGTTCTGGCTCAAGTTGCGTCCTTATTTTACAGGGGGAACTGACAACTAGCAGGATCACTTATGCAAGAATGCACGCTTATCACTTATCCACTTCTCCTGATATGTTTTCAAGGTTGGTTTGTCTCTACAGCTCACTGAGTTCTCTGAAGACGGACCAGACTCACCTTGCATCCCCAGTACCTGTTCGGTATCTGCCACATAGCAAGTACACAATACAGGCTTTCTATTATCATTCATTCACCCAAACATGAACATCATCAGAAAAGTAAGCTATCCTAAGGTAGGTAGGAGGCACTATTTCCCTCTAGGCCCTCTTCAGAAAGGGGATGGCTATAGCTTGTTCTAGACTGAAAAACGAAGGTCACAACTATAGTATAGTAGCAGCTCCTGGAAGGATCAACAATCAGATGGTTTAAGAATTTCCAAGAGTGGCAACAACTAAAACCCAGTCCCATCTGGAAACCACTTTAGAACATTTGTCTTGCATCTAGAAACCCCGTGACACGAGTATTAAACAGAGTTTTCAAAAATTCCGTAAACTAGATGCATATTCAGGTTAGAGCAGTGGTTTTCAAGCTGGGTTCCTGAGGGGGGTCTTAGAGCCAGCTAAGTAGGGATGGCCAAGTCAACAAGTCTCCAAGAATCCTCCCAACGCTCCACACACCAGACTTAGTTTTTCTTCAATATACTGGCTTACATGCAAGATTCCACTTTAATAAAGGGCTCCATTGTTGCTATGCTTTGAGGCAGTGTAGGGGCTTAATGGCGATTGAATGTGAAGTCCGAAAAGCCCTGCCTTAGAAAAGCTTTACCAATGAAATAAAGAGGCCTAATCCAGTGGCTCGGTCTAAGGCTGCCACCGCCCACTCTCACGCTGCTCCCCTCCCGCATCACCCGGCTCACCTTCCACACACTTGGGCTCACAGTCCAGGGTGCGGGTCTTGCAGCGCAGTCCTTCTCCAGTCCCATCGATCCAGATATACATGGCTTGGACTTTCTCTCCCTGAGGCAGGGACATATACACCTGCTTGATGCCTTTGTTTAAGTGGGAACTTGCTGAGGTGGCCATGGTGGAAGGTGTTCTAGGGAGAAAAATAATAATATTATTAACGCCCACTCCGAACGGTTCCCCTGGAGGAATGGTGCAAGAGACATAATTGAAGCAAAAAGCCAAGTGGAAGTGGTGAGCTCTTGCTCTTCGGAAGTCAACACACCTAAAGTTATAAATAGTTATTCGCTCTGCTTTTAGGGAGATTAAAGTTTTATATTACACAAATATCTCCTTATAATAGGCTGTAAAAATCTGATCACCTTTTGAGGTAATTAAAGCAGATGTCTGCTGAAGAAAAGATCAAGCCCTTGGGAGTAACTCTTGAGGGCTCTCTGCATCCTGAGCTCAGAGACTGAAGTTCCATAGCTCCTACACATTCCAGAATTCACACTTCTGAGGACTCAGCTCTATCCCCTCAGTGTAGCTGAGGCAGCAGAATTTTTTTTTTTTAGTATTAAGCTACCAAGAGAATACAAAAGTTCAGAAATAGCAAATTTACAAAACGTACCTTCTCCCAACACAAGTAAAATCCAGCCACAGAAAGGCTTGGCTGCTGTGGTTTTTGTTTTGAGTTTTCTCTTTGCCTTTCATCTTAGTTGTGGTCTTAATGGAGACTTACTCCCTCCCCACACACCTTTCCCCAAAAAATCCCCAACCCCTTTTCGTTTTGGGGTTGAACCCTGTTTCCAGGCTTTAAAAGGTTGGGGGTTTCTTAAAAGGACTTGCTTTTTTTCCCTTCCCCAGGTTGGGGGGAAAAAAAAAACAGCTGATAAGTCAGATTTTAAGACGCACGCGGCCATAATTTTCATTGGTCTGACGCAAAATTCTCACTTAAGATAGGCTCAGATCTAAGTGTGACAATGACAATATTCTTAGATTCCGCTAGAGAACTTTTCAAGTAATTAAGAAATTCCCACTTCCAAATCAAAAAAACTCTGAGATTTCAAAAGCTGAGGTATGCTAAAAACTGCAAGCAACTACCACAAAACCTCTGAAAGAAAAACTCTTAAAGCACACCAGCCTCAACACAAGAGGAAACGTTGTACCTCTCCGCCCTCCCTCTGTGGCCCGGGGTGGCTGGAAAAGGAACACATTGTTCTCCTCCGACGACTTAAGTACAGAGGCAAAGTTTCTATGGGCAACCATCCATGTTTGCCCAGCTGAAAACATAACTGCTTTACCCTCCGACGGCCTCACCCTTCCCCTTGGGGAAAAGGAGAACCTCCTCCGTCAAGTCCTATTAAAGGACCAATCCGTCCGCCTACAGTGTCTAGAAGACTTGGTCAAATCCCACCCCCCATTCCCATCCCCCTTCAGCTCCCACCCAATCTCTCAGCTTTCCTCTCCAACCTGTTACACCTCCAGCATCACGCCACACTCTCTCAAGCCTCAGTTCCGGATCTCCTGCTCTTTTCCACGAGCTGGGTGCCACCAGCCTAGTGCACTATACCAACGGTACCGCCGCAGTGCCAAGTGTTATGTGGGGGGAATGCATTCTGAAGTTTTCAGCAGTTTTTGTTTGCAGCTGCCACCGGCTCCGGGGTTGTCCGCCCTGCCCCTCACTCACCCCAGCCACATAAGGTCAAGCGTAGCGTTGGGGTTGCCCTCTCTAGCCCTCCTCTTTTTAGAGTGGCGTTCGCGCCTCTCCGCTTGTTCAGACTCTCGCCTCTCCTCTGGTTCGGACTCCGGCTGGTCCAAGCACCGGAGCTTTCTGGGCGAGGGCGACGGAGAGGGGGATAGTGAGCGGTCGGACCGGGAGGTGCAGCAATTGGCAGGCTGGTGGGTTGAGGTCTTTATCTTGGGTCGCGGTTTGTCCCCGGAGTTCACCGAGTAGGCGACGAAACCGAAGCAGTTGGAGGGGGACCCCGAAGGCCGTGACTCCCCGTCCTCTTCATCTTCTTTCGTTGCTTTCTTCGTGGATTTGCGGCCGGGGGAGGATCCCCCCTTCCCGCCCCCGGGGCAGTTGGGATAATCCACTTTGAGAACAGCCCCTTCCCGCGGAAATTGCCCGAAAGTCGGCGCCCCGCCCCTCGGGCCCGGATCTCAGGGCCTCACCGAGGGGTCCATTCCCTGCCGCCCAGGAGCTGGGGTGGGGCGGGGAGAGTGGGGGGGTCCGCGGGAGGGACCGCGCGCGGCTACTGCCTCGGCGCGGCCCGGCCTCTCCCCAGGCGGCCACGCCGAGGCCCGGGCTCTCCATTGTTCGGTCACACTGGAAGGCCGCCGCGACCCCCTGGCAGGAGCCGGGCGCGCAAACAACGCTCATGGTTACTCGCTTCAACCCGGGCGTCTAAAAGGTTGCCAATACCTGGACGACTACCCAAGACGCGCCGCCGCGGAGGAAGGGCGCGAGGGGCTCGAGCCTATCAAGCGTCGGGTGTGCGCTCCCGCAGGGGATGACACAGGCACTCCACCCACCACGCAAAAGCCACCGCAAGCCCAGGGCGCCGGGAGCGTCGAGCGGCCTCCAGGGGCGGCGCTTTGGGCAGCAAGTAGCGAAAAGATCAAAACAACTCCCCCCGCCCTCCCCGGAGCCTGGCCACGGGCGCGCCCCACCGTTGCCAACAGGGACTGCAAAGACTCCCGGGCGGTGAAGCACGCGGCAAACGCGAGCGTGCCCGACACGGGCCGGGGAGGCCGAAGTGTAGACCTGGGGACCGTGGTTGGAGGGGTGGCCGAACCGAGCCGAAAGAAAGGCCGGGGCGCCGCAGCTCGGGAGGCGGCGCGGGCCACTTCGGCGCGATCGGGCCAGCCAGGCGCTTACCTGGGCGGCGAGCAGGCAGGCAGGCGGGCGGGCGGGCAGGCCGCGAGAGCGAGGCGCGGAGAGAGGCGAGGAGGCCGGTGTGCTGCTCAAATACTCCACTCTTCTCCCATTCTCGGCTCTGCAGGGCCGCCTCCCGCTCCGCACCCTTTATCCGCGGCCTGGGGCCGCCCCCGGCGCCCTGATTGGCTCCCAGCGGCCTGGAGCCCGGGCCGATCAGCTGATGCGCTCCCGGGCCCCGCGGCCATTGGGCGCGGAGTCGTGCGGGCGCCGCCGGGGTGGGGGCGAGCGAGCCTGGCAAAGAAAGAAAGAGAAAGGGGCGTGGGGGAGGGGCCGGGCGGCCTGGGGGAGGGATGAGAGGGGGAGGGGAGGGGCAGGCGGGTGGGCTGGCTGCGTGCGGAGGGGCGAGTTCCTGTGGGGAAGGGAAGCCTCCGCCTGCCGCCCACCCGCCTGGTGGGGTCCCCGCCGCCCCCCAGCCCGAGGTCCTGAGGCTCCCAGAAAAGCGCCCATGCCCCGCCTTCACGGTGAATAGTTGCAGGGAGAGCTCCCTGTGGAAATCTGGAACCAGGGAAACCGAATTTTGCCTTTTGTTGTGAGAGACCCCCCCTCCGCCACGCCCCGCGTTTCGCCCCCGGCGCGCTCGGGTTAAGTTTGAAGGGGAGCACGGGGCGCGGGAGCCGGGAGCCCCGGGCTGGCCTCGGCCAGGGCGGCGGCGCTCGGGAGACAGGCCTGGGTTCCCAAAGCCTGGAGGAGCCCCCTCCCCGGCTGTCGTAGTGGGTTTGGGGAAGTGAACAGAACTCTTCGACTTCACATTTTTAATCAGAATGCTGTGTTTCTCTAATTCCACAGAAAGGATTCCGGAGGGCGGTAGAAACAAAATCCGGAGACCTGATATCGCCTGTCACAGACCTTAGGCAAGTCTTTCAGTCTCTCCGGGCCCACGTTTGCTCATCTGCAACATAAAGCCGCCATCAAAGGGTGACCTTTAGAGCCTCCCACCAGAGGTGAAGTTGTGTGTGCAAACTGCCCCAGGGGCAGCTGAAAGCGAAGTGGAGGTCTTGGCATACTCCCTTAGAAGCCCAGGGTTCCTTGAGGATTTAAAAATTCCTCAAACAAATTCTCTCTGGTTTTGCCTATTAAAGTGTGGCTTTTAAGTCTGGAAAATGAGAAAACCTCTTTCTTCTCTCAGCCTTGCTGTGATAGTTGGGAAAATGTATATGTGAACACAATCTTGAAATGGGTGTTTGCCAACAGATGCACAATAATTATGTGTATGTATGGAGATACAACATAAATAAATATACACATATGTATGTAGCTGTCAGTGCTATTACTTGATCATTCTATTTTTAGTGCCTGAAATCCACCTGATGGTGTCTAGCCTTTATTACATCTCTCAGGAGCCCCCGGTCTTTGAGACTCTTGAGATTTTTCTGTTTGAAGACTAAGAATTCATGCTTGCAGTGCAATTGGAAAAGAAAGGGAAGAAGTTTGTTCTGGTTATGTTTTGTACCACAAATATGGGAAAGAAATGTTGCCAGTGACCACACACACATAACTTGGCTTCCTTAGTCAACATCGCTTTCCTTTAAAGAGTGTCTAACACTCTAGTGCTTTCAAATGACAGATGCAGTGTTCGCCTCAAGTGGAGGTTTTTGGTGTGTTTCTGACTGGTGGCAGTTTGGACTGGGTAAGGTGCCTTGCAAATTCCTTGTTAAATTACAGTGCTGCACGTTGAAGCATTATAATATGGTGGTTAAAGGCAGGGCTTCAGGTCAGACAAACCAAGGTTCAATTCCCAATTTTACCTCTTACCAGCTTTGTGTTAGCCAAGATTCTTAGCCACATGAAGCCTCAGTTTCTGTGCCTATAAAATACGGGTAATCATAGCTATCTTTTTATAAAAGGATTAATTGTGATAGCACATGCAAAAGAGATTAGGGTAGTATCTGAAAGGTAGTAAATGTTTAGGAAACAGTAATTATGGCTATTATAGGCCAAGATAATCTGAAGAGACTGTATTCTTTTCCCATAGCAACTCATTCGGTACAACTTTCTGACTCAGTGGTAATGCTCCACCATTAGTCTTATGAAAATGGGCTTAGGCCTGGTAACGGAGTGAGTTGTCTTCATTTCTTTCTGCAAAATCTTAAGTTTAAATGGTTGAAGAGGGGGAGTAGAAGAGAAAAATGATCTTTTTGTTTTAAAAGATATTCATTTCCAGATGCCAAACTATCAAAGCATAAACTAGAGCCTTCGACTGCACTCCCCACCAGCACCAGCAACAGGGATGGCAAGCGTAACAGAAATGGAATAGTGAGGTGCAAACTCAGTTTTTAAGCTTATGGTATTTCTGCCCTTTGAGTACCTGCTGCCCTTGCTAGGTATCTTGACCTCCTTGAGCAGTTTGTTTATCTCCATATCCCCCAATAGTGTCTAGGGTGAGTGTTCAGTAAATGTTTGTTGACCACACAAAATGACAGCGGCGCCATCAAGGGAATATGTGCTTTGAGCTGCTTTTCTGAGAATGGAAATAGATTTGCTTTGATCCGTTCATGTGACCAGGGGCATGCTTTGTAAGGGTTAGGAACGTAATCCAATGACCACGGACTCTTTCGGGAGTGAACAGAGGCCTTATCCTCCTAGGTCAGCCCCACATTTCCTTGGGGACCCCGATGAATCCAAGGACTGAGCAGGGAAGCTTAAGAGTATATGATGGAAGAAAAAGCAGAAGAAAGTCCTTTAACCGGTTCACCCCCAGAAATCCAGATTGTAATTTTAGAGAAGTTATAAGTAGAACTGCCTCTTTTCATCCAGTTTGACTTTGCTGTGTCTGCTGTCCTTTATTCTCATTCCCCTTCTTCCCTAAATTGCCACCCACCCCCATTCCCCACTCCCTCCCTAAAAAGAGCATTAGAATGCTTGAACCCATGAACTTTCCTATCTCTAGGTACACTCAGTATTAAAGCCGACAGGGGCTTCTATTGCATGTGCTTTGAAGTCAGGTTTTTCCTCTCTTTGTGTTGCTATGTCCAAGGGGTGGGTGGAGTGGGAGAGCAACATTACAGGTAAAGATTTTGTTTCAAATCTGCAGAAATAGCCCAGGACTAGAAGCGTTTCTTCTGTGTTGTTCCGCTGCCTGAACTACAGGCAGAGCAAGATGTATTAATATAGTCCCATCTTGTCTTAGGTGGGCTATACCTGTGAGTTCTCCTCACAGCTTCTTTCTCTCTCCTTTAAAGGATCCATTCTCACTCTGCAGGTACGAAGTCCTTAACCTGGTGATCTGAGAGTGCCCATATGATTGTCTTACACTCATTAGACACAAAAGTTAGGGTAGGGCTCAAACAGACCCAAACCTTCAACCCTAACATGCTGTTTAGGAATTGGCGTTTTCCTTATATAGACATGATTTCAACAGGCATCCAGCGAAACCTTTAAATCATGCCAAAGAGATAAAACTGAGACCCAACCCAGAATTGTAAACTATTCTTTTTATTATTATTATTTAATAAACCAACACCAATTCTTTCCAAAAGAACAGACCATAGTAGAATCCTAAACCAAAACAAGAAAAGAAACGAAAACGAAGAAAAGCAGCAACTCTGGAAGTTGATGGCATTCTTCTTTTTTTTTTTTCCCCTCCCTCCCACCTGTGTTGATGGCATTATTCTTAAATCATATTTTGGGGAGAAGCTGTGGTTGGCCAAGCTTTCAAATTCCACTTTATACAGTTAGAGTAGGTTATACTTCAGCTCAGTAACTAACACTGAGCATGGAGGAATTGCTCTTCATATTCTTTGTTTGACATTTTTCACCTCAGGAGAGGAAATTGGAAGTTCAAGACTCAGTCATATCTCTTACAGCCTGATTTGGGTTTTGTTGAATGCCTGCTGTTATCACTGAAATGTAGGAACACTCCGTTTCCCAAGGTGTGTGTTATGACTGAAGGGTTCGGTCTGTTTGAGGTGTGCCCCAAATCTTGTCTGGAATATGGAACTACTTAGAAGGCTGGGAAGAATCAAGTTCATCTTCACTAACAACATGGGAAAATAAGAAAATTAAAGCAACACAATTCTAAAATTAAGTCTTCACATCATTCTAAAAGATGAGACCTAGATAACTTGTAGTAACTGGCCGAAAGCCATGTTAGGGCAGTATTTTACAGCCTAACGTGCTTCCAAGGTGCCATTCCTTTGAGAACGCTTTTCTGTTCTCCTTCCTTCAGTCTCCTCAGTCTGTGGGTGATGTGTTCCTGGGCCACCACCTCTAAAATACTAAAATGTCTACAGCAGCCACCGAGGAAAGTACAGAGTACAGGGCCAACCAGCTTTCCCCTGAATCCCACATAAGGGCTTACCCATCGACTTCTGTAGAGCTGACTTTCAATATGTATTTTCTTTGTGAATTAACTAAATTACCAGAAAAACAATGCTGTATGGCAGGTTCTTTTTGAAGGACTGTTTGGAGATTGTTTTGCATATCTAATACACTGTCCCTGGTTTCATTGTTTGCTGAATCTGGGATTTTAGTAGATAACGTTTGTTCTTTATTCTCAATGCATATACAGATCTACCTTTGCCCTCTCGATTGATTGGAACATTACCGAAGCTAATTAAAAAGTTTAGGGACTTAAGACTTCTAACCAAAAAATTATTTGGATCAGAGTGTGTCCTTTAGTTATTTCTTTCCCCAAAGAAATCCTCAAGTGAGTCCACAGCTCTTCCTCCCCTCCCCCCCAATCCTATTAGTTGATTTGGATCCCTGTTTATTTCACGTTCACATGCCAAATTTTAACGGGACACAAACAGCCCTAGGGTGCGTTTTCTGGATGCTTGGGCAATACTTGTCTGCTTCTGTATTTTTCCTGCCCATCTCTCCCCTCCCCCACTTCTTTTGAACCGGTTGTTGAGAGACTTGTTTACTGGGATTGGAGAGCCAGAGACTTGGCCAGGGCGATGTGAGCATAGTGCCCTCTGGTGGAATTTTGTGAAAATTACAACCCCCCCCAAACCTTAAGTGTTTGGGAGGTTTTTTCTTGATTGGCCTTCATGGGGAGGGCCATTCTGTTACATCCTAAATATAGTAAGCTGGTAACATGCAAATTTGTTGCCTACACTGGATATTTGAGAGCTATTATGTTGGGGCTATCGCTTGATTACTAGAGGTTTATCATTATAAAATTAGGCTTCAAATGACTGGAAATGGGCAGCTGTGTGTTTGTGCTTTTTCGTCACCTGCCGTCAACGTGGAAGAGGGGGGAAGAGAAAAGGAAAGCTGCCAAAGAAAAGTCACTGAAAGGAGTCTAGGAACCAAGAGTAAACGGGAAGTGGCAAGGATCAGCAGAATTGGTCACAAACAAGTCTGATCCTCAGCCCTCACTTGGATCTGAGCCCAGAAATGTAAGACAGAGCCAGAAGTTTGGAGTCTGCCAGGTTCTCACCCGCTAGGAGAGATGGGGGTTGGGATGGGGGGGCAGAAAGTGTAGCATAAACACACCTTGTAGAGGGCCTAGGGTCATGACACTGTGCTGCTTGCTCCACCTGGGCCTTCTGGCTGGCTTTTTTTCTTTTTTCTTTTTTTAAAATTTCATTTTGAGGATCACTCCCTTCTGTGTTGCCAGTAGCAAAATCACTGTGGCCGGGAGGACACAGTCATGGGCTTCCGTCCGATGCACCTGCACTTGAATTCCTGTCTTGCCTCGAATCGGCTGTGAGACTTGGGCAAGTCAACCTGCTGGAGTCCCAGTTTTCTGGAGGTTCCTTATAGAAACACTTGTGAGGATTAAAAAATAATCACAGAGTAAACGATTCAGAACCAAGCTACTGAATTTTATTGTGGCCAAGAACGAGGAAGAGAGTGGACCTATTACTAAGGAAGATGACTCAGTATTTAGGACTGTTGGTCTTGCCCGGAGGCACACAAAACCTCTGACCTGTCTGGCAACACATTTAGAAGAAACAGGGGCAAGGAGAGATTCTAGAAGCAAATAAGCCTTTATTAAGCGGCGACTAGGGCATATAGTGGCAGCATACATATGAAACTATGTAACTTGGGTATGGCAAAATCTTTACTCTTTAGGAGCCTGTGCATGAGTTGGCGAGGACAAATCTTTGTAAGGGAAATGATTTCAGAAACAGCACAAAGCAAAACGTATCACCTGTATGGGCAAAATAATAGGGCAGATTTAATATAAGTTCCTAAGTGTTCCAAAACAAAGGAGTAGATAAGAGTTCTTGGAGAAGGCCGCCTTGGGGGTATTCAGTAGGGTGGAGGGAGCGGTGGGTTCTATACTGGGTATCTAATAACATGGTAAAAATGCAATTGTGGGATAGCTTTCTGTGACAGGCAAGGGAAATATTTGCAAAGACCCAAGGATAGGATCTAAAAAATTGCATGCACAAGGATGGCGATGGTGAAAAAGGTACACTTTGCCTAGAGTGAGAGTAATAAAATGTGAAGTTGGGAAAGTACTGAGCATCTGAATTCTATAAAAATTTAAGTTATGGAAATTTGATACGTCATTAAGATACGTGAAAAGTCTCACATATTTATAGGTAGGTGAAAAGTCTTACATATTTATATATGTAAAATTGAAATGAAGTCCATCCTTAAAAGTTGGGGGGAGAAGGGGAGACAAAAAGAGCATAATTTCAACTCGTATAAATTAACTATAAATTTTGTTATGCTACTTCTACATGGTGGCACCACTTTGGTGAACACATAAAAGTATCCACTTTTCTTTATCAGGATGAGACTTGAATGGTTTCAGTTTTGAATTGTGAGAAATCTTTATTCAGGTAAAAGGCAATCCCTTGTGCCTGCAGAAGCAGCTGGTGACAGCATGACTGCTTGACTCTACTCTTCCCCCCAAAAGCCCTTCCTTCTCTTCCATTCTTTCCTCCCATGCCTTTTCTTGCACGTTAATCTATATCTCTGGTCCTCTTCCCTCCCTCCCCCCAAATCCAATCAGCACCTCTTTCTCAGGCACCTTTCTCCTCAACTCCTTGGCAATTAGAGGCTCAGGAACAGGAAATGCATCAGCAGATGGGGACCCGCTGCTGTCCTTAGGGCCATTACCTTCTCTGGGGAAGACGGGGTACACTATGTGTGGGCATCGTAGGCCCTGTCTCAGGGGGAGCTCTGTGAAAGGAAGAGAGCCTGGTCATCTTTCTCTGCCTGCTCCACTTCCTGCAGCAACCTGTAGAGGGTTCCTGGAGTGCTTGTGTGATATGGAGCTTCTTTGGATGTCATCAGCTTCAACCTGGGACTGTAACAACGATGCCAAAAAAAGGAGAAGCCATAGATTCCCAAGAGGCATGAGGCATTGATCATCAAATGCCAGCAGAAGAAGGTGGTGATAAACATGATGTCACTGATGTCATCGTCCTGCCATGGGTAGCCGGAGACTGGTCTGAATAGAATAAAGCCCGCCTGCATCAGCCAGGAGCCCATCATCAGAAACAGAAAGGTCTCCGTCACCCAGAGGTGAAACGTGTCGGGAGCCCACAGCTCTGCGGTCAGCACCAGCACCAGCAGGAACACCACCAGCATGAGCAGAGAGTGGACTTGCAGCTCCACCCCTTCTGAGTCTTTAACATGTGACACCATCAGCAGCAGGAGCTCGTAGAAGCTCAGGACCAGGGTTCCTTTTTCCAGGACCACACACCTCTGAGGGAGAACGTTCCTGCTCATGAAGTCTACACAGCCATTGAGGGTGAGGAGGATGAACATGGTGAGGTGCTGCCACTCTTTGGGGTACATAAACCTTGGTGGCAGCTCCCTGTTCATCAGTATTAGGCCTCCTTTAATGCAGCTGATCTCATAAGCTATCAAGAGGGAGCCAGCCACCATCTTCAGCAAACCTCCGTAGGACATATTCCACATCCTGGCCCATCTTCCCTTATTCCTGGTAGGGCACAAAGGATACAGGAGAGAGTCATTGAATATTACAGCCTTGGAGACCACTATTGCCTGATACAGTCCATATAAGAACAGAAGAAGCCCTGGATAGACATGACCTATAAAGGTTCCCATTGAACTGCAGCTCTGTCTAAAGAAGGAAAAAAGCTCGAGTTTCAGGCAAGGCTGCACCTGGGGCCACTTCAAATTCTGGGTTTGGAAAGAACTGCCTGCCACCTACTTTTATCGTCTCACCCCACCTACTATTAACCCACAGAGAGGAAATGTTTCTCTAGAAAAGCCTACACACATGGTGGGATATGGCTCTATTATTCTAACCCATCTGGTACACTGGGAACTAACTGGCTTCTGCCAAAAAAGGAAGTAGGTAAACAGTTTTCGGGGATCCTCTTCCAGCCCTTGAGGTGCTTCTGGTCACATTTGTCCCCTATCCCCCACAGCTTCCTTCGTCCTGTCCAGCACAGTGCTCAGAGGAGAGAAGGAGAGACAAATGGAGTGGGTTACCATGGTGTCCAGAGAAAATGTTGCCACTTGTAAATTCTTGAATGCCCCTCAGTACCTCTTGGTCACAACTTTGATTCAATTGTAATGTCTGGATACATAATTGTGAACATTTGGATTCGTGACCATATAATACATATTAAGCGCCTGTCTGGCTTTTTCTGTTTTTCTTTGCTAGACACATCGTGAAGGCCACCAAGAAATCTCTCTTCACCCCTGCCCTTACCCTGTCACATCAACCCGACCACCACCACTTCGACATCTCTGCTGGCCATAAGATGTATCTGAAAAGCCACCTTTTGATATTGATTTCAGGGGCTGTGGTGATTTTGTAGCGTGTCAGTGGAACTAAGCTAGAACCTTGTTTCCCAGAGTTGCCCTCCCTACCTGGGTCCAAGTCAGGCTTGGCTACACGTGGAATTTTCACGGGAATCTGAAGGTGGAAGTGAAGCAGCCACCAAGTACACTGTGGAAGTGTGGCAAGCCCACTGTGGCTCATCTGTTCCACCTTGGACCTGCTGGCTCACCCCTGAAGTGAACAGCGGCCAGGCTTACAGCTCCCCCAACTCATCTCGGTGGGAAGGGCACCAGCTTCTTCTACAGGGTGCCTGCCATTGAGGAATGAGGTGGGCAGAGGAAGACACGGGCTCCAGTTTGTGCTGGTAATTTCAGTTTGTCCCTGCTCTTCCCTACTTCATGTAATAGATTTCTTCCTGACTGCTGCCACAGTGACCTGCCTGCCATGACCTCAGGACCCCCACACAGCAGAGAGGCAATAGCCTTCCTTAGGGTAGGTCACTGGATCCCACAAATGTGTAAGATCTTCTTTCTACGAGACATTTATATCCCACATCGCTCATTCTGTATCACTCTGATTCCGTGATCCACCCCGAAGTGATGCAAGGAATTAAGCTGTAGTCCTTAAAATGTAGATACCACTGAGAGGACAAACTCCAGTGAGCTGGTATTAGACATTTATATTTTCATGTGAAAGAGCGCATCAGCTTCACATCCCAATTATTCACTTAATGAGTGTCTGCTGCGCTTGGCCAGACAGAGTTCCAGGGACTGGATTACAGCAAGGTGAGCATAAGGCAGAGGGGATGGCGGTGAGAAGCTACAGGGAATGTGAGACATCCCTGGACACACAGATGGCTCTGGGCATGTTGCAGAGGGAACCTGGAGTAGGAATTTCTCTGAAGCTGATGGGCGTGTTGAGGGGAGAGGAGGAAGGCCCTCAGTACAGGAGCCTTGGTGACTTCAGTCTTCTGCGTAATCCTCTGTGCTCACTGTACAAGCAGTGCGGTGGGGCAGAGAGGCAGCTTCTGTGTGCTGACAGCGCCCCCAGTGGGGAGGAGGAGAGCTGACACCCCTAGGCTCAACACTGCCTCTGAGCCCTCATTCCCATCCAAATACCTGCTGTTTCTCAAGCCCACTCAATGCCAGAAAAATTAAACGACTTTCTCTGCTCTCGAGGATGACAGTATTTCAGATCGCTTCTTGTTATTGGGAGATTTTGCGGAGTTGGGGAGTTGAGTGTCAAGGCAAGTTAGAAACAGCAAGCTTAATTCTGCTTTCTGAAGGAATCTACTTTGCTTATGGAATTTTAAATTTTGGCCTTTTTAGTCATTTCATGCATAGTCATTGTAGAAAAATCATGTAGACTATACAAGCAAAAAAGAACATTAAAAAATCATATGTAATCTCACAAGCTGGAGGTGACAGTTGCCACCGGTGAGGTGTAGAGACACAGTTTTAAGAAGGTGTCATGAAGAAGTAGAAAATACATTGACTGGAAGTCGGAATCTGGATTCTAGTCCCAGTTCTCTGTTGATTTGCTGAATGTTCTACCTTTATGTAAAAAAGTGATTGTTGGACTTAATTTTCCGGAAAGTGAAATCACAAAGGCAAGGATATTGCTATACAGAGTGAGCATATTTATATCCTGTCCCTTTCTGCCTTTTGGTGAAATATTAAAATTCCTGGAAGGCACTGTGGAGCTGAATGCTCAGAGGAAGGAAGTTCAAAGGGAAAACTGAGAGTGACACTGCTGAAAAGAATCAGGGACGAGAGACCCCCAGGGACCCTCCTTGGCTCTTGGATTTGCTGTGGGAGAAGTACAATGTCCATTGCTCCTGTGGGTATCAGCAGGGTTGGGCCAGGGGGTCCGTGGCCTGCAGGCCTCAAGAAGAGCTGCATTTGTCACTCTTAATTTTGTTTCTAGTGCCTTGGAACTGTGGCCCATGTGCGGGGGGAGCAGCAGAGCTTAGTCCAGCTCCCACCCTCATTTCTGCAGCTGTTCCTGGCAGCTGTGATCGGGCACCGGTGGTCAGGAGAGGAGGGAGAACAGCAACACCGACCCAACAGCAATGGGAAGTGGAATGTGGCACGGATGCAGGACATGGAGCCCACTTGCGGTCCCCTGTGGGGTGCTCAGGCCCCTGTTTTGGCCGGACATCAGGGCACATATTGTTCATTGAAACATGAACATCCTGATGCCAGGACTTTGAAGATAGGAATCGCCCATCCCAAACCTGACACGGCCCACAAGCAGTTGAGCAAGAAGCCAAAGATGGTGAATGATTAGCAGAAGTGGCAGACAGCTCCAGAGTCTGTGGACATGGAAGACCTGGAAAAGTGTTTCAGGGGGAAATATCAGCTTGACCATGGGAGCCCACGGAGGTCCTTCATGGCCTGGCTGCTCCACGGTGAGACTTCCCCAGACCTGCCCACCCCCATTACTGCAAATTCCCAAGGGGCCTAGGCATAGCCACTGCCACTTGTCTGGCATCATGCAAGCTAGAGTGAGCAAGGTCATCAGGAGTCCAGTCACAACTTGAATTTTCTACCTGCCATGGATCCTGCTGAGTGCCTCAAGGCCTGGAAAGAAGTGTATGATAGAGTTCTTACCCTCAGAGAACTTACAATTTAGCTCTACGTTTACACACATGCACACACACACACACACAGGCACATGCACACACACACTAGAGTACTATTTACGCTACCTCAGTCCCATAGAAACATAACGCCACATATGTGAATTTAAGTTTTCCAATGGCCACATTAAATAAGTAAAATCAATTTTAATGAGATCTTATAGTAGTATTTAATTCAATGTATCCAAAATAATATTTTCACATGTAATTAATATAAAAATTATGAATGAAGAATTGTAAATTCTATATTTCATATAGACTTAGTCTATATTTTATACTTACAGCACATCTCAATTCAGACAAGCCATATAACAGTGGTTAATACCCACATGTCATTAATAGCTACCATATTACATTGGCCAGTTTTGGACAGTATACGATGACATGTTGAGGGAAATACATATTTTAAAGTTTTAGTGAAAAAACCTTTCATTGAAGAGATAGAAGATTTGTCGGAAATAGCGTCTAGAGAGCAACACTGTAAACTTCTTAACGACTGTGAGATGTTAGTATGCTACTTTCCAAAAGTTAAATTAATAACTCCTTTCTAAATAGGAGGGACAGCTTCACAATCATTAACAAGTGCAACTCACCTTGCTGCCAGTCTGAATACACCCCAGGAGAGAGAAGGCCAGAAGGCTGGGGGCTTGAGAAGCTCACACAGATAGTGGATCTGTGGAAATAAACCCATCAGCCTCTGCACACCCAGGGGAGCTGGGGGTAGAGACCCAAGCTATGATGTACACATATTCTTTAGGAAGCCTGGGAATAATTACACTGTTCTATTCATGCACACAGGGTTTCCTTGTCACCTATTTTCTGTCCATCTTGTTTTTTGAATCAGTCACACCTCTCTTCTCTGCAGAGAAGTCAGTGGAGGCCAGACAACAGAAGCAAGGGCATGATGGTCAGACCTGCCAGCTCAGGATCCTGTCCTGTTTCTGACCAGCCATAAATCTTTAGGCAAATTCACCTGTTGAAGTCTTCAGGTTTTCATATGTAAAATGGAGAGTTCTGGAAAGCCAACAAGGCATACCCCATACAGGTAAAGTTAAAGATGATATACAGAGTGAGCAATTCTTAATAAGTCAGTGGAATTTCATTTACACACAGTTCTGCTGCTTATATGATTCAGGCGTTAGAATGTTGATGTCTCTCTAAGAGTTCACAGACCAGTCAGACACTGCATTAGAAGAGACAGGAAAAGGAGACTGGAAGCAAATGTACCTTTATTAAGTATCAACTATGTGGAAGACCATGTTCTATTCTTCTGGAAGATGCAAAGAAAATTAGATAACTAGGATATGATAAATTCCCTGCTCTTAAAGGAGCCTACTTTTAGTTGGTGAGGGGAAACCTCCCCAAGAGAAACAATATGAGATACAGAACAAAGAATGTATCAGTGGCATGGGCAAAATAACAAAGCAGATTCAGATGAGTTGCTGAAGAGCTCCAGACCCAAGGAGTATATGAGAATTTTCTGGAGGAGGACTTCTTGGTGGGACCAGTGCAAGGGGATTCAAAGCTGGGTATAAGATGACACTGTGTAGTAAAACTGTGAGTGCCAGGGGGTTTTGTGTAGAATATAGTAAATGGGACCTAGGAAATTGCCTGTGAGTGTAATGGCACAGTGGTTTAACAAGTGGTTAAACAAGTAGTTAATCACTTTGCTTTGGCTGGAGTAGAGGTCAGGAATAAGAAATGTGGTGGCATTTTCTGAAAATTTGATTTATGGAAATTTGAAAAGCTGCTATAAAGTTTTAATTCTCACTTTATGTGCAAAATATGCAACTATGCTAATCCACACAAATTAAATGCCTATATGTGTGCATATGTATGTGGGATTCTTTTAATTTCAAGCAGGTGGGTAAGTGCATTGTACTATAGCAGTTATGCTGTTTCCTCATATTGATGTCACTTTAGTTGGCCAACAGAAGTACTGACAATTGCAATTTTCTTTGGTGAGAAGTCTTTATTTCTCCAGTAAAAACCTGGAGAGGCAGCTGGTGACAGCATTGCTGCTGGACTCTGTGTGTCTCTCAACAAAGGCCTCCTTTCTATTGTTCTCTCCCCACCAGGGCTATTTTTGTACACATACCTACTCCCTTGGGCCTCTTCCTGCTCTCCCACTTCCTGCCATCCACATAATCCCACCCATGTCCCTTTCTTAGGTTCTGCTCTCCCTCCACAGCAACTAGAGATTTAGTGACAGGGACAACACTTGGGACCAGCTGCTGTCCTGCAAGGCCATTACCTTCACTGGGGACCAAAAATGGTGCCATGCACATGGCTGAGAGAACCCACAGGGGAAGATGGGGTGCACTATGTGCGGGCATTGTAGGCCCTCTCTCAGGTGGAGCTCGTTGAAAGGAGAGCCTGGTCATCTTTCTCTGACTGCTCCACTTCCTGCAGCAACCTGTAGAGGGGTCCTGGAGTGCTTGTGTGATATGGAGCTTCTTTGGATGTCATCAGCTTCAACTTGGGACTGTAACAACGATGCCAAAAAAAGGAGAAGCCATAGATTCCCAACAGGCAAGAGGCGTTGATCATCAAATGCCAGCAGAAGAAGGTGGTGACAAACATGATGTCATTGATGTCATCGTCCTGCCATGGGTAGCCAGAGACTGGTCTGTATAGAATAAAGCCCACCTGCATCAGCCAGGAGCCCACCATCAGAATGAGAAAGGTCTCCATCACCAAGAGGTGAAACATGTCAGGAGCCCACAGCTCTGCGGTCAGCACCAGCATCAGCAGAAACACCACCAGGATGAGCAGAGAGTGGACTTGCAGCTCCACCCCCGATGAACCCTGAAGATGTGACACCATCAGCAGCAGGAGCTCGTAGAAGCTCAAAACCAAGGTTCCTTTTTCCAGGACCACACACCGATGAGGTAGCAAGTTCTTGCTCATGACATCTACACAGCCATTGAGGATGAGGAGGATGAACATGATGAGGTGCTGCCACTCTTTGGGGTACATAAACCTTGGTGGCACCTGTTTGCTCATCAGCACCATCCCATCATCAAGACAAAAGACCACATAAGCCGTTAAGATGGAGCCGGTCACTATCTTCAACCAGCCTCCATAGGATACTTTCCACAGCCTGGCCCATCTTGTCTTATTTTTGGGAAGGCATGAAGGATACACAAGAGAGTCTTTAAATATCATGTCCCTGAAGATCACTGTTGCTTGATACAGTCCATAAGAGAACAGATATAACCCTGGGTAAAAATGACCATTGAACTTCCCCATGAAATTAGAGGTCTGTCTGACTAAGGAGTGAAGAACAAAACTCAAGACCTCTCTGCCCTCCTCTCCCTCATGGGCTTCTCACGTTTTGGGCTATATATACAGAGCTAACTTCTACTTACGTTTATCATCTTCCTCTACCCACTGCTCTCCCACACAATGAAAAGTTCTGGATAGGAGCCGAGGCTGTTGGTGAAGTGGGTCTCATTATTCCATTCCATTGTAGCACACTGGGAACTAACTGACTTCAAAGGAGGAAGGTAAATACTTTTTAGCATGCACCTGTGGGAATGTGTGCTTTTGGACCCTTGAGGAGCTTCTGGTCACCCTTCTCCCTCTCTCTCATGGCTTGCTTCCTTCTGCTCCTGTCCAGTGCTCAGAGGAGAAGGGGAGAGGTGCCTGAGCATGGAGATTATTCAGAGGAGACTCAGGATACCCACAAATTTTTGTGCATCCTTACTCATATATTGGGTCATACACTAAGAGCAAATATTTTTCTTCCTGGACATAAACTTTTATAAACATTTGGGTGTGTGCTCATATGTATAGATACTGAGTTCCTACTTGACCTCTTCATTCTTTTGTAACAGATATAGAAAGCTTCTCACCTGCTCCCAATTCTCTCTCCACTGGACAGTAAAAGAACCTGAAAAGCTACCTTTTGAGATCAATTTTGGGATGTTAATTTCTTATTAAAATGCAGATATATTGAGACAAGTAAATCCAATGAGCTACTTATATTTCAATGTGAATCAACTCCTCAACTTTATTCTCTCTTTAATTATCATGTGCTATATGTCTAATACATAGAGGCAGAAAGAGTCCTAGACACTGGGTGATAGCCAGCTGCATAGGAGGGATTGTACCCAAGGCAAGAGTCTTCATTTATTTTTTTTAATAAAAGTTATATATATAGTAATTCCCCCTTATCCAAGAGGGATACTTTCCAAAATCCCCAGTGGATGACTGAAACCATGAATAGTTCTGAACCCTATATATACTATGCTTTTTCCTATATGTACATACCTATGATAAAGTTTAATTTATGGATTAGACACAGTAAGAGATTAACAATAAAAACTAATAATAACATAGAACAATTATAACAACATAGTGTAATAAGGTTATGTGAATGTGGTTTCCCTCTCTCTTTCTCAAAATACTGTAATATTTTTGGACTATAGTTAACCACAGTTAATGGAAACCAAAGAAAGTAAAACTATGGATAAAGGAGGACTACTACACTGAAGGTGTACAACCTATTGTTTTGACACACAGTGAAGCTAATTAACGTATCTATCACCTCACATAGTTAGGTGGCAAGAACACTTAAGATCTACTCCCTTAGCACATTTTAAGTTTCCAATACAGTATTATCAACAATAATCATCATGCTGTATGTTCACTTTCTAGAACTGATCCATCCTACATGACTGAAACTTTGTACCTTTTGGACAACATCTCCCAATTTCCCCCACCCCTACCCTACTAACCACCATTCATTCTACTCTTTGTTTCTATGAATTCAACTTTTTTAGATTTCACATATAAGTGAGATCATGCATTATTTTTCTTTGTGTCTCTGGGTTACTTCACTTAGCATAATGGCCTCCAGGTTCATCCATGTTGTTGCAAATGGTAGGATCTCCTTCTTTTTAATGGTTGAATAATATACCATTGTGTGTATATATACACATCACAGTTTCTTTATCTATTCATCTTCTGATGGACATTTAGGTTGTTTCCATATCTTCGTTATTGTGAATAATACTGCAATGAAAATGAGAGTACAGATATCTCCAAGATACTGATTTCATTTCCTTTGACTATATACCCAGAAGTGGGATTGCTGGATCATATAGTAGCCCTATTTTTAATTTTTTTTTTTTTTTTATTTTGAGACAGAGTCTTGCTTCGTTGCCCGGGCTAGAGTGAGTGCCATGGTGTCAGCCTAGCTCACAGCAACCTCGAATTCCAGGGCTCAAGCAATCCTGCCTCAGCCTCCCGAGTAGCTGGACTACAGACATGGGCCACCATGCCCAGCTAATTTTTTCTGTATATATATATTTTTAGTTGTCCAGATCATTTCTTTCTATTTTTTAGTAGAGACGGGGTCTCGCTCTTGCTCAGGCTGGTCTCGAACTCCTGAGCTTGAGCGATCCGCCCGCCTCGGCCTCCCAGAGTGCTAGGATTACAGGCGTGAGCCACCGCGCCCAGCCCTATTTTTAATTTTTTGAGAAACCTGTGTACTGCTTCTCATAATGGCTACACCAATTTACGTTTCCACCAATGATACAAGGGTTCCCTTTTCTCCACATCCTCACCAACACTAGTTATCTTTTGTCTTTTTGATTATAGCCACCCTAACAGGTGTGAGGTGATATTTCTTTGCGGTTTTGATATGCATTTCTCTGATGATTAGTGATGTTGAGCACCTTTTCATATCCCTGTTGGCCATTTGTATGTCTTCTTTGGAAAAATATCTCTGTAGTTTCTTTACCCATTTTTTAATTGGGATATTTGTTTTTTTGCTATTGAGTTAGAAATAACCAAGGAAGTGAACTGCAACTGTACACTGTACACTGTACACTGGAAACTATAAAACATTGATGAAAGAAACAGTAGATACACATAAATGGAAAAAAATTCCATGTTCATGGATTGGAAGAATTAATATTGTCAACATGTCCATACTATCCAAAGCAATCTACAAATTCAACACAATTCCTATAAAAATTTCAATTACATTTTCACAGAAATAAAATAATAAATTCTAAAATTTGAATGGAACCAGAAGAGACTCTGAATAGCCAAACCAATCTTGAAAAAGAAAAACAAAGTTGGTGGCATCATACTTCCTGATTTCAAATTATGTTACAAAGGTATAGTAATCAAAACAGCATGGTCCTGAC
The DNA here is from genome assembly GCF_000956105.1 of Propithecus coquereli. Classification (NCBI taxonomy): domain Eukaryota; kingdom Metazoa; phylum Chordata; class Mammalia; order Primates; family Indriidae; genus Propithecus; species Propithecus coquereli. Next base: position 3,772,780 of record NW_012138969.1, on the reverse strand, counting down.
ATAACGACAAACATACAGACCAAAGTAACAGAATGGAGAGCCCAGAAATAAACCCACACATATATGGTTAACTGATTTTTGACCAGGGAGCCAAGAATACACAATGGAGAAAGGATAGTCTCTTCAATAAATGGCTTAGGGAAAAGTGGATATCCATGTGCCAAAAAATGAAACTAGACCCTCATCTTACACCATATACAAAAATTAACTCAAAATATATCAAAGACTTAAATATAAGCCTGAAATCATAACTACTATAGGAAAACTTATGGGAAAAGCTCCTTGACATTGGTCTTGGCAATGATTTTTTTAGATATGACACCAAAAGCACGGGCAACAAAAACAAAAATAAATAAGTGGGACTATATCGAGTTAAAAAGTTTCTGTGCAGGCCGGGTGTGGTGGCTCACACCTGTAATCCTAGCACTCTGGGAGGCCGAGACGGGAGGATTGCTTGAGCTCAGGAGTTCAAGACCAGCCTGAGCAAGAGCAAGACCCTGTCTCTACTATAAATAGAAAGAAATTAGCCAAACAACTAAAAACAGAAAAAATTAGCCAGGCACAATGGCATGTGCCTATAGTCCCAGCTACCCGGGAGGCTGAGGCAGAAGGATTGCTTGAGCCCAGGGGTTTGAGGTTGCTGTGAGCTAGGCTGATGCCACGGCACTCTAACCCGGGCAACAGAGTTAGACTCCGTCTCAAAAAAAAAAAAAAAAGTTTCTGTGCAGCAAAAGAAACAATCAACAAAAGGAAAAGGCAACCTACAGAATGGGAGAAAATATTTGCAAACTGTCTGCTATGGTTTGAATATTTGTCCCTTGTAAAACACATGTTGAAATTTATTCCCCAATGTGGCAATATTGAGAGGTAGGACCTTTAAGAGGTGATTGGGTCATGAGGACTCTATCTTTATCAATGGATTAATTTAATCCATTTATGAATTAATGGATTAATGGGTTAGTGAATTAATGGCTTATTATGAGTGTGAGACCGGTGGCTTTATAAGAAGAAAAAGAGTGACTTGAGCTATCACACACAGCCCCCTTGACATATGTCGGCTGTACCAATTCAGGACTCTGCAAGGAGTCAGTGAGTCCCCACCAGTAAGAAGGCTCTCAGCAGATGGAGCCCCTCAACGTTGGACTTCCCAGCCTCCATAACTATAGGGAATAAATTCCTTTTCTTTATAAATTACCCAGTTTCAAGTATTCTGTTGTAAGCACTGGAAATGGACTAAAATATCATATAAATGGTAAGGAGTTAATAGCCAAAATATATGAAATTCTTCATTTAGAGAGTATGATGGAGAACAAATTATAGGGAATGTGAGACCCCTGGGCACACAAATGGCTCTGGGCATACTGCAGAGGGAACCTGGAGTAGGAGTTTTTCTGAAGCTGAAGAGTGTACTGAGGGGAGAGGAGGAAGGTCCTCAGCACAGGGGCCTCCCGCTTTCAGTCTTCTGCATAATCCTCTGTGCTCACTCTACAAGCAGTGCTGTGGGGCAGAGAGGCAGTGCCCGTGTGCTGACAGCGCCCCCAGTGGGGAGGAGGAGAGCTTACACCTGGGTCACACCACTGCCTGTAAGGCCTCACTCCCATCCAAGTATCTACTCACTTAATCTCATCCCATCCAAGCATTTCCCGCACCTAGTTAATGTAATCATGCCCCACATTATTGACATTTCAGTCAATAATGGACCATATATACAACTGTGGTCCCATAAGATTATAATAGAGCCGAAAACTTCCTATCATCTAGTGACATCATAGCCATCTTAATGTCATAGCAGAATGCATTACTCACATGTTTGTGATGATACTGGGTAAACAAACCTACTGCACAGCCAGTTGTATAGAAAACTGTGCAGTAATGTCCTAGGCTCTCATGTTCACTCACTACCCACTAACTGACTCACCCAGAACAACTTTCAGTCCTGCAGGTTCCATTCATGGTAAGTGCCCTCTACAGATGTACCAGCGTTAATCTTTTATACCATTTTTTTGCTGTACCTTTTCTGTGTTTAGATACACAAATATTACCCTTGCATTCCAATTGTCTATGGCGTTCAGTACAATAACATGCTGTACAGGTTTGTAGCCTGGGAGCAATAGGCTATGTAGCCTAGGTGTGTAGTAGGCTATACCCTCTAGGTTTGTGTAAGTACACTCTAAAAAGTTATCACAATAACAAAATTGCCTAAAGATGCATTTCTCAGATGTATCTCGGTCCTTCAGCGATACATGACTATATCAGGAAAATTCTGGAGGCCATCTTTGCCAGAGGGAGAGTGGGGACTTAAGTGTGAAAATGCTATTGGAGAGATAGCTTAAGGAAGGGACTTCCCTTCCTTATTCCATTTAAACTTCAACTTTCTTTTTCTTTTTTTAATACAAGTGTGGCATAGACTGGCTAACAATGCACAGAATTCATTTCTTTTTCTTCCTTTGTGTACCAAGAGACTACATTTCCCATCCTGCCTTGCAGTTAGATGCAGCTTTGCAACAAAGTTCTAGCCAGCAGGATGTGAATGAAAGTGATATATATTACTTTCTGGTCTCACGCATAAAATTCTCCCTCACAACTCTTCCATGCTACTTTCCTTTCTTCTGGCTTTATACATACAGAACATCCCAGCTTATTTAAACATCATATGTTGTTGAAGATGGAAGAGCCCCAAGATGTAAGGAATGGGTTTCCTGGATTATTCCTTGTGGGAGACCTATACTCTGATCAGAAACACTCATTTTGGACTGTATCTGGGCAAGAAATTAACTTTTTTTTAGTTAAGGAATGGAAACTTTTGCATTTGTTTGTTAGAGCAGAGAGTTCACCCAAGCTTATGCAAAACTAGCACATAACCTTTATAGGAAAATTTGGGAAAAAATACACAAGCAAAAAATTAGAGAAAAATAAGCACTTGTAAATCTCATAACATGACATTAAGCACTGTTAACATTTTGTTGTAGAAACTCAGCTTTAGGAAGGTAACGTTGTAAAATGGAAAAAAAAAATTGACTGGAAATAGAGAAATCAGTATACCAGTCTCAGTTTTCTGCTGATTAGCAGAACTTCAATTTCTCTATTAGAGAAAGGAAAGACTTTTGACATCTGTGTTCTCTAAATTGAGGGGTGGGTGGGAGTGGGGAGAGAAACACAGGGTTGTTGCGTAGAAGGGAGTGTTTATCACCTCGCAATTTTCCCTTTTTAGCTAGTGGTAAAACATCCAGAAAACTTCAGAGAGCTTAATGCTCAGGGAGAGGAGGTACGAAGGGAAGCCGTGAGTGTGACTCTGGACGGAGTGGCCCCAGGGAGGAGAAATCCATGGTGTTCTCTTTGGTTCTTGCCTTTGCTGTGGGAAATCATTGAGCTGCTCTGAGGAAGAGCGGCCCCTGGGGCAGCAAAGTCCTGTGCTCAGCTGAGTGCTGACCATCAGCGAGGAGCCAGTGCATGCTTCTGCGTGATCGGGGGCCACCTACAATAACTGCAAGTGTGAAAATGGCTGCATTTGTTCACTAGTAATATTACGTCTAATGCCTTGGGTCTTGGGACACAGTGGACGGGAGGGGACAAGGAGCTACCATTCATCTCCTTACCACTGCATTTAACTCTACCTCTTGACCACTCCTGGCAGCCGGGATGGGGGTATCAGCAGTCACAGGAGGAGGCAGAAGTGTACGCTGGAACACCAGTGTTCCAAGTTGAAAGTGGCACAGATGCGGGACAAGTAGCCCCACATAACATCCCATCTGGGATGTTCGGTTCTCCTCCTTGGCCAGACATCAAGGGTACACATTGTTCACTGAAACATGAGCATCCGGACCCCAGGACTTTGAAGATAGGAATCGCCCATCCCAAACCAGACACTGCCCACAGGCAGCCGAGCAAGAAGCCAAAGGTGGTGAATGATTAGCAAAACTGGCAGACAGCTCCAGTCTGTGGACACGGAGTACCTGGAAACCTGTTTCATGGGGAAACCTCAGCCAGACCATGGGAACCCGCGGGGGTCCTTCACGGCCTGGCTGCCCCGCGGTGAGACTCCCCCGGATGTTTCCCCCTACCACCACCATCCCACATTTCCGAGGGTCCCCAGGCACAGCCACTGCCACTGCCACTTGTCTGATATCATGAAATGCTCCAGTGACCAAGGTTTTCAAGAATCCAGTAAACATGAATTTACTAACTGTGGTGACATTGTCTTGTCCTCACAGAGCTTACAATATAGTTAAAAGTGTAGTACACACACAGGAAGTATGCAGATATATATATATGTGTTAAAGAATTATTTAGAATTACAGAATGTCATGCTGAGTGATGTGTAGAATGCCTTTTAGAGTAATTTAGTGACAAGAGCTATTTACAGGGGAGGTACAAGGTTAGAGTCATCCCTAGACATGTCCTAGATAACCGCCAGTTACTATGTTTGAGCGTAAGGTTTCATGTAAGGTTCTTTCAAAGCACCTTTTAGTCTGTCTGCCTTGGTTGCTCAAAATGTCATTATCTTCATCATCATCAATGTTTGTAACTCATTTTAGTTCATTGGGAAAGAGCTCCAGGAGAGGGAAGACCAGCTGTGTGCCCAGGGGCTTACTGAAAAATTCACAGGTAGAATTTCTGTGGGGCGTCAGCCCAAGGGCAGAGTCTAGGCCTTATCTGGCCAGACTTAGTACTTGGAAGAGAGATGTGAGGAGTATTTTGCTTGCTACTCTAGAACCCACCCTCCACCCTCATCCACTGTCCTCTATACCTCTGGAGGCTGCACTTTATGGATGACAATAATGAGCTTTTTCGCACTCTGGCTTCCGGCCGGGTTTGCTGATGGAAGGTGTAGGAAGGAGGCTGGTGAACAGGAGGAGAGTGGGTCCCACATGTTTGTTCCTGGGTTCCCTCTCTGCTGGGGGGTGGCAGGTTGGTAGCATCATCTACAGAAGGCCCCAGCTCCTGTAGCTAGAGCTACCTCTCAGGTCTAGGTGCCGTGAATGGCGCGTCGCAGTTGTTGACCCTTGGGTATCTTAGCATTCCTGCCAGCATGATTTTACGTGGCTCCTTTAGTTAACCCCTAAAAGTTTTACCCCATATGAGTGTACAGTTCTGGATCAATGATTGACACACTAACTGATATTAAGAGCAGCCTCAGGAGTGGCCCTCGAGATGGAATTCTGTGACTAGTTGCTCACGTATTTGAAAAATGTATGGATAACCTCCTTGCCAGGAAAAAGGAGATATTTCATTTAACATATGGTGGTATCACAACTGCTCACACAGTCATTGTATGGGTTGAAGTGCACATGGAGGGCAAGGGGTTGAGAGAGGAAGTGGCTTTGGCAAAAGGATGATATGGTGACAATAGTGATTATAACAATGTTGGGGTCAGCTGACTCCTTTTGGTGCCCTAGAGTTGTGCTGTTTTTGTGGTCACCACTAACCGCATGCAGCTATTTACATTAAACTTAAGATTGATTAAAATTAAATAAAATTTTAAATTCAGTTCTTCAGGCACACTAGCCACATTTTAAGTGCATGATAGCCACATGTAGCTAGACTACCATATTATAGGACAGCCTAGATCACGAACGTTTGCATCACCGCAGAAAGTTGTATTGGACAATGCTGTCCAAGAAAAGTATAAGGAGTGGAAAAAAAAATTGAAAGCCTTACATGCTCAATTGAGAAGATGGGTGGAAAATGAAAAAGCCCTTATGCCAAGCTCAAAGGAATTCCTCACTTCTTAGAGTTGCACGGCAGAGAAGAATTTCATCAAGTGCTGTGTTGTATGGCTTGTACAGTGGCAAAGCCAATTATTTGCTTGCCTCTGCCAGTCTCTAAGGCTAAGTCAAGGGCAAGTGGGAGGAGGAGTGGGACCCTGACATATGGGAGGGGGAAACAGGTGAGGCCAAGAACTTTGAGATCCCCAGTGGCCTAGAACCTCTTTTTCTGATTGAGGAAACCCCTCTTCCTCCTAGAGAGCAAGCCTTACTGGGACTAAACACCTTTTGATGACTGTACCTGAGCAAGTGTCATCCCAAGGGGACGTCAGTCTTTCTGGGGTCCATGCTGACCTCTCTGATTACCTCCGGGACTATAACAAGAGTAGGTCCAGATAAGGTCGTACAGGACCTGATCTGAGGTGGGAGAGGAAATCAATACGTCAAAATAATTATAAGACCTTAGCAATCAGTTTTGGCCACAGTTTGGGGAGTATGGATTTGAATGAATTGTAAATGGGTTGACCATGTAAAGTGAGACTGAAGAGTTGATGATTGAGCCATATTTATCAATATAAGCTGATTTTCCCGAGATTCTGGATTTAATATGTTGGCTTGAGCAAATAGGAGTGACGTACAATCTGTTAGGATAGCCAAGTGAAACTGGAACTCAATGGTGGCCTGGAGTCAGTGGAACTGATGTATTGGAATTTCCCTGGCAAACTCCAGACAAGCACTGCCAAATAGAACTTTCTGCAATGGTGGGAATTTTCTATAATGGATGCTGTCCAATACAGTAACTTCTAGCTACTTGTGGCTATTGAGCACTTAAAAT
>NW_012138969.1:3758165-3765010 GCF_000956105.1 Propithecus coquereli | reverse complement strand
TTACCTTGACAAGGGAGCTTAAGATACTTAAATTTATTGTGATCATTGGTGTATTTAGACTTGCTGATGTATTTTGGATCTCCGTTCTTCCTTTAAAAAAAAATTTATAGCAATGAGTGACTTACATTTGCTAGAATCAGAATTTCCTCAAACCAAAGATAGGTCTCTTAGAATTGAAGGTTAGAGGAGCTTGACATTGATGACAGATCACTGTCTTTGTATTCTCCAGCTTTTCTCACCCCTCCAGCTCCAGCTTTGTAAAACGTTACAACAATCCCAGTGAATTCCAGTGAACCTCGACATGCCACATAGGCAAAGTTGTCCTTGATTTCTCATAGCACCAGTTTGTATGGCAGCCTTTGTTCTTTTGTTCCTCAGATAAAGGAACTTTTCTATGTGATGTTTAATTAAAATCAAGGCCTCTCTTCACTGGTACCTCACTCAGAGCAGCAGCGTCTAATACAGTAGTTATTGGTTAGTGTCTTTTCTGCCTGCTGAGAAAGACTAGAACATTTTGCGATATTCTAAGAAACAACAGGGGAAGGTGGTTAGTAGTATGGACTCCAGGAATACTCTGTCCCGCGGTTGGAATCTCAGTTTTGTCACGTTTTCCACCATTCGATAGTTATAAGAGCTCAGTCCAATAACCTCTCTAAGCTCCATTTTCCTCATATGTAATGCAAAACCTATAGTATCACTTCAGAGGGTTATTGTGTGGATTAGAAGAGATAATTCATGTAACAACACTCATCACATAGTAAGAAAGTAGAAAATGGCAGGTGATATTAATACTAAGTATCTTAGTCCACGCCTAGGACTCTGGACAAGACTTTTTATGCAAATTGTCATTTCCTTAATCCCCCAAGAAAGAGAGCTGGGGAGCTCCAGGAGTCTCCCTGGAGACTCCAGATATCTCCACAAAGAGACCTAATCGGCTTCCCTTGATATTCTTAGCATCCCCAAAGCTGACTGAAGAAGTGAGTCTGTGAACAGAGGACCTGAGGTTTAAACAGGTGCCACGTTCACTAGCCTCACACTCGAAACCTCTGCCCTATTTTACCTGTTTTGCCTGCAGTTGCTGCATTAAGGAGACCTTGCCTTAATGAAATATTCAGTCCTGGATCTTTTCATGTCCCAAATTAACTTTAATGAGCAAACAGGGAAAGATCAAGAGGGCTGCGGCTGGGACTTAGGGGAAACTTTGAAGCAGAAGCCAGGATGGGGTAGATGCCCTCTGGCAGTCGGCCAGCGTTTGCTTTTGATGACAGAAAACCCTCAGATCTTGTTCATCTGAGCAGCAAACAGGGGCCGCGTTACCAGAATACCGGAGATTTCATCTTTTGCAATGCCTCTGTGTTTCTCGTTCAGCAAACACGTGTCCAACACCTATTGTGAGCAAGAAACTTGCACTGAGGCTTCTCTTAAATGCTCTGGGGGATACCTCGGTGAGTAAGACACTGTCACTGCCCTGAAGGATTTTACCTTTTAGTAGAGGAAATAAGATGTACACAAGTGGCCACATTAGGAGCGGGGCTGTGACATGTCATAAAAGAGGTGCAAAATCCCATATGATAGAAGAAGGCAGAATTGCATCCACCCTGGAGGGAACTGAGACAGCTGAATGCAGGAAGTTAGCCAGGAGCTGCCCTTTTAAGAATGGTGGGACCTGGGAAGGTGAGCAGTGATCATTTAGTGGAGCACGTAGTGTGAGCACTAGCACAAAAGTCCAGGGAATGTTCTAGGAACAGCAAGTTGTACCTACCCTGTTTCTTCTATCTGTGTTTTCATGGGAAAATCTCTCAATCAATTTCACCCTCATTTTCCCCATAAGTAAAATGGGGCTAGTTCTATCTACATCTCGGAAGAATTGTAAATATCAGATGATTTGTATTGTAATACAAGATGCAGAAGATGTAGATCGTTGTCTGTGCTCAAATAATGGTAGAGAGTATCTCTCACACCTGTTTCTGTTTCTCCCCTTTATTCCCTAAGCTGGTGAGAAGCAGACCCCCGAGAATTTCCGCTGGAATATGGAGTTTTGGAACAAAAAAGAGGAGCTGAAGATCAATACTAATGTTTACATGAGGAAATGTAGGATTGCCACAGGCAGCCCCCAGCAGGGACAGTCCCCTTCTGTCATAAAAGTGTCCCGGGTAGAATGAGTTCTGGACCGAAATCTCCAGGCTGACTATGCCCTCGTTCCTTCCTTGTTACAAACTCCTGGGTGGCATGGTTGTCTTTCCAAGTGTCCTGCCACTTCCGTATCCCCAAAGAACTCTTTTTTCAAAGACATTTCCTTCCCTGCTTCCCCAGTCTTCTGGTTGAAGACTTTCCCGCGAGGAGCTTAAGAATTCGTCAGATGCTCTGTTCTTAGCAGTGTTGGTTTCCTGGACGTGGCTCCTTTGGAGCTGCTTCTTGTCATTTTCCATTTTTGATATTCAACAAACATTTGAAACAAGGTCTTAATTGTAGCTTATCCTTTTATCTCTGGGTTTCAGCAGAGGCCTCAAAGGCTAGTAATGAAACTGTTGGTGGGAAGTCCCACTGTCAATCGAGGGCAGGTGCTGGAGCATGCACGCGGGACTGTCAAAGGGGTCACCTGAGTCTGTGGAATGGAATTCAATGGAATATTATTCAGCCTTAATAAAGGAGAGCTTGCAATTTTTTTTTTCTCTTCTTTTTTTTTTTTTTTTTTTTTTTTGAGACAGAGTCTCACTCTGTTGCCCAGGCTATAGTGAGTGTCATGGCGTCAGCCTAGCTCACAGCAACCTCAAACTCCTGGGCTCAAGCGATCCTCCTGCCTCAGCCTCCCGAGTAGCTGGGACTACAGGCATGCGCCACCATGCCTGGCTAATTTTTTCTATGTATATTTTTTAGTTGTCCAGATAATTTCTTTCTATTTTTAGTAGAGACAGAGTCTCGCTCTTGCTCAGGCTGGTCTCGAGCTCCTGAGCTCAAGGGATCCTCCTGCCTCGGCCTCCCAGAGTGCTAGGATTACAGGCGTGAGCCACCACGCCCGGCCAGAGAGCTTGTAATTTGTGACAACATGGACAAACCTAGAGGACATTATGCTAAGTGAAATAAGCCAGACACAGAAAGAAAAATACTGTAAGATCTCACTTCCATGTGGAATCTAAAAAAAAAAAAAAAGAAAACAAAACAAAAACCAAACTTGAATATGTAGAAAGAGAATAGAAAGTTGGTTACCAGGGCTGGAGGGGTGGGAGGTGAAAGTTAAAGGTTTATAGTTTCAGTTATGTAAGATGAGTTAAGTTCTAGAGATGTAATGTACTACAGCATGAGGACAATGGTTGATGATATTGTATATTGGAAATTTGCTAAGAGTAGATTTTAAGCACCTTTACCACACACACAAAAAAGTTAACTATGTGAAATGATGGATATGTTAATTTGCTTGACTGCAATCATTTCACTATGTATATGTATAACAAAACATTATGTCATATATCTTAAACATATACAATAAAATAAAGCCCTATAAGTAGCATTTCAAATGGAATAAGGGGAGTGGGGAAGAAATTCCATCTTAGGACCTGGGAGCCTCTGCAGAGAAGGAGATCTGAGCTGGCTGATGTCATCGGTGTGGCAAAGGCACTTAATGCAGACAGAGCCAAGACAGGCATGCAGCAAAGTATAGGTACAGGGGTGCTTGGAGGTCAAGATCATATAGGCTGTCATTGTGGCAGTGGGAATGAAAAATGGAGTACATTTTAAAGAAAAAACTCATAAAACTTAAATTCTCGCAGTGCTTTACAGTTTGCAGAGCTCACCACAACCCATGGGATGGGTGGGAAATTTACTTTGTACTTGTTTAACAAATGAAATAACTGTGGCAATTATCTTACCCAACAGTACACTAGCAAGTGACATAAGCCAGGCTTCCTGGCTTCAGGTTTATCTGTTATTCATTTCATGGCATTCAATCCTGTCCAATCCTGTCCCTCCAAACATGTTCTGGGCAGTTCAGTGATAGAGACTACTTAAAATTTTACTTTTGGAATTGTAGGAGTATGCCATGAAGATTATATTGATTGATCATTCAACAAACACAATAATTACATTTCAGAGGGAGGAGATAGATTATAAAATATAAGCAAGCAATGTGTATATGTCATATTAGATGCCAGTAGAGCCAGAGAGAGAAGTGGAGCACAGAAAGGGAGTAAGATGTGCCAGGCATGTGGGGGACTGCTAATTTTAAATAGGTCATCAGTGAAGGCCTATGTGATAATGGTGACATTGGAGCAGAGACCTGGAAATAGGGAGCTGCTAGTGAGTCATGCAGATATCTAGGAAGAATTGTTCAAGCGTGGAAATAGTAAGTGCAAGGGCCCTGAGGCAGGAGCTTGCTTAACATGTTTTAGGGAAAAAATCAGGAGTCCAGTTTTGGATGGTTGAGTTTTAGGTACCTGTTAAATGTATATCTCTGGGGTTCAGGAAGAAAGCCCATGTGCCTGGGCACAGTGAACAAGCGAGAGACTAGGGGGAGACCAGGACGGAGAGAAGCAGAGGGGCTGGAAGGACACCACAGGGCTTTGCTTTTTGCTGTCAGTGAGAATGACGTCACTGGGGAATTTTGAGCAGAGAGGTGACAATCAGATCTAAGTTTAAATAAGATAATTGTGAGTGCTGTGTTGAAAATAGACTCTAGAGACTCGGGAAGGAAGCAGGGAGAGCAGTGAGGAGGCTGTGGCAATTATCCAGATGGGAGATGACGGCGGCATGGACCAGGAAGAGAGAGGTGAGGATGGCGAAAGTGGTCAGATTTTATGTTTTTTGAAGGTGTGTCAAGAGGATTTGGAGATCAGTTAGATGTGTTGTATAGAAGAGAGCATCAAAGATGACACCAAGGTTTTTAGCCTAAGGAACTGGAAAGACGAATTTTCATTTGAGACGGCAAAGGATTCAGGAGGAAAAGGATTTGGGGGAAAGACCAGGAGTTTAGCTGGGTCATTTAAAGTTTGAGATGCCTGTTTAACGTTCAAGTATTGATGGCAATTGTTTACAAATGTCTGGAGTTTAGGGACGGGTCAGGGTGAGAATATAGGTGTGGGAATTCACATATAGTTCTCGTGATTTCCAGTGGAGTAGCTGTCAAGCACTGAAGGAACTGAGATTTTACCCTATTTACAAGGTAACAAGTCAGCCTACCACACGTTTATGGATGCTGGCAGCAGACATAAGACTCCTAGCTCACACACCGAGGACTTTATTCCAGCAGTAAAAGGAGCCAGAGTATTTTCCTGTCCCAGAGCCCTGAGTCTCAGTTTCCCCAGCAGTATGAAGAGGGCCAGCAGATGCCTGCACGTGCAGTGGGTTGCGTTACAGGAAAGGAGCCCCAGGCTTAGGAAACCCAAATCTTTTACAATTGGCAAGAAGCATTCCTGTCCATTGCTCCAAGAAATCCACTATCTCCATGTTCCAAAGCTGTTTGCTATACAAAGATAGTCCAGAATAAAGCCAGCTGGTGTCTAATTATGAGCCGTGCAGAGACGAGAGAGATCTGTGGGGAATTGTCTCCCAACATAGTATCACCTTCCTAAGGATCATCGTGGAAATTTTAAGGGACATTTAAAAATTTTTGCAATGATTGGGAGTTCTGCTGTCATTTTATGGGCTGAAGCCAGGGACAGTAGAAATTTCACAATGTATGGGACAGTATCAAGCAAAATGAATTACTGCATGTCCCACACAAGTTTTAAATGTCCTTGCAGGCATTCCCTTAATTAGAAAAAAATTATTATTTGAGCCTAGACCCTATCTCCACTTTATGAAGTATTCTTAGTACAGCTTAATATACACTTAATATTAAATCATTTAAATCAAAGGAATATTGTACTTTGTTTTGTTCAGAATTTTATCAAAAGTTATTCACCACTGGGGGAAAAATACATTGCTAGCAGCAATACTAGCTGTTTGAATCACCATACTTGTACCAGACTACATTTGTAGCTGATGCAATTACGGTGATTTTGTGTGTATATCAAAATGTACTTATTCAGTCTTTATTTCATAAGGTCAAATACGAAGAAAAATATTTCGTTGAATATTACCTTACTTCTCTTAAATAAAACGTCTTCATTAAAAGAAAGTAAAATATAGTCGGATGCTTGTATCTAATATTGTTGGGAGGTTAATGAAGAAGAGGATTAAAAATTGACCATTGGATTTAGTAGAAATCATTACTGACCTTGAAAAGAACAATTTCAGTGGAGAGATGGGGTCACGAGTTTGTTTGAAGTTAGTTCAAAACAGCATGAGAGGACAGGAATTGAGACATGAGGATAAACAGCTTATTTGAGGAGATTTTCTGTGCAGGGGAGCAGAGAAATGGGGGGTATGCAAAGCACGGAGTGCTGGGCACATAGCGAGGGCTCAGTAAGTGCTGGCCGGAGAGGGGCTTTATGACCTGAGAGGTGCACGGTCGATGTCGTCTACTGAGAAAGTGCTGGTTAAAAGAATGGCGGGGATGGGGTAGTCAGGAGAGCCTTCTTGCAGTCTTTTCTTTCAAGTTTTAAAAGAGATGATGGTGTCAGAGGAGGAACACAGAAATGAGAGGCTGTTGCAAGCATGAGCTTAGGCACAGAGATGGGAGGCGTTTGGGGGAGGGGGAGGGGAGATCTGGGAGAGGAACCAAAAGGCTTGTATAGAGAGACCCGGAGAGGCAGTGGATGGACGGCCTCAAAGGCCAGATTGTGGCATTTATGGTGGGTCTGATGAATCAACAGGGAGCCACACAGAGGCCTTGAGCAGTCAGGAAAGCAATGGGAATGTAGCGTTAGTTGTGTTTTTGCTGTGCTTCTGTTCCAAGTGGTGGAATTGGG
>NW_012138969.1:3729338-3757685 GCF_000956105.1 Propithecus coquereli | reverse complement strand
GCTTTAAAACAGACTTTCTGCTGCAAGCCAGGCACTACTCCCTGGACCTTGCTTACTTTATCTGTCAAATAAGAATGTCGCTTCTTGCAAGGATTAGCTATCTACACTGTTGCGTGAGAAGAATGCGTATTACTGGTGTCAATTTTTTAAAATGCCACCCAGTCCTGGCCAGTCAGTAAATGATGGAGCAGGTGGAGAACTGTGGGGAGAAGCAGTAATATTTTCTGGCCTGAACTTGCCAGTCCTGCCTGGTGGAGCCCACTCAGCCCCAGGCCACAGTCCCCTCTTTGACAGTCCTATTTTGTTTACATGGTCCAGGTTGTAGGGAAATCTCTAGCAGAGGTGCTGTTATTTCTGAATTCTTTAGATTATGACTCAATATTCTGGTTGTGGGGCTCTTGATCCTGAGAGGTTGGACAGGTACGTGGCTGGAGGAAATAAACAGGCAATGAAAATATTTGTAAACTGGTGACTTTGGGATCTATCGTCAGTTCAAAATGACAGCTTTCTGTCAGATTATCAACTTCTTTTTTTTTCTTTTCAAATAAACCTGTTTTACTTGCAATGAAATATCTAAAGCGACAGATTGTTATCATGAGTGATAAATTTGAAGGTTTTTAGTAGCTGGGCTGTGAGGAGGCCTTAGGTGCTGGCTGGGATGATCTGGACACCAGATAGGTTTCCATGAGCGCTGTGGCCTGGTCTGCCCCACCCCACCATGGAGAAGTTGCAGCGCTGGCTATGTCCGGGCAGCCGTAGAAACCCACCGTGGCCCGTGAACAAACAGGCAGTTTGACTTCTCAAAGTGGAACTCTGAAGGCTGGCTGTGGGAACCTGCGGCCAGGGCTGCCTCTGGAGTGTGACCTGAGGGGCCTTTGCTAATTCCTTCCCCTAAATCACCCCTTCCCTCTCCCTGACCCTCAGTCCCACAACCCACCAGCCAAAATATCTGAATTCTGACATTGCGCGGAGACTCCAGGCTGGGATCTGGAATCGGTCTGCCTGAACTTAAAACCCTGACTCTGGCATTTTTAGCTGCATGACCTTGGGCTAATTACATGGCCTTTCTAAGCTTTGGTTTCTTCATGCTCAAAATGAGGCTAATAATTAGCATTATTATGAGCATAAAGTAGGATTTTTGTGAGATTAAAGGAAAAAAATATATAAAGTCCAATTCCGTGTCTGTCACAGAGTCACTTCCAATAAATGTTAGCCAGTTAGTGAGCCGTTTCTCCCTCTTTGAGGGAGAATAAGATAAGATGCAACATGGACGTGTGAAAATGTTACATTGAATATTGATAATATTTTTAGAAGATGCTTTTACAAGCATTAGCATTTTCAATTTTCACAACATCCTAGTGACTAAGAAGAATTATCACTCTTTTTAAATAGATGACGATTTTGAGGTTCAGCTATGTGACATTCCAAGTTGATATAGTAAGAAAAATTAGGAATTCAACAGGGTGGTCCAACTTTGGAAGCCGATTTTCTTTCAGTGCACTATGCTGACAGCAGGAATGCTTAGAGAGGAAACATGGAAGTTTGCCCAAATTCGCACTTTTGTGCATGGAATTAGGTGTTTAATAGGGGGAATCTTTGAGAATACATATACAGTTGTACTCCAAAATCCTTTGAAATATCATATATAGAAAACTTTAAGTATTCTGAATATACAGAATGTTCAGGAAAAAACAAAAGATCATTCTTAAAAACTTTAGCTAGAGTCAATGTTTTACAGTTTCAAGCAGAGAACCACCTCGCCCAGAGCCAATTCACTTTTTTTCGACACAATGTTAACCAGTCTGTACAGCTGATTCATTTCCTACATAATAGGAGATTAGAAGAAACATTAATTGAAGAAGACTTCCACTGACAACAGGAAGAACCAGACGGTAGTCTGACAAGAGCATAAACTCTGACAAGCAGAACAAAATCTAAAAGACCTTAACGGTTTGAGACTAAGTGCAGATAATCAGAGTAGTGACCCTACATCCCTCTCCCACCACCCGTGGTGTTCCTGTATGATACGGAACAGGACAAGTAAGTGAGCCGTAAAAAATAAAAAATTAAATTAAATTCAAAATGCTTTATTAAAAATGGCAGAAATGTTTCAAGACATTTTAATGATATTCACATCTAAAGTGGTTCAAAAAAATGAGAAAAAAAAACCCCTATTTTAATTGCAGTTTCCTAGAACAATTTAATGGCAGATAAACTGAGGTTTTATTGTCACTAAAGAGCAATTCGTGTGCATAATATTATTAGGCTCATAGGACTAACAGAAAGGTCAAATCTCAAAGTCATCTACCTAATTTTTGGTATGATAGAGTGAGTCACCAAAAACTTAACTTGAATTTTGTTTTTCAGTGCATCAAGAAGACCCTCTGGAACTTTTAACTTTTGCGTGTCCCTCTTGTAGTAAAAGTCTCCCTTTCTCTAATATTTAGGAAGGAGATTACAACTAGATAGGAGGAATGAATTCTGGTGTTCTGCAGCGCTGTACAGCGAATATGGTTAACTATTAATATAATTTATTATACATTCTCATAAAGCTAGAAGAGAGAATTTTCAATGTTCTTAGCACAAAGAAATGATAAATGTTTGAGGTGATGGATATGCTAATTACTCTAATTTGATTGTTATATATTGTATCCATATATTGAAGTAATACTCTGTATCCCATAAATACGTACACCTGTTACATGTGAAATAAAATTAAAAGGAAAAATAAATGAATAAGATATTTCAATAAATCAATAAAAATTGGGCAGAAATGGCTATTATACCATCAAATAACACTAAGTGGCACAGTATATTATATATGATATTTGAAAAAATTAATAAAAAATCAGTATAAAAACTAAAAAAAAAGAAAGAAGGAAGGAAGAAATGAAAGATATTGTCCTGGCTACACTTCAAGGGCGGCAAATAGATAGGCCTTTGTGCTCTTGAAGGCTGGATCCTTCTTGTCTCCCAGGAAGGTGGGCAGCTCTGTTTTTATTCCTAAAGCAGGAGCCGTTTCTGGTGGTATGGTACTCAGACTATTGAAGGAGAACAGGTCAGGATGAACATTTTGGGCTTTAAGAGCTTAAAAAGCAAGCAGCAGTCCAGCCCTGGAAGACATCCTGGGGGTTGGGAATGGCAGGAGGAGACCGAGAGTTTTGCTGGAAGTAGATGAAATCACTCCTTGTGAGCAGGACCTCAGAGGGGACAGCAGGAGCTGATAGGAAGGAGTGGGAGGGACAAGGCCCTAGGGCCCATGCCCGGAGCACTGTGTCTGAGGTCACTCAGAGAGCTGTCCTCCTTCCAAAGCCCCTGCTGGCTCGAGCAGAGACTAGGCTGTGACAGCCTCTATCTCACTGGGCTGTAGCGCCAGGGAAATAGAGTCTGTCCCCCTGGAGGATGAGGGCGAGGGGTGGAGGGGAACGGGGCAGGAGGGGGGCTTGTTACCATGGCGACAGCATGAGCACTCTTAGAGCCTCTCCCCTTTCTGAGAATGGCTGTTCAACAGGTTTTATGATACCTCATTTGCCCTGTGGTTCTTGGAGGAGGGGGGGATGAGTCACAGAGCATGACAAAGGGTCCATTTCCTGACAGTCTTGGGGGCTGAAGCCAGTTCTATTTTCATTTCAGAAGTGAGTGACATTACTTCTGTCCAGAGAGTGTGAAACTGTTTATGTTTAATTTTTACATCTGCATAGGCAGGAAACCAGGAAAAAGGGTCTCTTGACCGATAGCCAAGCTCTTCCACATAGCCAAGCTGTTGATTCTTATGGCTTCTTAAATGATGTAAGTTATTTTGATACCCCTGGGTCAGCTTTCAAACTGACCCTAATAACTGTGAGTTATTTTGATGCCCCTGGGTCAGCTTTCAAAGTGACCCTAATAACTACAAGTTGTTGCTCTGAGTAATGTAGCAGGTCTCGCTTCTCTTGATGGGAAACTCAAGTTTCCTCGCTCAGAGGCACAGTCAGTAACACAGGCTATTCTGGACCATCTTGGGCAGGCTAACCAGTTGGCTGAAACATCACAGTACCGAATCTTGTGGATGCGGGTGGGACCGATTGGGGGAACTGCAGGTTCTCAGAGGGCTGTAAAGTAGCGGACCCTCCACTGCTTCCTCCATCGGATAAACTGGGCTGCCTCTTATCGGATGTGGGTACCTTTAGCTCATGGTGGAAATAATGCTAAAGAGAGTGGGCAGGTCCTCTTAATTGTGATCATTAATTAACACGGATTATGGGTTTACTGGGATATTTCTGATTCTCTGACCCTTACTTAAGTAGTTTGGATTTTCCGTGCTTGGCTCCTTTCTGTCTGTCCTCCCGAGGAGAGGAGAAATGGAAATCCTTTTCAGTTCCCAGCGCAGCAGTGTTCTCTGATTTTTCCTGAGTGTCGAAGGTCCCTGACAGGAAGGAATGAGAAAAGGGTCACACTAAGGACCTTCTCATGGAGGAACTGCAGTCCCGGGAAGTAACTCTTTCCAGAAGGTGGAACACCCCTCCCTGTTCACACGTGTGTCCAGTGGGTTGGCTGGACCATGCGCCGAGAAGAAAGCAGAGCACTCACCCAGCTGTGGGCTGCCCCAGCACACATGCCTTTACTTTCTCTAGAAAATGGACTGCTTTTTAATACCGACTCCATTTTTCAGCAACGTGGCAGATGGATCTAATCCCCACTTCCCACCCCCCCCAGACATGCTGAATAAAATAAATAAGATGTAAAAAAAAATTTTTTTTTTAAAGCCAAGATCTAAAGAAGAAACCCAAATCCCCTTGTGATAAAATATAAAATGTGACTCATAGCTAGAAGACGCACTCATGGCAGGCAGGGTGAACTGGGCTCATATCCATTTGTTCTAACAGCTGGGGTTTTCATGCCAATAGAGTGGCAGGAAATACAGTCCTAGGGAACGAAAACACAGATTCCTGCATGAAGGCTGCATGTGGAAGTTTGGAAGTGTGGCCCCTTCAGTGGAAGGAAGACTGAACAAACCCCTCCCGCCAGCTTAAGAGAGAGCAAGGAAACTGCTCTCTGCTAAAAGTTCAGGGTAGAAAATAAAACAAGGCTCCTGTGGGAATCTGAAACCTCTCCACGTTCACACTGCTCTAGGTTAGGGGTGCAGGAATTCCAAACCAAGATATTAACGTAAAATCTGGTAGTGGATTAATAAAATCCAGTGGTACCCAGCAGAAGCGAACGAGGCTGCCAAAGGAAAAAGCAACTGCAGCTGAAGAGTTTCATAATCAGACTTAGAGACCCCGCCCGGGGAACCTGTGCAAGTTTCCTGGGGCTGCCAGAAACCAAGTGCCACAGACTGAGCTGCTCAGTCAACAGAAATGCGTCGTCTCCCCATTCTGGAGGCCAGACTTCTAGGTCAAGGAGTCAGCAGGATCGTTTCTGTCTGAAGGATCGAGGAGAAGTCAACTGCACACCCCTCCCCTGGCTTCTGGTGGTTTCCTGGCAATCTTTGACATTCCTTGGCTTACAGAAACACCACCCAGACCTCTGCCTTCACGCTTCCATGGCATTCTACCTGTACTGTGTCTGCATCCAAATTCTCTCTTTACGTAAGGATACCAGCCATATCCGATTAGGGGCCCACCCTGCTCCAATACGACCTCAGCTCAGCTTAGATAATTATATCTGCAACGGCCCCCTTTCCAAATAAGCTTATATTCTGAGGTTCTGGAGGCTTCAACATAGGAAAACTGGGGGGCACACAATTTAAACCATAATAGAAAGTCCATGCCAGGGAGGGTCAGCTGACATGCACGTGTGATGGGAGAGTAGCACCCCAAGAATGTAATAGAACAGTCTGAAAGAGACAGGGCTGCTTAACTCTCTCAGACTCAGTTTCCTCCGCTGTCACAGGGAGGGAGCCTGCTTCATCTAACACTGTCATTATAAGGCTCAGACTAGATAATGTACGTGTGAGCGCCTTGCAAACTGTGGCATACTGTGCTAACGTTCGTTTTCATTTTTATTATTTTAGTTAATTGGAAATACTGTGATAACGCCCATTTATTCAGGGCTATGCGAAACTCATTATCTCATTCAATTCTTACCATAAGCCTGTGTGGCAAATGTCTTCATTTTGTAGATGAGGAGATTACAGCTTAGATAAAAGTCCTTTGCCTGAAGCCACATGGCTAGTAAGTGGCAGAGCTAGAATGAAAAACTTTGGCCTGTCAAGGTCCAAAGTCTGAGGCGAGCTTTTACTGATTCTGAGTATTTCCCAGGTGTTAGGGCTGAGTTCTAGGCACTGTTGAGGCTGAGGAGGAGGCAAAAGAAAGGTGTACTCTGTCCTGAGGAGGAAAAGCCAGGCCAGTGGGAAGGGTAGATAGAGACTCATTTCCAAAGCGAATAAGCGGCCAGGCGCGGTGGCTCACACCTGTAATCCTAGCTCTCTGGGAGGCTGAGGCGGGCGGATTGTTTGAGCTCAGGAGTTCGAGACCAGCCAGAGCAAGAGCGAGACCCCGTCTCTAATAAAAATAGAAAGAAATTAATTGGACAACTAAAATATATAGAAAAAATTAGCCGGGCATGGTGGCGCATGCCTGTAGTCCCAGCTACTTGGGAGGCTGAGGCAGGAGGATCGCTTGAGCCCAGGAGTTTGAGGTTGCTGTGAGCTAGGCTGACGCCAGGGCACTCTAGCCCGGGCAAAAGAGTGAGACTCTGTCTCAAAAAAAAAAAAAAAGCGAATAAGCGTGGTGTTGGGGGCAGGGAGGAGGAGAGAAGAAGAACAATGAATGAGACCCAGTCCCTGCCCTGGAGGAGGCAGGGAGAGCAGAAACCTGATGTGCATTTCAGTGTCGGTGGGCACAGAGGAGCCTTGTGGTCCCAGAGGGACAACGGGCCTGGACACGGGGTCAGGAAGGCAGGGAGGGCTGCAGGGGGGAGGCAGTGTTGGACCTGATCTGGAATGTGCCAGGGTGTGGGCTCTGTTTGGAACCCCAACTCTACTGCTTACAAGTTGTATGACTTCGAACAAGTTTCTTAAATTCCTGAGACCTCGGCTTCTTAAAGCATAAAATGGAAATACTTACTTGTTTCTCTTCATAGCTATGTGCCTCTTCTTTCTCCTTATGGAATTGAGGGATTGATGCCCACCCTCCTTCCTGTCCTGTGCCCTGCAGGGACCGAAGCAGGTGGAGACCAGCCAAGGATGGTGACTCCTCTTGCTGTGACAGGTTGAGGCGCAGCCTGCTGAAGGGTCTCTGGGTGGAGTCCTCCCTTAATCGCAAGTGTGAAGACTATGCAGAAATACAGTGTATGTCTATATGGATATAGACATAGATTTATAAAACAAAGGGCTCCTCTTTTCTGCCCCTGGGCATCTGTGGGGTTGTGGTGTCCTGGAGTGCGGCAGCCACCTTGAAACCATGATGGTTGCGAGTCTGAGGACAAGGCCAGCAAGGACAGCAGAGAGAAACACTAGCGATGACCTGGGTCCTTGCCTGCAGGCAGCCTCCGAGTTGACCATCTCGGGCGTGCGCAACCTTTAGAGTTCTCGTTAAGTGAGAGAATAGATTTTTGACTGCTTACACCAGTGAAATCAGGGTTTTTCTATTATTTATGGCCAAAAACATTCTAAATGATTTCTTACCTCGTAGATTTATAAGGAAAAAAATGCAGTCATTTTTAAAACTGTTCAGCACTGTGAAATGAGAACAATTATTAACATAACATTTTATTATGGGATTATATACTGGTGTCTTCTTTACTAATGTATGTCATGTTTCTCCAAATATATATGAGAACATTCTTGGCCAGAACTCAAGCTTCTACTTCTTTGGTCCTCCACTCAGCTAACAAACAAAATGCATAGTGGGTGTTTAATGTTTAATGTCTATTTCATCATTAATCACTTTTGTCCCCCTAACTGTGACCCCGATGACAATCCAACCCAGATGCTGCCCTTGTGATTTGAGTGGAGATTGTGTTCCCAAGATGAATGTTTTATTTTGCCACTGGGAAGTAAATTCCAAGAGGATCAAAGTAGTTTAAGAAACGGGAAAATGGAAACCTTTCTAAAATTGTCTGGAAGGTGCCAGAATCTCAGGCTATCAAGGCCAGAAAGGAGTTGGGAATCATCTGGTCCATCCTCCTCATTTTACAGCTGAGGCCCAAAGACTCCCTTATGGTCACTCAGCTAGGTCCCTGCCCCAATCCCTTCCCTTATTTTTCATCACTTCTCTACTTTCTCTGGAGTCAACTTCGCTCACAAGCTGAAGTGGGGAAGCCCTCTACCCAGAGGCTGTTTGGGCTGCCGGGAATCCGTGTGAATCTGTGCGTCTACTTCCTACCAAGGTCACTCTGCAGAGTTGCTGCCAGGGGACGGGTGTCCTGGCATGAGATCTGAGACTCGGCATCCTTTGCTGACTGCAAACATCAGCCCCTCATCCCTGAAGGGTCACCGAGGGGCAGGGGCTGGGAAGAGCCCTCTCCCTGTCCATGCACCAATCTGCTCCAAGTGTGGAGGTCTGGTGACAAGGGTCATGAGAGACTCCCCGTCCTCATCTGGGTCAGTGCCAAGGACAGTGCAGTACCCACAGGCTGGGTGAGATTCCGGAGCTCTGGAAAGACCTTTGTTCCTGTGTGTGGTAGTCCACCTCCCCAGGAAGCCTGCCTCCCACCCCCACCAGAAGCCTCTACCCTCACCTGCTCCCCATTCCCAAGTTGTCAGCTGTCCCACTTAAATCTCAACGCAAACGTCTACTGCTCTACAAGGATTTTTCTGACCTCCTCACCAGCATTAACCACATCCTCCTCTATGTTCCTGCCTTACTTTGTTTATACCACCATCATAAAATTTAATTCAAGATGGCTTTAGTTGAATCTTTTCTACTAGACCAATACTTTTAAACTTTATATGCATACAAATCAACTGGGGATCTTGGTAAAATGCAGATTCGGATTCTGTAGGTCTGGGATGGGGCCTGGGATTCTACGCTTCTAACAAACTCCCAGGGAATGCTGAGACGGGTGGCCTATAGACCATACTTTGAGTGGCAAGGTGCTGCTTTTGAGTTCCTTAAGGGCAGGTGACATGTTTTAGTTATCTTTGTAAAACCAGCTTTTAGCACAGAGTCTGGCTGATTGTAAGTGGTTAATACGTGTTTGTTGAATTGCAAAGGAGCTGATAAAGGTTTCTGGGGTGTTCCTTGCATATGAAAATATGTGACTTTTTTATTTCAAATCATTTTATCTCTAATAACCTGGAAGTAATTTAAAATATGAAAAGAAAGAGTCAAACTTGTTCCCTTTCTGGGGGCTGCTAGCATGATTGCCTCACACAAGCATGATCAAAGGTCACCAGGAGACTGGATTCCACAGAGCATGGCTGGGAAGAAGGCTTCCCGGCTCCCAGATTGGAGAGTTTGGTTACAAAGTCTCCGAGAGGTAGCAGGTGGCAGAAGAGACAGGAAATTTAAGGGACCCTCAGAGGATAGGGCGTAGTTGCTGGGTCATGAGCACCTTAAAGTGTTTCTTGATGGTGACTTTGTATCATGAATATTTGTCGTCCAGGGAGAACCAAGCAGGATGCGCTGAGCAGGTTTGTTGTCCCATAGGGTCCAACTTCTTGAGCACGTAGACCCGACCTCCCTGCTCGTTGAGGTGAGGCTGGAGAAACGTGACCATATTTAAACCAGAGGTTCCACTTCCGTCTGCAGCTCTGTCTGCTGGACTGCCTCACATGCTTTGCAAATACGGGCTTTGAGCAGTATTGGAATACTGTTATAGCTGAGATGGCAGGAAGTGGGGTGGGGGTTGAGGGGCTCACAGCGGGCAGGATAAATTCCGAGCAGGACCAAGACCACAGCTTTACAAATCCAGAAACTCAACTGTATCATTCCATTAAGGCGCTGAAGGACTGACTGACACTAATATATAAACCTGAAGGACAGTTTATTCATTATCATCAAAGGATATGTCTTTCCAGTGCCTGAAACAGTCACACCTGCTTAGGAGAACCCACGCACACCTACCCATCCACACTTTCCTCCTCCTCGTGCCCTAGGTCAGGGTTGCCAGTGACAAGGTCATCGGTACCTCCTGGCACACACTGGGTGCACTCGTGGGGGAAATACAGCAGGTAAAGGAAGAGCTAGACAAAGTGTCCCTTCTCCAAAAACACTTCACTTCTGTAATAATTATTTATTTTCTCCCAAATAAAGCCTTTCCCTTGGGCAGCACTGGATAAAGGCAGATAAATTCTTGCTTCTAATATCTGTGTTTCCAGACTCAATATCAACCAGCCTCTCCCCTTCTGGCTTCAAAGTAACTGATTTGCTTGTAGATTTGCTTATAACTGAGTTGTGTTCTAGGCTTCAGGCTACCCCCGCAGTGGGCGTTTTAATGGCAGGCGTGTGCGGCATGGGCACCTCTTAGCATGAGACCCTTCTGCAGAGATCATTGTTCTCCTCTGATGCTGACTCTCCTCTTGTCCCACAGTTCTGGTCTCTCTTCCTGACGGCACCCCTGAGGGGTTGGGCAGTGTGGGACAGAAGATCAAGATCCAACCTTTTGAAACTGTTTCATTAAAAAGAAAGAAAGAAAATCAAAAAATCAAAAAAAAAAAAAAAGGACAGATCCAGCCTGTGGGCCCACCTGAGTGCTCCACTGGCTGTGAGCTTGGGGCTCCGTAGGCTGCGGGGACAACCTTGGCCCCCTCAGCATTTGCTTCATGCTGAGCTGGGACGTCCTTGTACTTCTTGTTGACAGTGGCTTGTGACTGAGCGTCTCAGCATATACACTGTTACCAACTAACCCACTAACCATGTGACATCCTGGGTCACTTTTCTCTGGGCTTCAGTTTCTTCATCTGTAAAAAAAATAACGAGGGATTTGGAAGAAATGAGCCCCATGGTCTGTCTCCTCCAGCCCTAAGATTAACAGCTGATTTATTTATTTAACATATTTATTTTAGATATATTTATTATATGTGTTTATTTAATACTTATTAACTATATTTAATATATAATTTCTTTAATAATATAATTTAATATAAGGGTATTTATATTTAAAACCTGCTTTAAAATACAATATTTCATGGAATCCCTACAAAACCACATTTATAGATGAAGAGATTGAGTCTTAGAGAAGATAAATAACTTATTTTAAAACACCCACCTTGCAAATGGCCAAACTAGGTCTCGAACACAGATCAGAATTCTCATTTCCTTAATCACTAACTCATAACATCCTCTGGGGCCTCGACCAGGAGGACTTCTAACCTAATTCCCACCCTTGAGAGGGAAAGTATAGCCTCTGGCTCCCTCTCCTCCCCCTTCCTTGCTTCCTCTTCTCAGAGTCTGAGCTGCTTGCATCCTCTTTGTGTTCTTTCTGAATTCTCCGTGTTCTCTCTCAGCCTTCTCTGTCTCTCTTTTTCTTCCTCCCCTATTGGTCCCTCTCTCAGCCTCCTCCCTCCCCTGCCCTTCCTCTCCCACTGAGTGTCAGCCTCTCTTGGTAAACGTTGCTGGGCTCTTATAAAGTTGTTGCCCCACACTCCTGGGTGAATCTGTGGGTCAGTGAGGGCTGGAAGATGGTGTCCAGGTGTGGCCTAATGACCAGGGTGGTGGTTTCTAGTCTAGTGCAGTGGTTTCCAAGCCCAGGTGAAGGACAGCCTGTATTGAAATCACCATGGTGGAAGAGGTATATGATTCAAAATGCAGATCCCTGGGCTCCAACCCAGAGACTTTATTCATTAGGGTCAGGGTAGAACTTGGTCATCTGTATTTTTAAAAAGCTCCCCCAAGATGATTCTGATGTATAATGATGTTCCTACCTTACTGTTGGGACCTGTGCCTTCCAGGGCCTATCCCTGAGTTGGTCAGGGGAGCGGGTGAGCCAGGGAATGGCCAGGTGTCCAAATGGGTACCAAGAGTGTTGTCTTAGGAAAAGATCATGCAGGCAGGTCACGGGACATCAGCCAATGAGTTTGACACTTGCTCCTTCCCCATCCTAGATGTCAGTGGTACATCTGGCTCAATAGTGAGAACTCCTTGCTCCTGCTACTTTTGGGCAAGTGGAATGATATTAAATTTTCATGGGGAAAAGATGATAAGGAAAAACATGTTAAAAAAGGCTTCTTGGGGGAATAAAAATGAAAAAGAGCATTGAGAAACACTGGGTTATGCAAAGGTGTCTGTGTCTCTGGCTGAGAAGTTATAATTATGCCAAGTCATCCATACCCTTTCATTCTGCATCTCTGTCTGAAAGGAGTCAAAGATAAGGGTTGAACTCACATATCATAGGCTCCCCAACTGTTAACTGGGAATGATCATATCTTCCTTGATTCTACAGCTGGGCTGAGCACTTTCCTTTAATTGCATAGTTCTAGTCATTTGTTCCACTCATTTGACAGTTAGCATTAATGACCTGGCATTATTTGTACATATTTGTTCTGCCTTCATAACTAAATTATAAAGTATTTTATGGCAAAGGCTATGAGATCATTTGATAGTTTATTCACTTATTCATCCATCAAACATTCATTGAGTACCACCAGGCATGGAGCTAGACTCTAAAGAGACAAAGATGACAAGACATGATCTCTGACTTTGAAGACTTCCCAGTAAATAAACAGCTATGAAATGATGTAACAAGTGTAATGGTAGACATATGTATAAGTTGCATAGAGAAGTATCCTGCATGTATAAGTTGTGTAGAGAAGAGGCAGAGCTTGAGCTGAGACTTAAAGGAGAAAGGAGGAAGAGGAATTTCCCAGATAGAGAAGGGGTAGGGGACAGGAAGACTGAACTGGAAGTTTCTGATAAGCATGGAGACAATAGCACATGTGGGGAAGGGGCCACAAATGAGACCAGGCCAAAGCATGAGGAGCCTTCAAACTTACTCTAAGGGCATGGATTTTATCTGCAAGGCAATGGGATGCCACTGGAGAATTTAAATTAGCCAATGTCATGATTAGCTCTCTATTCCCAAAACTCACCTGTCTTCAATGTGGCTAGGAATGGACGAGGATTGGAACTTAGTTGAGAGATGTTTCCATAGTGCAGAGTTGATGATACCCATACAAGGGCAGTGGGTGGGGATAAAGTGGAAGGAACCGACCAAAAAGTTTACTTAGTGTCTTGCTTAGTCTGTTTTCTGCTGCTATGAATAGAATATCACAGACTGGGTAATTTATAAAGAACAGACGCTTATTTGGCTCACAATTCTAGTGGCTGGGAAGTCTGACAGCATGTCCCCACTATCTGGTGAGGGTCACCCCACAGTGGAAGTCATCACATGGTCAGCAAGCACAAGACAGAGAGAAAGTTGGGCTGAACTCATCCTTTTTGTGAGGAACTCATTCCCACAATAACTAACTACTCCCATAATACGATTATATAAAATCATTTGAAAAATAGTAAGAACAGTATGACAATCCAACAAGATGATTAACATGAAGGTCAACAAAAAATTTTAGTTTCTTATATCAATAATAATTATAAAATAAAATGGTAGATCCATTCATAGCAGCAACAAAAGACAATTTACTAATAAATAATCCAAAATGGAAATCTGTAGGATCTATATGAGGAAATTAGAGACATTTCCTGTACTCGATTGGCTGACATGACCATTACATTCT
The DNA here is from genome assembly GCF_000956105.1 of Propithecus coquereli. NCBI lineage: Eukaryota > Metazoa > Chordata > Mammalia > Primates > Indriidae > Propithecus > Propithecus coquereli. Next base: position 3,744,085 of record NW_012138969.1, on the reverse strand, counting down.
AATGCTTATTTCGTGAGAGAAAATATTTGGTGGCAAATTCACACTAAGTTACTAGCTTAATGGGCTCTCTTTCTCACCGGTACTTACATTTTACTCAGTGCTTCTGAAAATTTAGGTGCTCCTGGTGGTGTCTTACATGCAGGACACGTTACCTGCATAAGAATTACCTGGAAGTGTTTATTGAAATGTTTATTGCAAAACACTACTCCAAGAGATTTTGAATTAATATTTCTGGATAGAACCTGTTCACTTTCATTTTAACTTGGAAGAACACTGCTGTGACCCAAAGGAAGCAATCTCAGAAGGTGACATCTCAGTTCTCTCTGGAGATCAGCAGAAGGGGGATTCTTAGGAGTGAAAATTTTTCTGGCAATCCTCAAATGATGCCAGAATAATTGAGCCCTTGGTATGTTTATTTGTGCTTCTTAAGACTATTTATACCTAGGGGAATACAGTTGTACCTAGTGTTTGTACAAGGTCCTATATGAGGAATGTTAAGGGATAAACCCTGCATTGTATATTCTCCATGCTTTTTCTGTGTTCTTCCTTATGTTCTGTGAATTTGGGAAGTGCTATAATCAGAATGTTTATGTTTCCCAAAACTCATGTTGAAATCCTAACCCCCAAGTTTATGGTATTAGGAGAAGGGGCCTTTTGGGAGGTGATTAGGTCATGAGGGCAGTGTCCCCCTAAATGGGATTAGTGCCCTTATAAAAGAGGCCCCAGAGGGCTGCCTTGCCCCTTGCACCACATGAGGACACAGCAAGAAGGCACCATTTATGAGAAAGTGGCCCCTCACCAGACACTGATTCTGCTGACACCCTGATCTTGGACTTCTCAGCCTCTGAAACTATGAGAAATACATTTATATTGTTTATAAGCCACAAGTTTATGGTATTTTTGTTACAGCATCCGACAGACTAAGACAGGAGGGAAGTAAGGAGGGTAGCAATAGGGTCAAGGGCAGTGAGAGGAGAGGGAGGAGGGCCTCTAGCACAGTCTCTGAATGGCAGATGCCCAGGCGTTGTGCTGGAGAATATGCTTACTTCATCGTTTGTCAAAAGTTAGCTGGTTATCAATGAACCAGAGCAGAAGACCAGAACGGAAACCATGACACCCACCCTACCATAAGTTTGGGCTTCCTCCAAAACCATTTCCCTTCTGTAAGCAGATCAGTGGGCTGAACAGAGGATATAAGTAGGCTTCAAGAGGCTCCTTCCATGCTCTAGAGCCTGAAGTGGCTCTAAGTTAATGGCCATTCCTGAGCTTTTTGCTTCTGCCTTTGGTCAGACCTACCTTCTCTTCCATGGGAGGCTTTGAGGGCCATCTGTATCCAGGGCTGTCTCTCTTCTTCTATGGACTTTACCATGCACGACTGGTCTCCAGGGCCTTGATATGCAATGCCCCTGTCCAGTACCCTCCACGCCATCCCTGGAACAAAGGAAGATGGGCAAGGCTACGGCAAATATGCTATGTGGGGTTGCTGAAGATACTGAGCGCCTGCATTTTAGTAGCCCAAGAGTTGCATAGCATTCCTACACAGTTTGTACTTATCAGCAAGATATATCATCAGAGAAACTTTATGTACCGCAAACAGTGGCAGCATCTCACTTTCTACATGACCATCTTCCTGAGTGGGTGTGTAGACGTGGTGAGCCAGAACCTGCTGCCCCAGAGGTGTGCTGCTCTCGAGCAAAGTGTCCAAGCCCTGGGCGTGTTCATCTCTCTGCCCCTGATGGTGTCTCACATGCAGGACACAGAAGGAGTGGAGCTGCAGTCTCACATGCTGCTCACCCAGGCCATGTTCCTGCTGATGCTGGTGGTGATCGCAGAGCTGTGGGCTCCCAATGTGCCGTTGGTCTGGATGATGAAGGCCTTTTTGTATACGATCACAGGCTCTTGGCTGATGCAGATGGGGTTTATGCTGTACAAACCCATCTCTGGCTATAAATGGATGGATGACGATGAAAATGACATTGCGTTTGTCACCACCTTCTTCTGCTGGCATGTGGTCTTCAGTGCCATTTTGATGATCTGGATCTACAGCTTCTCCTTTTTGTGGTATTGTTACATTTTTGTTAATGGCTGAATCAGGATGTGCCTCCAAATGGTTCCCTATTGCCTGCACACTCCGGGATATCTGGATGAGAAGCTGTGAGAGGTGGAGATGTCAGAGAAGATGATAGGGTGTCCTTCCTTCAGAGATGTCTCACCACGAGGCGCCAGACTCTGCTGGGATGGGCACACCCCTATCCCTTTCTGGCTTCTCTCAGTCTCACTTGCTGAGCAGTGTGCAGAGGAAAGGCGAATGAAACAAGAGAGGAGTGTACCTATGACCTCCACTCGCGGCTCCCCTCCTGTTGCCCTCCCTCCCCCCGACCTCAACTCTAGCAACTGAGATCTGCTTGCCCTGGACCTCTCTGCCTCCCTCCTTCCCCTCCCATGAGAACGTTAAAATAAATTTACTATATCCTGCCTTTGGCCCATTTATAAATATCCCTCACCCACCACATACAGTGAGGACCACCAGCCATATTTAGTACATAATAATTTACCCATCATAATAACCACCTCCTCATCCTTTCTTGTTCTGGATCTCATCAATGCTCATACCAAATCCAGACTGTCATTTTGAGTATGCAGAACTCATAGAACTATTCTTGATTTTTTTTCCTTTGATTACTTTGTGATTTATTAAACAGAAACTCAGATCCTTAAAGGCACCTTCCTCTGCAGGATTTATGGAACAGAGCGACGCCCTGCACATAGTGAGGGTTCAGAGGGCTTGTCTGTTTCCAGAGTTTCTTTGGCCATGTCTCCCTGAACGTAGCGGCTGTCAGATTCTTCTTCTGACACATCTGAATTGATTTCTCAAGACTCACCTGGACCCACTCCTTTCTAGTTTTCACGTATAATAAAATCCAATGCCTTGTTTATTCCGTGCACTTTTGTTTTTGAATCCTCATAACTATTCTATCAGTGAGGTTCTAAAACTCAAAAGGGTTAAGAAAGTGGCTTAAGGTAGCCAGACATTTAGCTTTGTCACATAATGCTATAGCGGGGTATGACAGGGGGGTCAGGGACTTGCAGCGAGTGCTGCGCCCCTTTTCCTTCTCCCACATCTTCCCCAGGATGTGAAGAATCTGTCAAGCGTACCTCACTCCTGATTGAGACTAAAACATCAAGTTAGGACAGAGTGGGGCGGGGGCAGGGATTCTAGAGGGTCATCGTCCTTCCGTTTTCCTTTTTTCTTCTAGTTCCTAGGAGAACTAGAGGTATCCTTTGGTTTCGGCTCTACTCTTCCTTGTTAATTTTCTTATTTAAAAGTTAAAGTACAGCAGCAGTGGGTTGTTGTCTGGTTACCAAGGACCATCACCCTCAGCTTTTAGGGGCTGGCGAGAGTTCTGAGTTATTGCGTGGCGCGGGAGGGTGGTGCTTCCCAGTGTCGTTTAGCAGGGTCTCAGCCACGTCTCAGAATGTGGGATGGCGTGGAGTGCGGGATGTTCAGCGTGTGACCCGAAGGCAGATTCCACGGAGGGCTTGCCCCCTGCATCAGCAGGATGGTCGGGCGACAACACTGCTTTCTGCCGGAGATGAACGGGTGTCCCTAGTGTGAAAATAAAATAAAATATGCCTCAGGCAGAGTTCAGCTTCCGTGCTTCTCCTTGGTCCTGGAGACCAGTGGAGCTGTGCAGTGTCCTGTTTGCCACCTCCGGGTTCCGTCCCCTTGTTTCTCACCCACAACCTTGGATAGCTTTTCAGGTCTTGGCCCAGCCTTGCAGCTCCTCCAGCTCGGGGAACCCCCGTAGTGCCCTGGAGGTTGGAGTGGGAGGCAATCTGCTTTTCTGCTCCACCCTTTCCTGTTGAGATGGTAAAACTCTGTTTTCTATTTCACTCAGACCTCCTCTTTTTGATATTAAGAGCATATTTTGGATTTTTTAACCTAAAAATTGACTTTTTGTTTTGCTATTATAATCTGACCTCATCTTGATGCAATATCTTTGACAAAATAGAGGAAAATTCCTCTGTGAGGGTTGAAAAGCAAAGCCCAAATATTAGTATTTCAAGATATTATCTCTACAAAGATGAAGGTTGAAGAGATGATAAAACCACCTGTTAGCCGTTAGACGTGTTCTGTTTTGATGTTTTGAGTACTTTTGAAACCCTGTTAAATCCTGGTAAACTCATCTCTTATAGCAAATTAATGCCTCCGAACATTATTACATCTCACAACACGTGTTAGCAGGGGCCTACAAAGCCACAGAGAATTGCAGCTAAGCCTGATACAATGGAGGAAAGGCGTGCCTACTGTGCGGATGATGAGGGCCTTTCTGTACTCCTCCCGTCACAGTAGGCATGAGCACTCTGACAGTAATCCTAATCTCTTTGGAAAGTAACGCTAACTGAAGATAGGTTTGGGCAAAAACAAAACGTCCAAATGACAGAGTAGAGTTTTGGGGAGAAAAGTGTAATCTTCACTACCATCCACCAGAGGGCACCATCTCACAGGAGCCTGGAAAGGGTTCTTACTCCCAGTTTGGTATTGAAGGAACAATCTAGGAGGGATGGAGAGGAGAGCAGGAAAGATACACAAGCAAGCATTGCGGAGGCATCCAGTAAACATCATGTAGGTCTTTTTCCTGTTAAACTTAGATGCGCGGACATGAATAAGCACAGAATTCAATCGATATAGAAATATGTGTGTGTATGGATTGCTTTTGTTACTGCTTGAGTCGAAGTTACAATATTCTGAAATAATAATAAAAACGTAAATATTTGCTCTTTAAAAAAAAATGTGTATCTCAAAAAACTCTTGGTCACTCTGTCTCTGACCACTCTTCCTAAGTGGGGTGAAAAATCATTGTGTGAGTCTGTTTTTTTCAGCATATTATGGGGGTACAGATGTTTAGGTTACGTATGTTGCCCTTGCCTCCCCTCCCCCCCCAAGTCCGAGCTTCAAGAGTGTCCATCCCCCGGATGGTGTGCATCACACTCATTGTGTATGCATATACCCGTCCCCTCCTACCCCCTCCCCCCTCCCCCCTGCCCGACATCCAATAGATGTTATTCTTATATGTGCACTTATGTGTTGATCAGTTAATACCAATTTGATGGTGAGTACATGTGGTGCTTGTTTTTCCATTCTTGGGATATTTCACTTAGTAGAATGCATTCCAGCTCTATCCAGGAGTATACAAGAGGTGCTATATCACCATTGTTTCTTAAAGCTGAATAGTACTCCCTGGTATACACGTACCACATTTTATTAATCCACTCATGTATTGATGGACACTTGGGTTGTTTCCACATCTTAGCAATTGTGAATTGTGCTGCTGTAAACATTCGGGTGTGGGTGTCTTTTTTATAGAGTGTCTTTTGTTCTTTTGGATAGACGCCCAGTAATGGGATTGCTGGATCAAATGGTAATTCTACTTGTATCTCTTTAAGGTATCTCCAGGGCCAGACAGTCCCTCTCCTGGCCCTGGCAGTAAGGACATGGACACCTGTCCTAGACTCAGAACTTTCATCTTGGAGAAGTGACTCGAAAGCTCAGGAGCAACGGAGATTATGCATGGTGGTTCTTGTGACAACAAATACTCCAAAACAAATGCTTAGTGGTGGTGCTAGCAGTAGCAGCACAGTGGAGACAACCACAGTTGCTGAGAAAATATGTCTTAGTTGAAAATTGGCTTTGATCTCAATGGGAAGTGGTGCTAACCACCAAAAACAAAGTAAGAGTGGTTATCATAATAGGCACCTATGCCCGTGTGGATATCAGAATGATTCAACCCACAGATTCTTTGTGGTGGTCATTGACCGTGGGATCTCTTGGAAAAAAATATTGTGGGCAGCCCAGTAAGACTCTACTGGAGAAGGTAAAGTCTGTGACGGCAGGGATCTTTGACCATTTTATTCAGTGATGCATCCCAAACATCTAGAACAGTTTGTGTCACATAGAGGTGCTCAAAAAATATTTATTGAGTAAATGACTTAATAGGAACCTAAAATGAGCCATCATTGTAAAGAATAAGGCCTCTCCTCCAATTTTCAGCCCTGAGTCAGACCTACAATCTCTTAAATAAAAAGAAAGCATTTAGCCTTTAGGAAGAATCTTGCAATATTTTTGCAAGTATTTACTGTGAATATTCTTCCTAATCTTTGCCAAAGACCTGCTGTCATTCCCAGGGTAACTGTGCACTGGGGTAAAGGAGATGCCCAGAGCTTTGGAAAATTAATTGCATGCTGGATCCGATCTAACATGAACCCAGTAAATATCAGGGCTGACTTGCAAGCTCATGTCTAATTTGAAAACCAGTATTTTCTATATTTGCCTGATGATAATGATTATCTGAGTCCCTTGTAAAATATAGAGACATCTGAGCTTCAACACAGCCTTTCTAAATCAGGTTTGCCAGGGGAAGGTACTGGTAATTTATTTTTTTTGACAAGAAGTCCAGGTGATTCTTATTATCACACGACTTTGGGAGACATCTGGTACCCTTTCTTTCCAGAAACTAGAAGGTCATGAAAGGGTTAGGGAACCAACCATTATGCACTTCCACCCTCTAGCCAGTGACATTGGCTTTTCATCCTTACCATTCATAGAGTGACTTCCTTTTGGCTGTTAATGGCTCCAATAGGCAGCCTCTTCGAGCTGTGGGGATGATAGCGGGGCAGTAATTAGGACTAAAGAGTAGCTGCACACAGCTTGATTGAAGACAGTCTGAAATCATACTGTCTTAAGGAAGGTGGGTATATATCACTACCCTATATGCCATCATTTTAAGAAGAGACCACAACTCTATTTCTTTGCTGAGGTTGTGATAGCCCTTTTCCAAAGAGAGGTGATAATCCAAGGAACAATATGACATTATTGAACCATCCAGAGCTTCACCTTGAATTCTCTTAAGATGTGTATGTTACACTAACTAATGAATGTGGTATTTGATAATAGACTAAAGAAATAAGGTAAGCTAAAAATTCATCTTAGGATATATAAAATATCAAGAAGTAAAGAATCCCTCCTCACTAAAATCACTCTAAAATACAGTATTTAGTTTTTACATATACTAGAAAAAGCATAACACTTTTTTAAATGTGGTATTTTATTGGCAGTTTCAACTTTCTTTTTCTTTCCCTGGGACGACAAAGTTTTTTTAGACATTATATAAGCTTCCCAACAATCCCACGACTTTCAAATTCTTTAAACCCTTTCTTGGGTGTGACACTGAAGAACTCTTTTCTTAGTAATTCTTGGCTAAATTATTAAGGTTTCTAGGGCTGTTGGTCTTTCATCTTAATATTCACTTCCTACCAGAAGAGGACAAAAGAAATGAAGAATTGTTTAATGAGAAAATCAAGTGCCTGATAACCCTTCAGAGAAAGGGGATCCAGGTCTTTTGGAGGTTGATGTTTTACGTGGACAGAATATCCAGGAGATATTGCTTATTAAAATTACATCAAATGTAATAATTTTCAAGACCTTTGGGACATGAGTTTAGAAATGCAAAAGTTACCCTAGGGTGGGAGAGGATGGAGCAATGAAGAGATCCTGGGCATAATTATAAAGAACCAATCAATGCGCATGAAATATTATGGACTAAAGGCTTAATTATAGGAAGAATCTAGTATGTTCAAGGGGATCCAGTAGATCGGATAAAGACTTAGCTTCAGATTAACATCTATACTAAAGTAGGCCATTGCCCAAAAGAATCTAGAACCTCTTAGAGGCAGTGTCATTATGTGTCCACAGGGGGCAGTGTTCTGTTGACTGGGGGCTGATTCTGCTCCTAACCAATTCATGTGTCAGGAAGAGCATGGCAACATGAGCAACGCTGGTGAGTCTCTGGGAGGGATGACTTCAAGGCTTTGAGTCCCTCAAATAAGGCAAACCACTCACCTTCCCAATCGTGAATAGGTCTGAGTCATTCAGGGCCACCACATGGGACTTTCCTATTATTTGTGCCCTTTGTTTTCCATCTGTCTCTCCTTCTCCTTCCTCCTACCTTCTGCCACCAGATCTTTAAGGATAGGACAGGACTTTTTTGATAAGACAATTAAGGCAAGAGGGAGGAAGTACAATGTAAGTCGGGCAATCATGTGCCTTACCTCCTCCAGGGAGAAGGCTGGTGTGGGATTTGGGATTATCCAGTGCCTTCTCTTGTTGCCAAGTCAGTATTCTTATGGTGTGGAGTGAATGCTGAAAGTCTTCTTGGATTGTTAGGAAGTCTGATGGTAGAACAGGTAAGACTGGAAAAATAGGAATGGAGGAGAAGTAGGATGGGGAAGGGGAGGATGTGTAGAGCTTTGTTCCTACATCTCACTTAGACTGTCTTGTCAATGGCAAGCCCTATCACCGTCAAGCCCCTTGTCATCAGCAGTGTGTGTAGCTATGGAAAACACTCACTTGGGAAATTCCTCCCAAATCCCACCTTTTTGTACTCAGATGGTCTCAGTGATGTACTTATTCAACAAATCCATGTTAGACTCTACGAATGACAACCAATGAAACAAAAGCCCGAAAGATTGAAGATCATCTCTTGAAAGAATAATTCATTCAACATTTACAGAACTTAGACATTGTGCAAACACTTTTAGAGCCTAAGGGAAGAAAGATGAAAAAACAAAGTCGTTCCTCTCAAAAGCTCAGTCTGGTGAGGAAGACAGATATATCAATGGATGAAAGCAAGTTGACATTTTTTTTTATTTCAAAGTATTATGGGGTACACATAACTTTGGTTCCATGAATATCTTTTATAATGCTTGAGTTGTGGTTGTAAGAGTGCCTGTCAGCTGTTGTTCATTGTACCCATTAGGTAGGTTTTCATTCATCCTCTCCTCCCCCTCCCCACTGGCTGATTTACACTGAGTTTGACTTCCCTCTATGCACATGTGTGCTCATCAGTTAGTTCCGATTTAGTAGAGAGTACATGTGGTGTTTGTTTTTCCATTCTTTAGATACTTCACTTAGGATACTGGTCTCAGTTCCATCCAAATTGCTGCAAAAGGCAATAATTTTTATGGCTGAGTAGTAGTCCATGGTATACATGTACCACATTTTATTAATCCACTCATGTATTGATGGGCACTTGGGTTGATTCCACATCTTTGTAATTGTGAATTGTTCTGCTATAAACATTCAGGTGCAGATGTCTTTTTTTTTTTTTTTTTTTTTTTTAGCAATGTGATTTGTTAATTGTAATAATGGAAGAGGTACACGATGGTGCAGGGAGGTAGTGATAAATTCTACCATTGTGGTAGATTCTACCATTATAGCCTGACAAGAACTTTCTCTTGCTGTCCAGTATCACAGAGGGCCAGCACTGACACCAGCTCTGTTACTCACAATAGTGTTTGATTTTCTGTGTTTCTATTTCTATTTCTAGTATATGAAGCCAATAATCAATCTGGTGTCATCAGAAAAAGTGATGGAGGCGATCATTTAGGTTTTTTTATGTTATCATAACTGCACTTTAGTGATAGTGAATGGCACTTACTGTCATTATCAGATGCTTAACTAGACAGAGAGGCAGGCCTAGTGTATAATATTTAGACCCATTTTACGGTCTTTCGTTATGAACTTCAGACATGAAGGAGACATGTTGGGCCATTGATAAAACAATTGACTTATTCACTAGCTGAATATTGTACTCTAAAGAGCACAGTGAATTAGAGTAAACTTAAAGGAGTTCCCTAGTTCACCTGGGGTCTCCATGCTTGCCTTTATGACATTCAACATTTATTTCCTTGGATTAACTCGGGCAGCACAATGATCAAACCTGAGAGAAGAAATAAATACATTGCATGACTAAATCGACATTTAAGAAAGCTCTTGTCAGGACGTAATGTTGGGCCCAAACTGACAAGTTGAAGTTTGACTAGAATAAATGTCAATTCCTGCCTTTGCTTTCTGAAAAGTAACTGCATCCCGAAACCGTCCCTCCACTCCCCAGTCTGGAAAAACTGTCTCCCACGAAAATGATCCCTGGTGCCAGAAGCTTGGGGACCGCCGTCCTATAGGCTTTCCTAATGCTGAGCTTAGGCTATGTGAAATGATCTATTCGATGGCTTCATTTTCTCCACCCGAATGCAATCCTGGTTCATGTTTCTTTTTTCTCTCCACATAGAGATAATTGGTTCTACTAATCTTATAATTCTGCTAGAGGATGAAATCTTTGCTGATTTTTTCAACACATTCCTTTCTCTTCCGGTAAGCATTCTCAGACTTAAATCCAAATATTTTATTAACAGCTGACTAGAGAATTTCACTGAGCTGAGCACCTGTTTTTTAAAAAATTTTTGTTATTCACTAAATTTCTACTCAAATCAAAAATTTTCAATTTGAGCAAATAAATATGAACCAGAACCACCTGTAAATCTCCAGGAGCTTCCCGTTGTTGATGTAATCAAGTCCTAAATCCTAGCTTCCTTAGTTGCCTTTGCCCATCCGAAGTTATTTACCATCACACCCTCTGCTGACGCCCAGTGCTCTAGTGGTGGTAGCTCTATCCTCGCTGGGTACACCTGGTGTTGCCCCACCTCTGAACCTCTCCTTGGGCTATTTTTTTTTTCTGCCTGGAATGCCTGTCTCATAGTTCCACCTACCAAAGTCTTAACCATTCTTCAAATCTCTGCTTAAATTCCATTCTCCATAAGGAATTCTTCTCAAACATCAAAATATTAACTAGATATTTGTCTAGTCTTATACTAATATCTAGACCTAGATTTATCCTGCATCATTTTTAGTTTAAATCTTTGGTGACATTTTAATGCTGGAGCTTTATAAATTGTGGCTCATCTCAATGCACACTCCCATGGGATGTCACCTATTAAAAGGTGAAATTTCAGATAAATGGGAAAAAGACACTCTACATTATCCCACAAATAGTTACTGAGTGGTTATCATGTGCCAGCCTCTGGGCTTACTATTGGAGATGCACACAGTAATGATACCATCTTTGTCCTCAAGGAATTCCCAGTCTAATGTGAGAGAATGGTGTTTCAGGTATGAGTGACATGATAGAACTTTCTAGGAGGCAGTGGAGATACAGTACACAGGAGGGAGAGGCGACCCCTACCTGGAAGAGGCCAGGAAAGGCTTACACAGGCCAAGTCTTGAAAGAGAAGTAGATATTTGACAATTAACTGGGGGAAGAAGGTGAGGAGAAAAGGGTGGATAAAGAAGTAGGAGGAAAAGACTAGGGAATGAGTAGCAAGAGATGCAAAAGCCTGACAGACAGAGAGAACAAATAAAGAAAATGCACAAAGGAATACAATCCTATGACACTTTGGGGGAATCTGTAGGTAACCAGTAAGGCTGAAGAAAAAGTTGTAAGAATAAGACCAAGTAAAAGATAAGATGCACAGGTGAGCTGAGCCAAGGCCCAGAGATCAGGCAGGCCATGCTCAGGAGTTTGGATGTCACCCTGGAGGTGACAGAGAGCCATTGAAGTGTTCGCAGTAAAGGAGGGGGGACACAGAATGACTGAAGTTTGGGGCTGTTAGTCTTGAGGTGGGGAGAGGGTCAGACTGACATGATATGCTGAGAGCTCAGCTAGGAGTTGGAGCTTCAGACCCTCTAGTTTTCCACCAACACTTCTGGGACACTTTGAAGACATTTTGGTGCCTAGGGTGAGACTACTTAAGCTTAGATACCTATAAACAGAGAAGCCCTTTCCCATCAGCTGCAAAGCTGGTTGCCTTGGTGACAGTCTTTCTTCATGACAAAAGAGTACAGTAGCCTAGAATTACCGATTAATTTTAGATTCTCTTAATGTCTCCATATGTAATTTGTACCCCTAATCCTCACATCTTCAGCCCTATTTTCTCCAGTTCAAGAGGTTAGATACATCTAAAGCTATTTCTCATTAGGAAAAGGTTTTACACCTTTGCATTCACTCTCTAAGTCCACGGAGAAAGTGAATAATGGAATACACAAAGTAAGTGTGTTCCATTATCATGGGCCTTGGCCTTTGCACACAAGTAAGATAGCTCCCAGATCAGGGCAGGGTGGAGCCAAAAGATAAACAAATTTTGCAACTCAGTCTATTTAGGGTGTTTTTGTCCCCAGAAAGTTGATACAGTTGATACAGAATAAATTTAAGAATTAATGTCCCTTGAAATAGGAAAGCAGTAAACCTCTCTTTTCCTGTGGCTTCAATGGACTATGCCATATACATGAAGAGAAAAGCTCTACCCCCTTGGCTGTTTCCTAGCTTTCTTTTGCAGGTTTTTGGTCAAACACCGTTTTACACTGTTGAAAATTCACAATGGAGCTTGTGGCCAGAAATACCTTATGACTTGGTGAGTAAAATTCTTGAGTGGTGAGGGTTTGGGTTGGAGAAAGAGGGAGGTGTATTTGAAATGTGAATTGGGAGGAGAAGGAGAGGAAGTCCAGAGAGTGACATGGAAGAAACTCTAAAGTGGGTGAAAAGAACTAGCAATATGCCAGTCAGACATTTCTTTCTTTCTTTTTTTTTTTTTTGTTAATGTTTTTGTCTGTTGGGCAAGCAATTGCTGGGGAATTCTTTCCTTTATATTCCGGTCCATGTAGTTAGCAAATGGGATTCATCTCTCACATCCGCTGTGATTGTTGGCTAGTAGTTGCTTGGAGTGCTGTCCTGAGAAGAACCTTGAGGGTACATCTAAGCAGGAAAGAGTCTGGGAATTGATTGGTAATGTCTGCCATGGCGTGGGATAGGAAGTGGCAGCCCAGGGTCCACAGAGTTATTATCAGATACGCATTATCAGATATAGATCAAGGTAAGATGTCACCCTGCAGTTTCTAGTGACTGCTAGACCGTTCTCCTCCAGAGGCGTGTTTTTCTCCCAATCTTTTTTTTTCTTTATGCCTTTTTTCCCTTTTTCTTATCTATTGTCTTTATCCTCTCCTTTTTCCTCTTTCTGTTCTCCTTTTCCACTGTGTAGACCTTAGACCTACCAATGGCTTCCCCATGTCCTACTAGTGTCAAATGGGATCAGAAAGGTCACTGTACGTCCCCCATAGCAAGGTTTGTGTTCTGGAGAGCTGAGAAGACATACCTTACTCTGACTCTTATATTTGGTCTCCCAAAGATAACCCTGAAACTTAAACATTTTTAATTATTTTCCCCCTTCTCTGGTGGCTTGATCCCTCAGGGCTCCATGTAGTATTCTAAATCATGTGAATCTTTGTGTGTTTTTGTATGTGTCGTGCAATTGATACAGGTTAGGGGCTTGTCGGAAATTATGAGAGGGTGTACAAAGAAGCCACTTGAAGAATGTTATGACCTGACACCACAGACCCAAATCTCTTCTGCTTCTCTTCTCTCAAGGAAGACTTACATTTTTTCTTTAACAACTTCACCCAGGAATAAGGAAGACTTTTTGACGGAAGATCAAGCTTTTTATTTCCTAATAATCAATTTGTTTCTTTGGGAGCCTCAGACGAAGTCTCTGCTCCTCTTAGATATTTTTAACCCACACACCTCTCCTTCTGGCCAGATACTGCAATGTGAAATGATTTATTGCCTCTTGCTGAGCTGTATTTCTTAGCAGTTCAGCACCATTTATCTTTTCTGTTTTTATTTTGTTTTGACTGTAGGTTGCCAAGTACAAAGGATTATTGACTTGGTTGGAAAAATACCGACTACCTTTCTTCTGTAAAACAAACTTGTGTTTCCATTATATTCTCTGTCAGGAGTTTATCAGTTTCATTAAGTCCCCAGAAGGAGGTAAGCATTGGGTTGTGCACGCGTGTGTGCATGTGGGGTGTGTGTGTGTGTGTGTGTGTGTGTGTGTGTGTATAGAAATATGGAAAGCAACACTTCATAATGATGTTACGCCTGTCGGTCCTATGGTAAGGTGAAAATACTGGCCAAATTTGTAGATTTGTGGGTGGCCCTACCCGTGTTGTGGCAATGTGTGAAATCTTAGCCTGAAAAATTGGTACCTAAGGCAATATGCAATATGCAATAGTCACATGGGCTGGGCTATTTATCTCAGTATAGCCAGAAATGAGAGTTAACAGTAGCCGCAGAACATGGTAAAATTGCCTAAAGTGTATCCAGAATCAAACAAATCTCACTATCTTCATTACTATCATCTCACTTAAGCCACCATTATTTCTCACCTAGGTACTGAAACCATCTCTTAATTCATCTCCTTGCTTTTACTCTTCTCTCCTGCTCACAACAGCCAGATTGAGCATTTTAAAATGTAATTGGTGGTATTGGGGGGATTCTAGGAAGATGGTAGAGTAGGAAACACCAGGAATCTGTCTCCCCACCTAGACAACAATTGTGCTGGCAGAATCCATATGATAAACTATTTTGGAACTCTGGAGTCTATTGAAGTTTGAAACTTCCAGGAGAAGTCTTAGACAGTAAATTGCCATTAGTCTCATTCAATTTCAGCTCTTTGCACAGTAGCAACTACCTACCCCCAACTCTAGTCCCATGGGAGGCAGCTGTGCACATGTTCCTAGAACAGCTTACAGGAGCCAGGGTGGCCAAAAAGGACCTTGCCTTCCAAATACTGGAGAATCTATGCTGTGATTGCTGGTTACTGCTTCTGATCACAGAGGTATAAAGAGATGGGTGGCCATTGTTGTTGTACCTCCCCATTGTTGCAAGCCCTCCCCCTCTGGCTGAAGTGATTACCAGGGGATTTATAGAGATCACATCTTCCTCCTCTTCATTTTCCTCTTTTTTTCTTTTTGGAGGCAGACATTAAGGACTAGGACATTCAACATCAACTGCATATATGGG